>NW_026622786.1:4976563-5279593 GCF_023065955.2 Ursus arctos
GCATGGCAAATACATAATACACAGTAAGTGCTTTAAAAATGTTGGTCACTGTTATTACTATTATTAACTTAAGCATAGAAGAGCCACCTAAAATGGTGAGGAGATCTGGAAATAATTTTATACTAAGAAATAGTCCAAAGTACTGAATCCTGTAAAGAAGACCAAAGGGTCAATATAACTATATTTAAGTTCTTAAAGGACTACACGTTAGAGAAGCAGAAGGCTCATTTTTTATTCTAGAGAATGGTGAAAGCCACTAAGTGAAAATTTTAGGGAGGCAAAAAATTTTTAGATGAGGTATAATTCACATAGTATTAGATTTACCCTTTTAAAGTGTGCAGTTCAGTGGTGTTTAGTATATTCCAGATATGTGTAACCATCAGCAGTATCTAGTTTCAAAATATTTTTTATTATCCGCACCCTCAAGAAGCTCTCTGTGGTTTCTGTTGTCCCCTCCTTCCAGCCCCTGGCAACAATAATCTCTTCTAACTCTGTGGATTTGCCTATTCTGGACGTTTCTTAAAAATGAAATCATACACCATGTGGTGTTTTGTGTCCGGCTTCTTTCAGTTAGCATTATGTTTTCAAGGTTCATCCATGTCATAGCATGTATCAGATCACCATTCCTTTTCATGGCCAAATAATATTTTATGGTATGGATATACCACATTTTATGTATCCACTTATCCATTTTTTTAATCCATTTTTAAATTTTATTTATCCATTTATCAGCTTATGGACATTTGGGTTGTTTCTACTTTTTGCTATTATGACTAATACTACTATGAATATTCTTTACAAATTCTTGTGTGGACTTACATTTTTAGCTATCTTGGGTATATACCAAGGAGGAGAGGCAGAATTTAAGACATCAGAAAGAAAAAGCTTTCTTTTTTTTCCTTTTTCATTTGTTTATTTTTTAATTTAAATTCAATTAATTAACATATATTATTGATTTCAGAGGTAGAGGTCAGTGATTCATCCGTCTTATGTAATACCCAGTGCTCATTACATCCCATGCCCTCCCTAATATCCATCACCCAGCTACCCCATCCCCCTAGTTACCCCATTCCCCCAGCTCCCTCCCCTCTAGCAACCCTCAGTTTGTTTCTTATGATTAAGAGTCAAAAAGAGCTTTCTGATAATGCAGTCCACCCACACTGAAAACTGTTCTGTTGTTGAAGTAGTGAGCCGTTAATTTTATTTTACTTAACAAATGCATGGTGCCAGATACCATTCTAAGCACTTTACAATTATTTAAAAACCCTATGAGGTAAGCACTATTATTAAATCCATTTTACAACAAGGAAGTTTAATAACTTGCTCAGGGTCACACATCAAGTAAATGTGGAGCTGTAATTGAAATCCATGTGCTCTGGTTCTAGAATCTGTACTCTCAATAGCAAGAACAATAATAACTTCAAGCATTTATTCAATTCTTACTACTACTCAGGCACCATGCTTAACTGCTTACATTCAAGTAGAGACTGGCAATCATCTTCTAAGGATATCTTAGAAAGAATTATCTCATTGGGTAGAGATTACCTTAGGGTGCGTTGAGTCCCAAGATTCTGTTATTCCAAGGATAATATCTGGCCTGAGGCTTTTAAGATGATCAGAATTGATATCAAAAAGGAAACTGTAAATATGAATGGGGAGTGTTGTAGGAATTCACTTAATAAGACTTGTCAGAATATGATAATGTTACATATAACTTAAAAGCAGTAACCAAAAGTGGCTTTTGAGATTGTGAATGGAGACCTTAGAAAAATGGAAGAATTAAAGTTTCATGTGAAAATGATCCTACTTTTCAAATGTTCAGTTTCAAGTACTGCAGAGTATATTAGGGTAGGTAGATGACGTTTAGTAAACGGAACATATGGAGCTGGAGCTGTTCATGTGGGTACATGAAGGTAGTTCTTCAGAACCAAATCAACAGCAACAACAGTAAGAAATGCATATGAGAGGAAAGAGCAGTGCATCCCAAACTTAAAGTTTCCCCATAATTGATGGGGAAGAAGGAGAAGAGGAATCAGCAATCTAGACTAAGAATTTACCAAGCTTTGAGATAGAGGGAGTCCTAGAAACCAAATGTAAAAAGATTAAAATGATAGGAGGTGTGGTCAGAGACACCTCCTATAGGACAGAGAATTTCTTTAAATATTTTTAGGTTTGTTCTTAATTAATCAACTTATTTAGAGAAGGGGTGGGGAGGGGTAGAGGCAGAGAGAGAGAGAATCTCAAGCAGGCTTCACGCCCAGCTTGGAGGAGCCCAACTCGAGGCTCTCTCTCACAGCCCTGAGATCATGACCTGAGCCGAAATCAAGAGTCAGCTGAGCCACCCAGGTGCTCCAGGAAAGAGAATTTCTTTATGATGAAATTTCAGACTCAACTTGACAAAGGGAAAGTCATTGCTCTGAGAGCATAATTTCTGGGTGATAATTAGAATGAAAGTTTTGTTGTAAAGGGACAAGTAAGAACTAGATGGAAGAGAAAGGGAAACTCTCTGTAAAATTAGGCCGCAGTTACAGGAGTTTGGTTGTGATGGAAGAAGAATTTGGAAAGGGAAATAGGGCTTAGCGAAAAATGTTCACTAAAACATTTTAAAAGAGATTTGTTAATTTAAGAGATTTGCTAGGTTAAAAGAGATTTGTACATGTTTTAAGGTAAAGGAATAGGCTGATTGATGTCTAGCCCTCTAGAACATTTTAAATAAGAAACTGAGTATTGTTATATTAACAGTAGGTTTAGTTTCACATAGAAATAAGATCTAGTTCTGTTTATGGACTTTGGGAGAGTAAGTCAGTTGTACGTTATATTATCTTACCTAGAGTAAAAACCTCAAGCTTTCTTCATGGTGGTCTACAGACTCCTCATGATCTGCCTCACAGTACGGCTCTCATCCATTTATCTGCTACTCTTTTTCTTAATCCTTTTGGGAGAGCCACAGAGGTCTCCTTGCTATTCCCAAACATGCCAGGACTGTTTCCTATTTTAGGTCCATTGCATTTGCTGTTCCCTCCTCCTTGAACACACTTCCCCTGCATGGCTAGTCCTTCACCTCATTTACGTGTTGACTGAAATGTGCCTTCTCAGTGAGGCCTTCTCTGATTTTCCTATTTAAAATCAAAATATTTCATTTAACTACATCCTACTGTTCCCACTTCCATCCCTTCCCATCCCCCATTTCCTGTTTTATTATTTTTTTCATAGCACTTAACTCTACCAAACAAATTATGTATTTTACTTACTAATCTTATTTTTTGTCTTCTGTGACTAGAATTTAAACTCCACAAGTTCAAGGACTTTCCTAGCACTAGAACAATATCTGGCACATAATAGGCACTTACTAAATGTTTGTTTCATGAATGAATGAGTGCAATATTCTTTGAAGAAACTGAAATGAGAACATTCTTCTTTGTCATCATTAACATCATTATTAATAAGCATGTTGGATGCTCTATATAGCATTGGGCATCATATATTTTCTTATCGAGGAGTTGGCAAACTTTCTTTTTCTTTTATTTATTTATTTTCTTTTATTTATTTAATTGAGAGAGAGAGAGCGCGAGAGATAGAGCACAAGTGGGGAGAGGGGTAGAGGGAGAGAGAAAAGCAGACTCCCCGCTGAGCAGGGAGCTCAAGGTAGGACTCGATCCCAGGACCTTGGGATTGTGACCTGAGCCAAAGGCAGATGCTTAACCGACTGAGCCACCCAGGCACCCGTCAAACTTTTCTATAAAGCACCATATAGTAAATATTTTTCAGGCTAAATGGTCTCATCACAACTACTTAACTCAGTAATGTGTAGGTAGCCATAGACAATCCATAAATGAATGAGTGTGACTGTGTTCCAGTATGACTATTTATGGACACTGAAATTGAATTTTACATAATTTTCAAATGTCACAGAATATTATCTTTTTTTTCTGGCATTTTTCTAACCATTCAAAAATGTGAAAACTACTCTTAGCTCATGGGCCATACAAAAATAGGCAGTGGACCATAGTAGGTCTACAAGCTGTATTTGCCCACCTCTGCTTTTACTGGTTTCTTTCTTTTTTTTTTTTTTTTAAGATTTTATTTATTTATTTACTTGACAGAGATAGAGACTCCAGCGAGAGAGGGAACACAAGCAGGGGGAGTGGGAGAGGAAGAAGCAGGCTTCCAGAGGAGGAGCCTGGTGTGGGGCTCGATCCCAGAACGCCGAGATCACACCCTGAGCTGAAGGCAGACGCTTAATGACTGAGCCACGCAGGTGCTCCTGCTTTTACTGGTTTCTTAAACATACCTTAGTTGAAACTTATTTTCCTGTACTTGGTAGGGAACAACAATGAAGATTAAACCCTAGTGACGTATAATTCAGGAATATTCTTCTTTGGTTCCAGAAAGTTTCATATTGTTTCAGTTCTGTTTTCCTGGGAACCTTATGTTTTCTTTACATGCTTATGATACTAACATTTAAATAAACTTGCATTCTCTGAGCAGATGCCATCTGATAGTGTTGGGGAGGTGGTGGTGGTGTAATAGTCCAGGAGCAAAGCTGGGAAAAGCCCACCCAGGTTTAAAAGTTTGCCATTATTTATAAGGTGAATAATTTCCATATGGGTCAATCTAGAGTTGTCAGCCAGGCTTAACGCCCATAGGACTGCCACTGTGAGTGAGAATTGTGTTGCAGTTTTTAACATCATCCATAACAGACTTCTTACATAACTTACAAATACTTTTAATAATATAGCTCAGGGATAATTTTGGCTATGCTACATTCACAGTTTTTGTTCTTCTCCTTTAAAAAAATCAGAAAATAACCTATTATCAAATCAAGCTGTGATTTGAATAAAGCATCATATTTTCCTCAGTAAGTTTAAAGAGAGAAAAAATGTTTTTCATTTGCAAAACTTTTTAACATACGGCTCTTCACATACTTGATTTTGTTCAGTTCTTACAACAATGTAGGTAGCTTTATTAACTATTTAAAATGTGAGAGAACTAACAGTAAAGTTAAGTAACACGTCTAAGGTCACAGCACCAGGACTCACTCCAAACAGACCTTCTGACTGTATGAGATGCAGACGCCTCACAGACACTTCAGCCAGCCTTTGGTTTTAGTGCTGTGCCCCCTCCTTACTGCCTCTCCATTTCTAGCTTCACCTGCTCATGAAGATGCTCAGAACTCGAGCTGCTCCTGGCTCTGCCATGCTTACTGTATTCAGGTCTAGGAAGAGGGGAGGAGTATGTCACCAGTTACATCACTACCACTGGAGCTACCTACCAGCTCTGTTTCCTCCTCCAGCCATGTTAACTACTGCACAATTCTTCTGGGCGTGTTCTGTCTTAGTTCCTTAATATCTGGTCCCCCTCCTTTTCTCAATAACTGGGACCTCTGAAGACCTCACCTTGCCAACCAGTGCCTAATGAAACATCTTGGATATGATTCGGCAAAGATAGGAAGGAGGAAAACACAACCCCGGTGCTTTAAGTGTGGGCGATAGGGAGAATCAGGACATAGGATCTGCACATAGGGAGGGGTGATGGGAGCTGGTTTTGAGGGGGGGAGTTTTATTGGTTTAAGTGTGTCATCTTTGAGGTAATGATGGAGCAGTCTTGTAGACCTAGTTTTCTATCCTCCAAAATGTAAAATGGAGAAATAGGTTTAACCAAATATCTGAGGCGACAGCCACGTGGTAAAATTTATAGTTAGAATCAAAGTCTTTGTGTTACGTTTGAATGCTTCTTAGAGGTCTCATTTAAATAACCTCTATATTAGGAAAATGGGACTATCCATGCCTTTTTTTTTTTTTAATGCTGTTTAGAGAATGTAGGATTGTTGTAAATACTACACACAATTTGGGATGGTTGCATATCTTATGAATCTATGGGTGCATATAAAAAGATTCCTCAACACACCACATGAAGAATGTTATAGAATGTTATTCTTGAATTGTTTTCTCTTCTTCACTTTGGCATTTGCATGGTACCTTAGATATTTTTGTGTTATTTTCATTATATTTTGTGCTTTTTTATTTGGTTAAAAAAAGCTGCCTGCTATTTATATCTGAACAGATTTAAGTTTTTAAAAAGCTCCTTTGAATCCTTCCCCTTTCCTGTACCGCCTTTTTCTTTCTCCATCGTAGAGAAATGTATCCCCTGAACATAACCCAGAAATCTAGATACAGGCCAGTTGATGTCTCAATAGAAACAAGAAAAGAACTTACTATTTCTCAGTGCTTAATTGAGAGAAAGTGCATGATATTTTCTATATTCTAAATTGGAGAGGAGAAGTGGGTCAGTCCATGCATTATCACGTGAATGTCTTAATCCTAACAAATGACTTAGTCAAAATGAGAAAGGTAATGAATTTAAACAGACAAGTATCAACAATGCTGCACAAAAAAGTGCTGGTACACCATACCAGCCTATACCTACATGAGAAAAGCTGTGGTTGCATTTTCCCTTGATAAAGATTATGCTGACCGGCCATGGCAGACCATGCTGGGTCACCCACCTGGTATTCTGTCACCTACCAAGACTTGAAAGGACAGGAGAGTGTGTGGTTAAGTTCTCTAAGCACTTTTTTTTTTTTTAAGTTTTTGTTTATTTGAGAGAGAGAGAGTAGGAGCAGGGGGAGGGGCCAAGGGAGAGGGAAAGGGAGAAGCAGACTCCCCGCTGAGCATAGAGCCTGATGCTGGTCTCCTCCCAAGAGAGATCATGACCTGAGCCGAAGTCAGACTCTTAACCAACTGAGCCACCCAGGCACCCCAGCCTTAGTATTTATTTATTTATTTATTTATTTATTTATTGTATTATATTA
Source organism: Ursus arctos (assembly GCF_023065955.2). Taxonomy (NCBI): domain Eukaryota; kingdom Metazoa; phylum Chordata; class Mammalia; order Carnivora; family Ursidae; genus Ursus; species Ursus arctos. The sequence continues at coordinate 4,983,375 of NW_026622786.1, forward strand.
TATTATATTATATTAGTCACCATACAGCACATCCCTGGTTTTTGATGTAAAGTTCGATGATTCATTAGTTGCGTATAACACCCAGTGCACCATGCAATCCGTGCCCTCCTTACTACCCATCACCAGCCTATCCCATTCCCCCACCCCCCTCCCCTCTGAAGCCCTCAGATTGTTTCTTAGAGTCCATAGTCTTTTGTGCTTCTGAACAAAGGCAGTTTTATAGGTTGCACCTTTAGGTCTCTCAGTTCACAGTCTAGTGTTTTCTTGAATGCACTGTGTTATCTTTTAATTTTTGGACTTACAAGAAGTCGGGTGTTTTCATGGACTCCTCCTCTCTTTTCCAGATGTCAGGAGGGTTTCTTGGGAGAATATTGTCAACATCGAGACCCCTGTGAGAAGAACCGCTGCCAAAATGGTGGCACGTGTGTGGCCCAGGCCATGTTGGGGAAAGCCACATGCCGATGTGCCCTGGGGTTCACTTGAGATGATTGCCAGTACTCGACCGCTCATCCCTGCTTTGTTTCTCACCCCTGCCTGAATGGAGGCACCTGCCACGTGCGTAGCTGGGATGACTATGAGTGCACCTGCCAAGTTGGTTTCCCAGGTAACAAATGTGACTCTGGGCTATATTTTCCTATTCTCAGCAGATACCTTTCCTTAGCATCTCTTAGATCTTGACATGTAGTTCTTAAGGATCCTCTAACTCTGGTGTATGTTTAACATTATGATAAGGAACTAGAGTGTTCCAGACAACTATCTTTAACTTCCTTTTGAGATTTCTAAGAGGAGAGAAAGAGAAAGGCAGAAATATTTGACTGCCTAAAGTATATATGTCAAGATTGGGGATCAGAACTTTATTTCACCATCCCTAGAAGAAAAGCTGTCTGTGCTATTGATTACTTGCTGCTTGAAATCTCTCCCTAGACATTCAGGGCCCTGGTTTTCTGGTTTTCTGTACTCTGACTATTCCTTTAGCTTCTGCATTGCCTTGTCCTCATCCATGAAATTTTTGTGTTCCTTGGAACTCTGTTTTGAGCCCTCTTTTGAGCCTTATCACAGCTCCCCCAGCTATCTCCAGTGGCTTCAGCTGTCATTATCTTCATCAGTTGCTGGTGACTCTTCTAGTCATCCATTTCACTCCCCCCCTACCCTACATTCAGGCTCATATTTCTAGCTATGTGCTGCATATTATCCTTGGAAACTTGACAAGTACCTCACATTCAACATGTTGATATAAATGGGGTGGTAGTGATGTATAGTCCGTGTATTTCAAACTAGATCCCCCTTCTCCCTTACCCCACTTAGAGTCAGGCCCCTAACCTAGCCCCTGAAGCACCTCTCACCTGTTACTCTTCTCCATTTCCTCTCCTGCTCTGCAGTTGAGGTCTACCCTGTCCACGTTGGTGACAGGTCAGCCCTCACCTGGGCTTCTGCAGTTGTTTCCTAACTGGTTTCCTTGCTGTTACTTTCTCCCCATCTTGTTCATCTGTCCCATTGCCACATCTTTGATCGTGGATGCCAGTCATCTCACAAACTCACCTGCTTACAATGTCTAATGACTTTTTATCATCTGTAGAGTCGACTGCAAACCCTTTTACATGGCTTCCATAGCCTGTCATGGTCTCGGCCTTACATCTTTTTATAGCTTTACTTCCCACAAGCATCTAGCTCTAGTCACACCAACATTCTCATCATTTCCTGAAAATGTCATATTTCCTGTTGCCTCCATGCTGTTGCACACCCCTTTGCCTGGAATGCCCTCTTCTACAATTGGTGATTGCCCAATGTTATTTAAAATTCTGTCTTAGTGACTTTTTTGTGTGTGATTCCTTTAAGCAGTCTCTATGTTCTATTATCTTATGTATCACATTTTATTGTAATATTTTTTTATATGTCTCTCATCTGACTAGATTGTGAGTTCTTCAAAGGTGGGTCTGAGCTTTATTCAAAATGAACCATAGATGTTTATTAAGTTAGATGAGGAAAGCAGAACCATTCAATATCTTGTTGCCCGCTACACTAGCAATTCTGTAAATCTGATGAACAAAAATTAAAAATGTACTCAGTAAACTAGACTGGATTGGTTAGTTTGGAACACTTGTTTTATTGATTTTTCATTAAAAGATGTTGGTGGTGGTAGAGGATAGTTAGAATGGTCCATTATCTTCATCACGACCATGACAGAATTGTGATTCATTGAAGAGATTTGGTGGTTAAAAGAATAATTTTTTCGTGATTGTCAGTTTTGAATTGTTTTGTTCCACAGGCGAAGGGAAGGCATAGCCATTTAAAACATTTTAATCCTGACTAGTGAAAATGGCAATAATGTCTTCTTAATAATTAAGATGTTACTCTGAAATGATCTCCATATTAAAACTTCTTCCTTTGCCCTTAAAAGGATCTCTTCTTGGTGTTTTGCAGGGCTCTGATTATTTTCACACATCTGCCACTTTTGTCTGTCTTTAGGAATTACAACAGTTAAGTTTACCCTTTTGGTTTTGTGGTAGCCCTTATACCCCACCTAGTCAGACCTTCTTGGGTTTATCTCCACTCATAGTTGAAGAAGCAGAGGTGGGAAGTTAGTGCCTGTACGTAGCACAGGTTCAGGGACCTTTCTGTTTCAGTTGTAGGCAAATACTCTATATACACAGTTGCCAGAAGGAACCATTTTTATCTCTTCCCTATTGTAGGTAAGTTCCTCTCAGAGGAATGAAGAAAAAATAGGAAGAAGAATTTTAGTTCCTTCTTTTTCTCTCTGCTTAACATCTTGAGATACATGTGCTGTGCCCAGTTTTTTTTTTTTTTAAGATTTTATTTATTTATTTGAGAGTGGGAGAGAGAGAGCTCGCGTGCACACGCATAAGTGGGGGAAGGGGCAGAGGGAGAAGCAGACTCCCTGCTGACCAGGGAGCTGGACATGGGGCTTGATCCCAGGACCTCAGGATCATGACCTGAGCTGAAAGCAGATGCTTAACTGACTGAGCCACACAGGCGCCCCTGCTGTGCCCAAATTTTTAATGTACCTTTCCCCTTTGATGTGACATTCCTTGATAGAGAACACTTCTGCGTGCTCATGTGTCACCTCCTTCTTCCTTTTAGAAAAGCTGTCATGGCTTTCATTTGTTTTTCTATGGGGGTCAGATATTTGGATGTTTACCTAGACAACCAATTGGAATACTAACAAGTTCAGGGGGTTCTCGTAATCTTAGGTAAAAACAAAAAGCTTAAGCTAATGAAAACAAAAATCCATATGAATACCAGATTTACTAATAGCATGGGAATTTTTCTTTTTTCTCTGTCTTTCTGCCTCAAAGACGTGCCTTAGGATCCAACACATCAGAGTCTTCGGGCTTCCTCTTATATTTTCCTACTTCAGAGTCCACAAGACGTACCTTTCTAGACCTTTATTCTCATAACAGCTTCTAGTTTTTTTCATAGATAAGTAGCCAGAGATTCTTCATCCTCTTCAAACACATCAAGCAGTATTTATAGCAAGACCACAATTAATAAAATGTTTCCCAGAATACGTGTGTGGGTTGTGTTTAAAGAAAATAAAAGTAGCATTGACTTGTTTCTATCATATAAGAGGTCTGTTAGTGATTGTATATTGTGGAAAAGGTCAATGCATTTTATTCACTCAGAAGACATGCTTTGAGAGCGTACTACAGGGATCCAGCGCATGCCCATGTTATGGGTGATATAAATGGAAACAGCAAATTTGGGCTGTGTATATACATGTGCAGATATGTGTGTGAGAGAGAATGATTTAGGGAGCTGAGAAGGGCAATAAGGTAACTTATGAGTAGAGTTGTCAAGTGGAAGTTCATTAGGTAAACAAAAAGGAAGATGGCATTCCAAGGAGAGGCGCAGCTTATGCAAAGACAAGGTGTGAGACAGTAGGGAGATCCAGACCCTTCTTTGCCCCTGAAGGGATGGCTGGAATCCTGCAAGGATGGGCTTCATATGACTAGCCTACAGTCCCTGCAATGTGCTCCACTAAGTCTTTGTATTTGCCCGAGGGTGCCAGGGAATGACAATATCAGGTGATCTTTTTTTTTTTTTTTTAAAGAATTTATTTATTTATTTGACAGAGAGAGACAGCCAGCGAGAGAGGGAACACAGCAGGGGGAGTGGGAGAGGAAGAAGCAGGCTCCTAGCGGAGGAGCCTGATGTGGTGCTTGAACCCAGAACGCTGGGATCACGCCCTGAGCCGAAGGCAGATGCTTAACCACTGCGCTACCCAGGCGCCCTTATATCAGGTGATCTTGAGGAGGCTCTGATTTGGGCCTCCTGTGAAGTTCAGTGAGTTTAGGGAGTCTCCACACAGTAGAGCTGTTGGATGGGTGGGAGACGTGGAATGTTGAGGCTGAGGCTGGCTCCCACTTCAGTGGGGAGCACTGAGTTCTGTTCTCCTTCCATAGGTAAGCTGTGCCAGTGGACTGATGCCTGCCTGTCTCATCCCTGTGCAAATGGAAGTACCTATACCACTGTGGCCAACCAGTTCTCCTGCAAATGCCTCACAGGCTTCACAGGACAGAAGTGTGAGACTTATGTCAATGAGTGTGACATTCCAGGACAGTGCCAGCATGGTGGCACCTGCCTCAACCTACCAGGTTCCTATCAGTGCCAGTGCCCCCAAGGCTTCACAGGCCAGCACTGTAACAGCCCCTACATGCCCTGTGCACCCTCCCCCTGTGTCAGTGGTGGCACCTGCCGGCAGACTGGTGACTTCACGTTTGAATGCAACTGCCTTCCAGGTAAGGAGAACCCCTAGTGTCTTGGGGTTGGGGGAAAACACCTTCAGTGCAGAAGGAAGGTGGTGGGAGTGGCTCAGTTGCTCCTTTAGGAAATATCCTTCTGAGCAGGAAGAAGGGGAAATAAGGATTTTGTGTGGGGTGGGTTGCTGGTGAGGGAAGAGTTTTATGAGCTAATAGGGTCCATAAACTGAGTAGGGGGTAATTTAACATGTCAGAGTTTATGATGATGAGTGGCTAGGAAATTGTTTATTGTCCTTTTTGGAGGAACAGCAAGAAATAAGAGAAACAGCTCTGAGAAAGAGACAGATAGGCCTATGGAATGGAAGGGAACACAATGAGAATTAGCTGTTGAAAAATATGTGTGATTAGTAAAGTGCTTTAAACTGAATTGACAATAATAGTAGGTGATCAACTTTCCTATATGCTTTCACCTCTGAAGGAATAATAGATTATTTTCCTACCTACCTAAATGCACCCTCGTACTCTTTTGTAACGTTCCCTGGGCTCCTGGCCCTCTCCATGTACCCTCTCTGACTTTGAGTAACCTTGCTCTGACTTGAAGCTAGAGAATTTTGGAACTGGGGTAATGCTGTGTTACTCAATGGGTACTTCTTGATGCATGCTGATAGATAAGGTATGTCACATCCAGACATAACTACAAGATAGAAGTCAAGAAAAGAGCAATACATGGGAGCTTGGGGCCCAGGATTCTGTAGAGATGGAGAAAGGAGCAAGCCCAGCCAATTCGCTAACCCCTTGTAAAAATGATGAGGAGGTTGAAAACCGAGAATTTTGATTGGGAACAGAACACAAGCAGCTGGAGCAGATGAATTACTAAGCCACAAAGATTCCATTTTTTTTTTTAAAGATTTTATTTATTTATTTGACAGAGACAGAGACAGCCAGCGAGAGAGGGAACACAAGCAGGGGGAGTGGGAGAGGAAGAAGCAGGCTCACAGCAGAGGAGCCTGATGTGGGGCTCGATCCCAGCACGCCGGGATCACGCCCTGAGCCGAAGGCAGATGCTCAACCGCTCAACCGCTGTGCCACCCAGGCGCCCCCAAAGATTTCGTTTTTATACAAATATCCTTAGTTCAAAAACAAAAGAAGGAAAACTGTAGGGGGGAATAAAGTGCTAAGTAAGCAGAAGTGCCTCAGAAAGCAGTTGTTCTAGCTGCTCTTTCGGAAAATGAGAATCTTAGATTCTGGTGTCGTGGATGTGTTTCACATATAATGGGACTGCGTGTTTTATCTTTTGGGGGTTAAAGGTCGTATGTTGGTTCTTGGTATAAAACCCAATGGTAATTAATTCATTTCATTCAGTAAAAATTTATCGACTGCCACTTGTTTTCTGGGCACTGTGCTATGTGCTTGGAAAAGAGTGATACAGGATGCTGCCACATAATAAAACTTCATCCCATTTAACTGTAAGCCGCAAGAACAAGCTATTAATTGTATTGCTTTCGGTTTCTCTTTCAATGAAGACTAGGTAACGCTATCATTGTAGACACTAAGTGAATTTTATTGACTGAGTATTATTGTCATCCACATTATCTTGTAGAAGAAATAACTAAAAGATATCTTTCTTCACTCCCATATTTGTTGGCCATATGCTAAGGGTTAAAGATGGAGACAAATGTAAACAATTTAATTTTACATGTATTATAATGATCTTAATAGTCTAAGTGGCTAATAATTGAGATTAGCATGATTTATTATCGAAAGCTAAATGTGTTTTTTCATTTCAAGAAAATTATTTTTAATAGTTGCCCAGAACAAGAGGTTGATTTGGCAGAGAAATACTGACGGGAAGTCAGAGAAGTCAATAAAGGAAGTTTTTAGCTAAGAGAGAGTGATTGTTCACTCCCATAGTCTCTGCATTGTTATCCATTAGCCACGATAAGAACCTTAGGGAATTCTGAGAGTGTGTCCAGGAAAGGATCTGTCAAACCAGAATAGTATCTCCTCCTTGAGAGAGGAAATAACCAGGGATTCCACAGCTGAGAGGCTGCCAGGGCTCGTGGGATGAAGTAAGGAGATCTTGGCTGTCTTTTACGCTCTGCTTGTACTTTAAAGCAAGACATTTGTTTACTCACTAATGAAGTGGGCCTGTGTGTGTGTGTGTGTGTGTGTGTGTGTGTGTGTGTCTGTGTTGGGGTTCGGGATGGGGATGTGGGGCGGGGGAGAAGATTTGGCAAAGAGAAAACTAACATTTATCCAATGCCTTTTATGAGTTAGGCACTGTGCCAGGTACTTCTGCCTCCATTAGCTCAATTATACAAAAACCTTGGGGAAAGGTATGATTTTTCTAGTTTTCCCAGGTGAAATAGCTCAAGTTTGGAAATGTTAAGTGATTTACCCATAGTTCAAGTTTGGAGATGTTAAGTTTTACCCAAAGTTGCACAGCTAACATGTGGTTAGGCTGAGGCCTGAAAACCAGAGACGTTATTTCTAAAGCCTCTACGTCTTACTGCATCGTAATGCACTGCTTGTCTATCCCTGAAGGTACTTTGAAAATGTGTGACACTTTTTGTTAAATGCTTTGACATGTTTGGATTAAAAAAAAAAGTAGGAGATACTTCTAATTATGATCAAATACTCTTTGTTACCTATCAGCCTATGTATGGCACCATGCAGACATTTAAGATACTTAAGTAGACTAGTTCTTGCCTTTTGGGGTCGCATGATCTAAAACAGATGACATCAGCTTAGACAATGTATACAAAGAAATTTAAAGAGAATTCAAAACAATAGACGATGCAGTATGTATTTACACAGTTTGTAAGATTTTATGCTCATTGTTTTTATGTCCCAGGTGGAGTTTGGAAAGTATTAACTTTATTTCCATATAGGGAAATAGTGCCTGGAGATTATTTTTTCTGAGAAAGTCCTTTTCATAATGCAATACCATTCTCCTTGCCCCTCCTTCCATTGTGCTGCACACTATTCAAGAGACTAAAATGTTACTTAAAGTAATAATCACTATCTCCATGTAAATAACACCCTTATTTGAAGAGAATCATTGTTTCAGTTCTAAAAATGGAGAAACCAAGTCAGCAGGAGGGACAAAGGCTTGTTATGGTATTGAGCAACTTCCATGTGTGCTTCCTGCCACATTTCAAGTCGTTGCACTTTTAATTGAGGCCTACCCTAATCACCCTATTTCAAATAGTAACCATCTCCCTCCCCCCTTAATTATTGGCCCTGGTCTACTTTTTCTTTTCTTTTTCTGTAACACTTATCATCTGCTTAGTATATAATTTGCACTATATAATATACTTCATTATGTCTATTGTTTATTGTCTGTCTTTTCCAAATTCTGCCGCCCCTTCCCCTCTTCAGAGTGAAAGCTAGAATCTTTGTTTTTGTTTAGTGATGTATCCCAAGCACCCCAAAACAGTGCCAAGTTCATAAGAGGCACACAAATATTTATCAACCAAGTGAGTTTAGTGTAATATCATAGTATTGAGAATGTAATTTTGGTCTTCTCCTTTTCTTCCTGGTACCATACTTCCTAGACTTAGTGTGGCTTCTCCTTTAGTTCTTGTGTACTCTGGTACTGGATAAGAATTTCAGAGTCCTTTTCAACTCTGAAAGTCAGTGAACCACACATAAGTTAGTGACTATTCAAATGGTCACGTTATACTTGTTTTCCTGCAAAGGACACTATAGTTACTGTCAGTTGATTTTTAAATTTTTATTTTTGAAGTATAGTTGACATACAATGTTATATTAGTTTCCGGTGTACAACATAGTGTTTCGACAAGTTTATACATTATGCAGTGCTCACCACAGTAAGTGTAGTCACTGTCTCCATACAACACTATTACGATATTACAGACTATATTCCCTCTGCTGTTCTTTTCACCTCCGTGATGTATTTATTTTATTACTGGAAGTTTGTCCCTCTTTATCCCTTTTGCTTCTTTTGCCCATCTTCCCACCCCTACCTCCTTTCTGGCAACTACTGGTTTGTTCTCTATATTTAAGAGTCTGTTTTGTTTTTTAGATTCCACATATAAGTGAAATGATATGGTATTTGTCTTTCTCTGTCTGACTTATTTCTTTTACCCTCTAGGTCCATCCATGTTGTCACAAATGGCAAGATCTCTTTTTTTTATGGTTGAGTAATATGAGTGTAGTATTTGAGTATTACCGTAAGACTCATGGAGAGGGAATAAAAACTGCAAAAGTGACTCATCTTGTGTAACAGAGAAAGAAGTGTTTCTCCACTGAGGGAAGAAAAAAGGAATATATTCAAGAGGGAACTAATCGAATCAAACCAAGGAACCATATTTCATTTTCTCCTTGGATGATCAGCTGTTAATAATCCAGATCCTTTGTGGGCTACCATTAAATAAGTCTTTAGCAGAAGCCCTGAAGAGGGACACTCAGCCCGAATAATTTTAATGTAAGAGCAACATAGAAAATAAATTATTGGATCATCAATTCCCAGTATTTTTGGGTTAGGGCCAAATAGTGGGGAGAGAATGAATTAGGCTGTTTTTGTGTTTGTGAGTATTTTAAAAAGTAGCACAGATGGTCAGAGAACAGTAGATTGTTTGGATCTGTTGGCTGTGCCTTGTGAGTTCGCATTTGGGTTGGCCAGTCCTCAATGTACTTTACTTTTCTTTCTCTGCTATACCTGTCTATTCCTTTATGATTTTTAAAAAATTTCCTAAGAAGCTGTCTGATCTGTCCTCTCCAAACAATGGAGGCTTATTCTTCGTGAACTACCTCTGTACTTTACAGGCTGATTATACGTGATACCCCCATATCATTAAAATAAAGCTTAAGCCCATTTTGTGGCTTTTGTGTCTGAGCTTAAAAACTGTTAGAAATAATTCCCTTTTGTATTCTCATATGCAGGGGCATGTAACTTTCTCTTGGGTATTATCCTAGTCATACTTTGGCAGATTTCTCTGGAGCTGCGGCAGAAATGATCATACCACTTTCCAGGGTGCATTATTTTAGTGCCAGTTTTAGTTGATGTTCCTGGAAGTCTTTCCAATTCTCCTATGCTCAGTAGTTTGGACAATGCTATCTCCTTAGCTTTCTGTCACCTTCCCCTGCCCACCTTGCCTTTTTATATAGAAATTATTCTTTTTTTTAAAAAAGATTTTATTTATTTATTTATTTAGAGAGTATGAGTTGGGGAGGGGCAAAGGGAGAGAGAGAAAGAGAGAGAATCTCCAGCTGACTCCACCCGGAGCACAGAGCCTGATACGGGGCTCCATGCCACGACCCTGAGATCATGACCTGAGCCAAAATCAACAGTTGGATGCTCACCTGACTGAGCCACCCACGTGCCCCTAGAGCTTATTCTTTATGATGTGTCAAAGGCACCTCTTTCACTGAAATGCCTTCTATGTTCCCAATCCCCATGGGGATTGGAGACTTTCCCCAAGGTCTTTTGGTAACTTGTATACCTCTAGCACAGCACGTATCAAACTGATTGTTTATTTGTTCATCTTTCCCAGTAGACGCTCTCATTTTAACTCTTCCTCCCAGTACCAACTTAGTGTGTGGCACAAAATTTAGACCCAGTGAATATCTGACAAATGAATGAATTGAATGTGATAGAAAAGAGAATTATTGTATTCCATAATTTAAATATATATACCGAATTTCTTTCTTTTGATTCACCTTATTTATTTCTTTTACTTTTTCGGTGATGAATTCAGAAGAGTGGAGATCATTAGGGAGATATCAAGAGAGGCATGTAGGAGCAGCAGCCTGGGTGGGTGGTAGGGCCCAGGGATACATGGGCCAGTCATGAGGTCAGCAAGCTCATCTGGGCCCATTTGGAGAATGGAAGATGTTGGCCAAGAAAACCAACTGGACAGATATGGGAGCGGTTTGCTTTTGTGACAGATTTCTTCTTGGGGGCTTGGAGGAGAAAGTAGACTTGTAGCTTTTTTTGCCTTTGTCCAGTTTCAGACATTCCTGTTTTTTCCCTCACTCTTTCATCGCTGTGGACTAAAGCTCTTCCGGAGGACTTTTAGCCTAGAGAATCCTAGTTGTGGGGCGCCTGGGTGGCGCAGTCGTTAGGTGTCTGCCTTTGGCTCAGGGCGTGATCCCGGCGTTCTGGGATCAAGCCCCACATCAGGCTCCTCCCCTGGGAGCCTGCTTCTTCCTCTCCCACTCTGCCTGCTGTGTTCCCTCTCTTGCTGGCTGTCTCTATCTCTGTCAAATAAATAAATAAATAAATCTTAAAAAAAAAAAAAGCTTTAAGAGAATCCTAGTTGTGTCATCTTATCTTCCTCTGTCTGCTCTCTTCTTTGTGTCTCTCCATAAGGCTTTCCATCCTCACACATCCCGGTGTATGAAAATGGAAAGATGTGGATGCTTTCTTGAGAGATACTGTTCTCTGTGTGGGATGACAAGTTCAAAAGATTCTTTTCTGCTCCCCACCCTCACGGTCATCATTTATCAGTTACGTGGGCCATGGTTTTATAACAGCACGGTCTTAAAATGTTCCTTCTAAGTTTAATTTCTCTCCTTTTGGCCTTTTAAGGATGTGAATTGGCTTTAAGCAGTAGACCTTTTAGTATGATCATGTGAGCCTCTTTGTAAGCCTGCTATACCCATCCCACCCACAGGTCTGGAGACTTGTCTGTTTCCCTTTCCCCTAGAACCTTAAAATACATTTTTAAGAAGTGACTGCACTGTAACTTATTCATATAACCCTTACCACCACCTCCCCTCCTTGGGCGGACTTTCTTACAAGAATTTACTAGCTATTTCCAAAAAGAGGTCTGGATCTCTATTTTTAAAGCATAACTCCTGTCTTAACTCTGGAGGAGAACTGATTTGGCCTGAGTTTTCTCAGACATGGGAGATTTTATCCTTAGGTTAGTTTTGCAGATTTTTGCTAGGGAACTCTGGGGTCCCAGACAGCATAGTGATTAAAACTGGTTCAGTACTGACTCCTACCTACTAGCCATATAAACTTGATAAGTCAGCCATATGGCCCTCAACTTCTTCATCTTTAACATGAAGGGATTAGAGTAGATAATTTCTAAGGGCTGTTTGGATTCTACTCATATGTAATAGTATTAGCTAATATGTATAGATCACTTATTATGCATCAGGCATTGTTTTAAGTGTATTCCCCCCTAATGTAATAGGTTTATTGAGATACAATTTGCATACCATATAATTTGCTCTTGGAAGTGTACAATTCAGGGGTTTTCAGTGTATTCACAGATATGTGTAACCATTACCACAATCAATTTTAGAACATTTTTATCACTCCAGAAAAAACCCTGTACCATCAGTAGTTACATTACCTTGGTCCCTAATTCTCCCCCAGCACCAGGGAACTACTAATCTACTTTCTGTCTCTATAGATTTGCCTGTTCTGGACATTTCATATAAATGGAAACATATGTGATCATTTGTGATTGGCTTCTTTCACCTAATGTTTTCAAAGTTCGTTCATGTTATAGGAGGTATCAGTGCTTCACTCCTTTCATGGCTGAATAATATTCCATTGTAGATTTACCACATTTTCGCCTACTTTCTAAAAATTGAAGTATGATTAACATACAATGTTATATTAGTTTCAGGTGTAAACATTGGTTCAACAATCCCATGCATTACTCAGTGCTCACCACATTTTTTTTATTTTAATGTTTTTTTCTTATGTTAGTCACCATACAGCACATCCCTGGTTTCTGATGTAAAGTTCGATGATTCATTAGTTGCGTATAACACCCAGTGCACCATGCAATACGTGCCCTTCTTACTACCCATCCCCAGCCTATCCCATTCCCCCACTCCCCTCCCCTCTGAAGCCCTCAGTTTGTTTCTCAGAGTCCATAGTCTCTCATGCTTCATTCCCCCTTCTGATTACCCCCCCTTTCTTTATCCCTTTCTTCCCCTACCGATCTTCCTAGTTCTTATGTTTCATAGATGAGAGAAATCATATGATAATTGTCTTTCTCTGCTTGATGTATTTCACTTAGCATTATCTCCTCCAGTCCCGTCCATGTTGCAGCAAATGTTGAGAACTCGTTCTTTCTGATAGCTGAGTAATATTCCATTGTATACTTGGACCACAACTTCTTAATCCAGTCATCTGTTGAAGGGCATCTCGGCTCCTTCCACGATTTAGTTGTTGTGGACAATGCTGCTATGAACATTGGGGTGCATATGGCCCTTCTCTTCACTACGTCTGTATCTTTGGGGTAAATACCCAGTAGTGCAATGGCTGGGTCATACGGTAGCTCAATTTTTAACTTTTTAAGGGACCTCCTCCACACTGTTTTCCAGAGTGGCTGTACCAACTTGCATTCTCACCAACAATGTAGGAGGGATCCCCTTTCTCCACATCTTCTCCAGCAATTCTTGTTTCTTGCCTTGTCAATTTTTGCCATTCTAGCTGGCGTAAGGTGGTATCTCAGTGTGGTTTTGATTTGAATTTCCCTGATAGCTAATGATTTTGAACATTTTTTCATGTGTCTGTTAGCCATTTGTATGTCTTCATTGGAAAAGTGTCTGTTCATATCTTCTGCCCATTTTATGATTTGTTTATTTGTTTCTCGTGTATTGAGTTTGAGAAGTTCTTTGTAGATCTTGGATACCAGTCTTTTATTTGTAGCATCATTTGCAAATATCTTCTCCCATTCCGTGGGCTGCCTCTTAGTTTTTTTTGACTGTTTCCTTTGCTGTGCAGGAGCTTTTTATCTTGATGAAGTCCTACAAGTTCATTTTATCTTTTGTTTCTCTTGCCTTGGGAGATGTGTCATGAAAAAGGTTGCTTTGGCCGATGTTGTAGAGGTTGCTGCCTATGTTCTCCTCTAGGATTTTGATGGATTCATGTCTCACATCGAGGTCTTTCATCCATTTGGAGTTTATCTTTGTGTATGGTGTGAGAGAGTGGTCAAGTTTCATTCTTTTGCATGTAGCTGTCCCAATTTTCCCAGCACGATTTATTGAAGAGACCGTCTTTTTCCCACCGGATGTTTTTTCCTGCTTTATGAAAGATTAGTTGCCCAGAGAGCCGAGGGTCCATTTCTGGGTTCTCCATTCTGTTCCATTGGTTTATGTGTCTGTTTTTGTGCCAGTACCATGCTGTCTTTGTGATCACAGCTTTGTAGTACAGCTCGAAATCCGCCATTGTGATGCCCCCAGCTTTGTTTTTCCTTTTCAACAGTTCCTTGGAGATTCTGAGCCTTTTCCGGTTCCACACAAATTTAAGGACTATTTGTTCCAGTTCCTTGAAAAATGTCATCGGTATTTTGATCGGGATAGCATTGAAAGTGTAGATTGCTCTGGGTAGCATGGACATTTTAACTATGTTAATTCTTCCAATCCATGAGCATGGAATATTTTTCCATCTTTTTGTGTCTTCCTCAATGTCTTTCAAGAGTGATATGTAGTTTCTAGAATATAGATCCTTTACGTCTCGGTTAAGTTAATTCCAAGGTAACGTATGGTTTTTGGTGCTATTGTAAATGGGATGGATTCCCTAATTTCTCTTTTTTCAGTCTCATTGTCTGTGCGTAGAAATGCAACTGATTTCTGAGCATTGATTTTGTATCTCGTCACATTACTGAATTGCTCTATAACTTCTAATAGTTTGGGAGTGTATTCTTTTCGGTTTTCCATATAGAGTATCATGTCATCTGCGAAGAGAGACATTTTGACTTCTTCTTTGCCAGTTTGGATACCTTTGATCCCTTTTTGTTGTCTGATTGCTGTTGCAAGGACTTCTAGTACTATGTTGAATAATAGTGGCGAAAGTGGGCATCCTTGTCGTGTTCCTGATCTTAAGGGAAAGGCTTCCAGCTTTTCCCCATTGAGAATGATATTTGCTGTAGGCTTTTCATAGATAGTTTTCATGAGATTGAGGAATGTACCCTCTATCCCTACACTCTGAAGGGTTTTAATCAGAAAAGGATGCTGTATTTTGTCAAATGCTTTTTCTGCATCAATTGAGAGGATCATACGGTTCTTGACTCTTTTCTTGTTGATACGATCTATCACACTGATCGATTTGCGAATGTTGAACCACCCTTGCATCCCAGGGATGATTCCCACTTGTTCATGATGGATAATCCTTTTAATGTATTGTTGGATCCTATTAGCTAGGATCTTGTTGAGAATGTTGGTGTCCATATTCGTCAGGGATATCGGTCTATAATTCTCCTTTTTGATGGGGTCTTTGCCTGGTTTGGGGATCAAGATAATACTGGCCTCATAGAATGAGTTTGGTAGTTTTCCTTCTGTTTCTATTTTCAGTGTAATGTTCTGACACATATTGTGTCCGATAAGACAAAGCAATAAGAGAACTGGTCAAAAGACTTGAAGAAGAAATGATTCACCAAAGAAGATACACAAATGGCCAAAAAGCACTTGAAAAGATGCTCCACTTAAACCACTTAAAAGCATAAAGTTGAACAAAAATCAAAATGGCTGCATTAATGTCTCTGCAAGGCTCAATTGTGAACTAGGTAGCCTTTTTCTTCTCTTCTGCAAACCTCTGCTCCTCCTTTCTTAGCCTTTTGTTTCAGGAACCTGGTACCACCCGAAAGACATGATGAAGGAGCTGCCAGCACCCACAACATTTCTGTCAAAACTGGCTAGATCCTATATTACCCTATAAACCCCCCCTCTGCCCCTTCCTCCAAGGGGACTAGGCTAACAGTTTGTTTTTGTTTTTGTTGTTGTTGTTTTAAATAATGATTTTTTATTATGTTAGTCACCATACAGTATATCCTTAGTTTTTGATGTAGTGTTCCATGAGGCTCCCAGTTTATGAGGGCCTTAGCCTTCTGTAGCCTCCTTTGCCCGGGACAGCAATGAAGCTGTTGTTCCTCATTTTTCCAAACTCTGTCTTCGTCTTATATTTTGGCCGTGTAGCACAGAGGTCAGTTTTGCACAGCACACTCAGTCATCAGGAAGATAAATGAGTAAGACAGTGAGTTACCATTACACATCCATCGCCGTGTCTAAAATTACGAAGGCTCTAAACATATGTGGTGAGAATGTAAAGTACCTAGAAGTTTCTTACACTTGTGGGAATGAAAAATGGTCCAGCCACTTAGAAAAGCCGAACCACAGATAGACATTTACCAATCACATGAACAGCCATTCCTCTCCTAAGTATTTACACAATATGTCCACACAACAAATGCACACGAATATTCCTCACAGCTTTATTCACAATGGCTAAACCCTGGAAACGACATAGATGTCCATTAATAGGTGAAGGTACAGACAGAATATATCCATACAGAGGAATACTACTACCAATGAAAAAGACTGAAGTGGTGATCCATGTAGTAATAGGGGTTGATTTTCGAATCCTTAGGCTGCACAAAGGAATGTAGGCATGAAAGAGTTCCATTTACATAAAGTTGTTAAAAATGCAAGCCCACCTATGATGCCAGTGGTTGCCTGGGGCTGAGGATGGAAGCAGTGATGGGCTTCAATGGTGCCACCCAAGGGAAGTTGTGACCTAGAAGAAATACCCTGTGTCCTGAATGGAGCAGTAGTTTCCATTGTATGTCCCTCTGTGAAAATGTGTTTAACTGTACAGTTAAGTTTTTTTTTTTTAATTTTATTTTGTTGTGAAAGCACTCACACTGCATCCTCTTCTTCTTACTCCTCCAAAGGAGGACAAGAGGAGCATCAGTGGCAATTGGCAGTTGTGGAAAGAACATCTAAAGCTAGCCTCTGGCTCAGGAGAGAACCTTGTGCCTCCTCCTCATGGTTTCGGGTACTCTACACGTTCAGAGGAACTTCTCTAGTAACAAACTATAGAAATGATCCCTGAAAGTATAGTCTCAATTGTATACTTTCAAGTGATGCAGTCTACTGTACCTAAATTATACCTCAGTAACAGGTAACAGTAACAGGTAATCCGTTTCTCCATACTAGCAGTGGACATTTAGAAAATGAAATTTTAAAAAAAGGAAATGAAATTTGACAAACACAATAGAGATTCATGTCCGCCATCATTAAATGCATGAGAACACATATAACAAAGACCCCTGAAAACTACTGCTGAGATAAATTAATGGAAATCTAAATAAATAGAAAAACATATATCACATTCGTAGATTAGAAGACTCAATATTGTTGGAATATCAAATCAGCGTTATTCTGCTTCATACTGGACATTCTAAGCTGAACTGCAAACCCAAACTTCCAATGTTTCCCCATAACCTGTCTTAAATACCAGGGATTTTTTTCCTGCTTTGTCAAAGATTAGCTGACCATATAGTTGTGGGTTCATTTCTGGGGTCTCTATTCTGTTCTATTGATCTATGTGTTTGTTTTTGTGCCAGTACCATACCGTCTAGATGACTACAGCTTTGTAATGCAGCTTTAAGTCTGGAATCGTGATGCCTCCAGCCTTGTTGTTCTTTCTCAGGATTGCTTTGGCTGTTCAGGGTCTTTTGTGGTTCCATACAAATTTGAGGAGTGTTTCTTCTAGCTATGTGAGAGATGCTGGTGGTATTTAAATAGGGATTGCATTAAATGTGTAGATTGTTTTGGGTAGTATAGACGTTTTAACAATATTTGGTTTTCCAATCCATGAGCATGGGATGTTTTTCCATTTCTTTGTGTCCTCCTCAGTTTCTTTGCTAAGTGTTCTGTAGTTTTCAGAGATCTTTCTTCTCTTTGGTTAGGTTTATTCCTGGGTATCTTATGGGTTTTGGTGCAATTGTAAATGGGATCGATTCCTTGATTTCTCTTTCTGCTGCTTCATTATTGGTGTATAGAAATGCAACAGACTCCTATATGTTGATTTTGAATCCTGCAACTTACCGAATTGGTGTATCTGTTGTAGCAGTGATGTGGATGGAGCTAGAGTGTATGATGCTAAGAGAAATACGTCAGTCAGAGAAGACAAATACTGTATGATTTCACTTACATATGGAATTTAAGAAACAAAACGGATGAACATAGGAAGGAAGGAAAGAGAGGCAAACCATAAAACGGACTCTGAACTATAGAGAATAAAGTGATGGTGGCTGGAGGGGAGGTGGGCAGGGGGATGGGTGAAATGGGTGATGGGCATTAAGGAGGGCACTTGCTGTGATGAGCACTGGGTGTTTGTCGTATGTAAGTGATGAATCACTAAATTCTACTCCTGAAACTAATATTATACCCTGTGTTAACTAGCTGGAATTTAAGTAAAAACTTGCAATAAAAAAAAAAATAAAGCCTTTGCTGAATCTCACACAGCAGTATCATTATGTTGTATGGTTGGAAACTAGAATGGGGTGGGGAGATGATGAGCTTTCAGAAGTGGTTGATCCAATCCCATGTCGTCTCCCTTGAATGCTCAGTGCCACCTGGCCACACCCATTGCACCTTGATCTCAGCCAAGTCCAGCCACTAAGTTGAAGAGCTTGATGCTGTCAATGTAAAGTAGATGAACCTTTAAGAATTTCTAAAAAACCAAGGAAGAGAGTTCTATTTGAGCCCAAATTAAGACAGGTGCCTGGGATGGGGCGCCTGGGTGGCTCAGTCATTAAGCGTCTGCCTTCGGCTCAGGGCGTGATCCTGGAGTCCTGGGATTGAGCCCCACATCGGGCTCCTCCACTGGGAGCCTGCTTCTTCCTCTCCCACTCCCGCTGCTTGTGTTCCCTCTCTCACTGGCTGTCTCTCTTTGTCAAATAAATAGATAAAATCTTAAAAAAAAAAAAAAAAAGACAGCCGCCTGGGATAGGCAGTCTTCACAAAGAAGGGAGTGTTCTGGCAAAGGAGCATTTGGTGTAGCGTTGTATACATTTTTACATGAAAAGTTACAAACTGTCATACAAAAGACATTGTAGAAAGACACTGCAGTTCCAGATCTTAAGTTTCTAGTATATGAAGGGTGGTATGACTTCAGTCTTATGGGAACCAGGGAAGTGTCTTCCTTTTTCTTATCTTTTCCGGAATGCTCCTTTTGGGTTATTTTCTTTAAGAAAGCAGAGGTACAATGTGTGCTTGGGGCAGAAATAGAGCCCATGCTTCGAGTTTTTGTAGATTCATTTTGACCTTGGTAAATGTGAAAGCATAGCTTCCTTGGGAGCCAGGAGCAGGACCCACAAACAGTAGAAGTTGAAAATTTCCTGTATTAGTGCTACAGTGACCTCCTAAGTCTCTGGCTCATAAGATCTAGGTGGGAACGTGTGCTGAAGAAGTGAGGAGGTGCTTCAGGGCATCCTTTTCTCCTGCCTCCCTGTTTCTCTCTTCTCAACCTCAGCTTCTATGTCACTGAACACCACTGCACACATCCACTGTGGATATCATCCATCACTGACCCATGCCCTGGAACTTCCCATGCGTGGTTAGAGGAATACAACCGCAGGTCAATGATATGAGGTCAACCCAAAGAACTCTATCCAACGCTGTTCCATCTTTTTAAAATTGTTTTTATATTTTTTAAAAATTTAATTTTAGTTAACTTACAATGTGACATGAGGTTCAGGTGTATAATATGGTGATTGAACATTTGTAGACATTGCCCAGTGCTCATGACCACAAGTGCACTTCTTGATCCCCATCACCTTCACCTATCCTCCAGCCCCACTCCCCTCTGGCTGCCACCAGTTTGTTCTCTATAGTCTGTTTCTTGGTTTGTCTCTCTCCCTTTTCTTTTTCCTTTGCTTATAGGTTTTGTTTCTTAAATGCCACATGGGAGTGAAATCATATGGTATTTATCTTTCTCTGACTGACTTATCTCACTTAGCATAATACACTCTGGCTCCATCCGTGTCCTTGCAAATGGCAAGATTTCATTCTTTTTTTTATGGCTGAATGAAATTCCATGGTATATATACACCACATTGTCTTTACGCTCTTTCCATAATTTGGCTATGCTGCTGTACATAGGGGTGCATGTATTCCTGCAAATTAGTGTTTATGTCTTTTTGGGAGTAAATATCCAGGCATTAAATACGAGGGTAAACCAAATAAGCATAGCAAAATGGCAGTAAGGTTACAAATCTTTCCAAAATTGGTGTTCATTACATGTATGATGCATATTACTAAGCATAAATTAACCATTTGACAATTTCAAAAGAAGTCTCGTGAGAGGCAAATGAAATCCATAAGTGACCTGAAATGTGGTGTTTAGTGACATGATAAAAACAACAAAGAAAGCAATTCACACAGAGAGGAGGCGTCTAGGACATAGGGATGTCAAGCATCAGTTTAATGACAAGGCAAAATGGTGTCCCAGTAAGGCAAAAGAAGTCTCCTAACATAGGAATACAGCCAGAAGAATAGTGAGTCAAGACAAAACATTTTGAAAAATTAATAATGTACTCACTTAGTTTTATACTCTGCCCCTCACCCTATATTTTTGAATGGATAGAGAAAAAAAGTTGAGAAGAACATCATGACAGTCTACGACTCTGTAATTGGCAGTGTTTGTGAATGTCTGTGAATATATGAATATATATGAATACAAATATGCCATTTCCCAGCTCTGTCCACTACAAAGGCCTAGAAATACCAGTTGCAATGAGAGCCTAAGGATACACGTTATGATCTGGGAGCATGGTTTCCCATGAAATGAACCACAGATTCTTAGAGAAATGGCTGAGGCCAGGCCAGAGGCAGCAAATCTTCAACATGAGACAGAAACACCTCATCATACAGATAGCAGGAAAGGTCTCAAAAGCTATGAGGGTTTTATTGAAAGGCTATGGAAGCCAACCTGAAGTCACTTTCACTGCTGAAAGAGAGGTTAAATGGAGCAATCATAAGACCATAATACGATGGTTTAAAACACTTGGATATGATTGCATCCTTGGTTTCATATTAACACAGAAAAAAAAATGAAGAGGAAAAGAAACTTATGGGTTACCATTAGAGATGCTAGAGGACCAGCTCCTTTAGCTGCAGTTTTCCCTACAAACTGTACCACCAGGTAAATAGTATTTGGGGAAATTTCTCTTAATACAGGTGTTTATACAAGTCTTCTAGGACCCAAAACATGATGATGGAATATCATCACTGTGCTCCACAGAATCAATTGATGGATAGGCCTTGAACATGAGGGCGGCCAGCATCATTAGAACACCCGGATACGAGGTGCATCCTGATGGAAAAGCACACAGCACTTGAGAGGAAGTCTTGCCAATACGTCCAACCTCAGACTGATCAGTTTCTACATCTGCCAGCTCCAACACAGCAGTCAGAAACAAGGGGCTACCGACTATTTGGATGAGGTTAGAAGGACCTCTTTTGTCAGAGCTGCATTTTAATTATATTTGATTTTCAGCTCCCATAAATGTAAACTTAAAAACTGAAGAAATAGTGACTATTTTTCTATTAAACACAACTTTATTACTCTGGGCGAATTCTGTTTCCCTTAATGTGAAGCATTAAGCGGCAAGATGCAAGCTTATTTTTGATTGTTGTGCGCTTATACTTTTTACTTTTCACTGTTCCAGCTAGAAAATCTTAAATTCCATGTGGGGCTTGCATTTTCTCTCTAATAGCACTGTTCCACAATCTACCACGAACTGAGAGGACGTATGGTGGATTGTGTTATAGTCTATCTGGCTATAAATGCAGTCTGTGGGAATGCTCCAGAACAAACACCTCAGTATTTCCAAGAATGGGTAACAAAAAAGGAGAGAGCAAGACCTGGAGAGAGAGAGAGAGAGAGAGAGAGAGAGAGAGAGAGAGAAGCAGGTTGAGAGCCAGAGGGAGAGAGAGGGAGGGAGGAGGAAGGAAAGGGAGAAACTGAGGAGAAATCTACACATTGCTAGGAGGCTTCAAGACAGGTCCTACCGATCACAGTTTGTGCATTTTGTTTGGATCCTGATCTAGAGAAAACAACTTAAAGACAACAATGGGGAATGTGAACACTGTGTATTTTATGAAAGTACATATTGTAAATTTATTGATGAATACTTCGAAGGTTACAATGATAATCCTTTCAAAAAGTGTTCTCATTTAGGGAACATACAGATAAAACTGCAAATGAAATATGATGTCTGGCTTTTGCTTTAAATAATATAGGAAAAAGTAAGTGGGTGGGATTGTAGTAAAACAAGTTCAGCCATAAATTGATAATTGTTGAGACTGGCTGATGAGGATGGGGATGTTCTGTTATACAATTCTGTCTACTTGTGTGTACTCCCGACATTCTGCATCTAGAAAAGAGTGATGAAGAGTACAAGTCCACTGAGGATAATGGCAGCAGAACCTCTCAACACATACTTTAAAGGGTTAGGGATTAACCGAGAGAGTCAGTAACACCACTCATAACCCTGCCCCCAAACAGCCAGGGGCCAGCCAATACTGCGGACTCCGGATGGTTAGTATTTAGCCAGGTCTGGGAGCCAGACACAGCAGAGGGATTAGCACAGACCATGCACTTAGAGCAGAAGACTTCAGGGAGGGCAACTCAGCAGGGAACACAGGGGCATTATGGCAGAAAGAGAGCGCGAATGGCTCAGAATATGCCTGAGGCCTGCGGACTACAGCTTCAGCTACTTGGATCTGAAGGAAAGGGGCTGCACGGTGTAGAGGATCAGAGGTGGCAGCTGGGGGAGGCACAGTCGTCGGTGCAAAGGGGCAGACCTGGAAGAAGGTAACGTCCTTTGGAGGCTTGTGGTAAAGAGAAAGAATGAAGCCACTGATAGAAATGAAAGGACCTATTGGAAGAAAACAGGATCCCAGAAGCAGAAGACACACCGCGCCTCTCCCCAGACCTTTACATCTATTAGAATGATTACACCAAAGAGAGGATCCAGACCTCCGAAGTCCACCAAGCTACTCATAGCACTCATTTGTTCCTACGTGGAACTTCTGTTTCTCGTTCCACCAAACCCAGGCGTGTTAAAAAGAAAATGATAGAGCAGACCGGTATTCCAAGGTGACAGAAGAAAACAAAACAAACAGAAATAGAGAGTCAAACATTTCAGCTCACTGACGTTACCCCTTAAAATCAATCACAAAACATAGGGAAACTGTAAAATGACATCCTGACCTGAATTAAGTGTACCTAACAAAGCATTTGTAGACATGACAAAGGTAAAAGTTCGCTTAACACACACACGACTCCAAAGAGAAGTGGGCAAGAAATAAGAAATGAGAATCCAGAATTGGCAGAAGTAGGAAAAAACTGAAGAAAAATACTCTGGAAAAGAGGCTGGTCAACAAGATTCATCAGGGCAACAGTTGTGCAGAAGGATAGTGGACACTGAATACAGAAAAGAAAGCAGCCAAGAGAACAGAAATGAATAAAAGATACTGAGAAAGGATCAGAGAGAAAGTCATGGATGCCTGGAGGAGACAGAAGCAGAGGAGCCAACACTAAAACCTATCCTCACAGAACTAAAAGATTTTAAAGAAGAAGAAGAAAACTCCTCTGAAGCTACGGACCGGTCCCCCCAACCACCAAAAAAGACCAATTTATATCCAATGGAAAGAAAATCAATTTACATTCTCTATCCCAATCAAACATACAAAGCAAGGCAATATATATTTTTCTTTTAAAAATTTTAATTTAAATTCCATTTAATTAGCATATACTGTATCATTAGATTCAGAGGTAGAATTCAGTGATTCACGGTGCCTGGGTGGCTCAGTCAGTTAAGCGTCTGCCTTTGGCTCAGGTCATGATCCCAGGGTCCTGGGATCAAGTCCCATATCGGGTTCCCTTCTCAGCAGGGAGTCTGCTTCTCCCTGGCCCTCTCCCCCTCCCGCCTGCTTGTGTTCTCTCTCTCTCATGCTTTCTCTCTTTCAAAGAGATAAATGTTTTTTAAAAAGAATTCGATGATTCGTCAGTTGCATATGACACCCAGGGCTCATGACATCAGATGCCCTCCTTAATGCCCATCACCCAGGTACCCCATCCCCCCATCCACCTCCCTTCCAGCAATCCTCAGTTTGTATTCTGTAGTTGAGTCTTTTATGCTTTGTCTCCTTCTCTCCTTTTCCTCTTATTCTTCCTTGCCTTTCCCTATGTTCCTCTGTTTTGCTTCTTAAATACCATCTAAGAGTGAAAATACATGGTATTTGTCTTTTCGTGACTGACTTACTTCACTTAGGATAATACCTTCTGGTTCCAACCAGGTCTTTGCAAATGGCAAGATTTCATTTTCCTGGTGGCTGAGTAGTATTCCATTGTATATACCACATCTTCTTTATACATTCATATGTCGATGGACTTCTGGACTCTTTCTGTAGTTTGGCTATTGTGTACATTGTTCCTATAAACGTCGGGGTGCAGGTGTCCCTTCAAAACAGTATGTTCGTATCCTTTGGATAAATACCTAGCAGTGCAATTGCTGGTTCATAGGGGAGCTCTATTTTTAACTTTATAATTTGTTTAAAAGATTTCATTTATTTGCCAGAGAGAGAGAGAGAGCACAAGTAAGGGGAGTAGCAGGCAGAAGGTGCAGCAGGTGCCCTGCTGAGAAGGGTAATCAATGCGGGACTTATTCCCAGGACCCTGGAATCATGACCTGAGCCAAAGGCAGACACTTAACCACCTGAGCCACCCAGGCATTCTTATTTTTAACTTTTGGAGGAAACGTCATAGTGTTTTCCATAGTGACCGTACCAGTTTGCATTCCCAGAAGGAACGTGATAGGGTTTCCCTTTTCCGCATCCTTGCCAACATGTGTTGTTTTCTGAGTCATTAATTTTAGCCCTTCTGACCACTGTGAGGTGGTATCTGGCTGCGGTTTTGATTCGTATTTCCCTGATAGGGCAATATACTTAAAAAACTCAGTAAAAACTCATTGTGCAAGTACTTTCTATTCAGCCATGATGTCCGTGTGTGCAGGTAGTAGAAAAAGAGTATTCAATACACAACACTCAGGGAGTCCTGATTCCATCACTAGGAGTCTTTGAAGGTGAACTTCACCCAACGAGAGATGACTGGGAAATTTTGGCTTTCGAACAGCTGGTCACTGTTAAATAGACTCAATTGTAGATGTAAAACAAAAATCTGGGAGTGGAGCAGGTGGGAAAAATAGGAATAAGCAGCATCTGTTTCACTGGGTGGAAACAATAGTATACGAAGAGTCAGGTTAAGACGGAGGTAAAGAGAAAATAGAATAATGTCAAACGTTTGAGGTTGAGGGGTCACTTACAACTTAGAAACTGAATGTGAAAAGTTTGACAAGCTAATACGGAACCAAAGATGTCCAAAAACTTTTGGTGCAATGTTCAGCCCTACCTCTACAACCTTCTTAAACACCACACTCACATATAGGCACACATAAGAAGAAAAGAAAGCAAATACCACAGAACGACAAACAGTCAAAATTTCTTCCCCATAAGTTAACTATAGCCTAAAAGAGATGGAGACTCAGTGTTAAATATGGCGAGAAGAACCAAGACGATTTACTTTACTGTATAACCTGATACATCAAATCAACCATGATAGTAGGGATTGGAGCACCAGATGCAAAAAACACACGAGTCGAATCGTTGAACGCTACATCAAAAACTAAAGATGTACTATATATTGGCTAATTGAACATATTAATTAAATAAAATTCACAAGTGCACAATGATTGTCAAAACAAATACTTTAATGATATAGAATGGGGAGGAAATATTCTTTTCCACAGCACAATGCCAGCAAATACACATTGTATAGGAAGGATAAAGTTAGATAGAATTCTTCCAATGTACAAACACAGATGCGGTTATCATGCATCACAGGGATCATTAAAGATGGCAAAATTTTAGAAAAAGACTTTAGAGAAGAAGATCTTCATACATTCTCAGAGAACCCCTTGCCAAAAATGCTAATTTTAGAAGAAAATCATGTGTCCTGCTATGAACAGATCTGATAGGCCCTCCATAGCAAAGTAACCAATGAAGCTGTCACAAGAATGGTGATGGGCAAACTTGGACCCTCTTGGTCTCCGGGTGGGCTGAGCTGGGACACACACAGCGTTAACTATGGAGTGTCCTGGCCAGAGGGTTAGGCTGAATTTAGTCAGGAGGAAATGATCAGACAACTTCAGGATGTAGACCCTTAAGCCAAGACATCTGACTGTCCCCTACAAACAAGGAAATGTCAGCACCAGCAGACACAGCCACCTAACGGTGAGGAGATGTTTTGGGTTCAAAAGGACTAAAAAAAAAAAAAAAAGGAACACATTCTTTTTAGTCCTTTGGAACCCAAAATATCTCTTCTCGCTTGTGTTGTCTCTTCTATGTGGTGACACTGACTGTTTGAAGAAAGTCCAGTCATCTTGTTCAATAGTCTACATTCTCAAGTTGTCTGGTAACTTCCTCATGCTCAAATTCAGGCTAAACCTTTCCAGCAAGAACACCGCATAGTTAATGCTGTCTGCTCCTAGCGCAGCCCATCTGGTGGCCCAGAATGTCCAGTTTGACTTGTGGTCTTTTTGCATGGTGCTCCTGACTCAGGTTCTCTGCAGGGTGGAATTGAGAGCAGCAAGACTTAAGGTCTGTCAAAACTGTGTCATCTAGTCAGGCATTGGTCTCCTGAGGGATTTCTCACAACTGGAGCTGAAGGCTAGAATATCTCTCATCAAAGCAGTCTTTTGCAGTCAAAATCACAGAGAATGGCTTGTGATTGTGATGTTGATTCTCAGCAAAGGATCCCACCTGTGCTGTGTTTGGGCTTTAAGTTGATTTGCTGTTCTAGATTTCTTTTCATCAAGTGGAAAATGATGGGGTTTTGTGATGGGGTTTATGATGGGGTTTTCTTCACATGAGGAATCTCTTAGTTTCTGAAGTACTTGGTATCTGAGAGAGAAAGAGAGAGAAATCAAATGTGAGTCTTGGTCAGATGTCACCTGGTGACAGAGGCCAGGAGCAAGCTGAACCCCTGTCCAGAAGGAGCCTAAAGGGGGAGCCGCAGGCAGCCTGAGGGGGAGAGTGAGAGCCACAGGTCAGAAGTAATACCTCACTAAACTGAGCGTCAGCCTGTGTTGCAGGATCCAGGGACCCCTGTGCTCCCCCACCCCCCAGCAGGAGCCTGGTGATATCCCAGCTCCAGGCTGCTGTGAGCTTTGGCCAGATCCCAACTACCCCTTCCTCAGTAGCCACTTCACTCTTGAGCCCCCTTCATCAGAATCCCAAGTGATGGCTTTCTCACGTCTCCCAGAGAGGGATGCACCTAGCACCCAGCACACACGTTCAGAAACAGACTGCTGTAGGAAGGAGGGGACCCTTGGCCGACAAACACACCCCCTTCTCACCCTTGTCCCAGTCTTCTGAGGAGGAGGCCAGGCTATGGAATGAGTCCTAGAATGTCAGAGCCAACAGGAGCCTCAGCCTATCTCCAAGTTCCTTTCTGCCATGTGCATATGAGGACCTCCTAAAGCCATGTGACCTGTGTCTAAAAACCCTGGACTGAAACCCTGGCTCAGGCCCTGTGCAAACATGTGGGGGAAGGGAGAGGAAAGCCTCTGATCTGGAGGTGTGGGCAAGCAGTAGACATTCTTGGTCACTTGGCTGGAGAGGAACAAGCCCAAAGGGGCAGAGGGAAGAGCTCAAGGAGGAGAAACTCAAAGGGGAATTCACAAAAAGAGAGCAGGGGTGTTACCATGGCCCTAGTCATTTTCACTCAGGGAGGCCAACATTCTCTGAAGGTAATCTCACACAGGATAGCCCTTGGGGCATTTCTAGGACTATTCTCAATGCAGAGACTCACCAAACTCTGAAGTGAAAATGAAAAGGCATTCGTTTTAGCTCTCTAGATTCTCATCCCTTCTTTTCTAAAGTTTCCCTAAAGAAAGAGTCTCTCAGTGTTTACCCTGGTATAAAGAAGGACCTGCAAATGGGTTAACATAGGAGAATGAGAACTAAGGTTCTTTACTGAGATGTTGTATAAGGACAAAATTTGATTAAAATGTTCTCTTTCAATCTGCAGTGAACCTGCAGGGGGCTCTGAAATCCACTCAGTGACTAGTGAACTGTGGATTTCATTGTCATAGGAGTAGAGCACTAAATTCTTTGACCTTTGATCAGGGAAGAGATTATGTATTGGACTCTGGGTATCTATGTAATATTTATTTTTTTCTTGTCTTTTTTTTTTCTTTTTTTCTTTCATTTTCTTTATTTTACTTGTTTATTATTCTGTTTCGTTAGCCAGTGTATGGTACATCATTAGTTTTTGAGGTTGTGTCCAATGATTTATCAGTGACGTATAAACCCAGTGCACATCACAACACGTGCCTTCTACATTATAGGGGCTGAGGAGAAACCTAACTCCAGGCAGTCCGGTGTGGCACTCCCAGCTGTGACAGGTTCTCATTTAGTTTTTCTCATGGAGGCTCTTTCTCCTCAGCTTTACACTTCTTATTCACATGGAGAAGTTGAGGGTTACGTGTCCTCCTAGGTCAGATTCCCTGAAAGACCCAGGAGGAGAGTCCTTTTGCAAGTGACTCATTAAGACAGTGCTCCTGGGAGGATGAGGCCTCAGAGTTGGGCAAGCAGGGAAGGAAGGCAAAGAAGCCGAGAAAGTGTGTGATTTCCGGCAAAGTTCGCGTGTTTGGCGACATGTGTAACTGATGCTGCTCTGCTGAGGAGGGCCATGGGGCCTGCTTCCCCGTGGCCATGAGTGGAGGGGAGAGGGGATCTCAGGACGGCCCCAGCAGGAACACAGCAGAGTTCAGATGCAACCAGGTGATGGAGATGGCAGGGCTGGCAGGGTGGCAGTCCCTAGGGAAACAGACGGAAGCCCAGACAGAGGTAGCACCAGCTGTGGGAGTGACCAAACGAGGAAGACAAGGCAGTGTGAGTGTGTCGGGGGGGTGCAGCTATCATCTGAAGGACAGCAATAGGAATCCCTGTTTCCAAGAGCCACAGGGCGTATGATTACCTCAGTTCCCTAAGCCAGAGGGACATGGAATTTGCATGCGAGTCTCCACCGGCCTAACTGCAGTTTTCTCTTGGGAATCTTCTCTTCCATGACACCGAGGGCTTTCCTGTGGCCAAAGACTTGACACTCACACTGGCTGTCCCTCGAGGCCTCAGCGGCATCGCCCTCCAGCTTGGGAGGGTTCTTCACGCAGAGGGAAGCATCCAAACCCAGCTCTGGATGGAAAAGCACATCAGCAGGATTTGTTGTTATTCGTGATCTTTCTGATCCTCCACCCACACTGATCTCAAAGGACGACATCGGACAGAAGGAGCAAGGCCATCCGAGTATTCAGAGGGGAGGGGAAGCCAATGGACACGCTTTGATTATTTCCTGTTTTGTTCATCTCTCTCACACTACCTGCATGGATAAGAATGCCAGAAGGCCAAAGTGCTTGCAGTTGACAAAAGTGAAATCAGAGAAGCAGAATTGGTAAAAACAGAGTTCCGGAGAAGAAAAGACAAAGGCAGGGCAATCAGGCTGGAAAGAGGCTGTGCTATTGGTGGGAAGAGACTGTAGACATCAGCTAAAATCAAAGTTGAAGGGAAGCCTTTGGGGAGCAACCAGGGAAGAGAAAGCTGGGGAGTTGACACAACACGCATCAACACGTGGTGCACTTCACACGTGTACACTCTGGATAATACACACACGGATTATACATCGTGTATGTGACCTGAGATACAAATGTGTGTGTCTGTATGTATGTATGTACCTAATTCAGTAAATGATTAAATAGAGATCTGGGGGACACGGAACCTAATATTCTAACCTCCCTTCTGGTCAGTTGAAATTGGAAAAAATACACAAATCCAAGGACAATGAGAAAGGGGGTGGAAGAAACAGGTGACTGTTCAACACCACGGAGGGATTACAGGGGGGAGCAGGTGGGAACAAAACAGAGTAACGCCATCTGCCATGGCGTGACAGTTTGTATTCGCCCCCAGTTCATAGGGGTGAATCACAATCCCCAATGTGATGGTTTTGTGGGGTGAGCAGCTGGTCGGCATCCCCCCTAGAAGGGATCCGTGCCCTATAAAGGAGACCCCACAAAGCTCCTCACTCCTGGAAGGACAAGGGAGTCAGGCGGCCACTCCGAACCAGGAAGGCAGCATCACCAGGCCCTAAATGTGCACCTGTTTGATTGTGGTTCTACCGCACCTGCAGAACTGTGAGATCACAACTTCTGTTGTTGACAAGTCAGCCTGTCTGTGGGATTTTTTTCTCAGAGCCGGAATGCACAAAGAACCCGGCATGGAGCCTGGTTTCCCTCTTAGTCCTCTGTGGAGGTTGAGTCACAGAGAGAGGAACTGAGCCAGCGGGGTGAGTCGGGGCCACAACAGTGGGCGCCATGGAGAAGTGACAGGCTCGAGGGGGAAGACAGTAAGTACGTCAAGTTCTAAGGCCCTTCTCGGGGCTGTGCTTCCCCGAACATTCCCTGAGCTCTTTCTCTGGGGTCTCTCCCCGGTGCCACAGTCTGCTGCTTATGTCACCTCCACCTGAGAACTGCGTCTCCTCATTTCTCAGGTAGTTCTGACAGAGGAGCCCCAGGCCACCCCAGGCTCCAGGAAGGGGCACTGAATGCAGGAGGGAAAGGAACACATGACCCAGGGGAGGGTTGGAAAGCTCAGTCTTCAGGAAATCTGAGCAGAGGTGGGTCCTGATGAAGAGGAAGCTGGGGACGAGGCCCCAGAGATGAGGGGAGATGATGAACTAGACGGAGGATCAGAGGAGAGAGTGACATGTGCACTTCATGTAAGAAAGGGGCCACTTATGTCCTTAGAAAAGGGAAAAAAGAAAAATAAGTGGGAGACAGTGTTGTGAGGCCAGTATTACCATTGTGACTGTGAGCACCGAACAGGGAAGATTGCCTCGACGGTGTCTTAGGAGAGAAAATTGGGCACAGGAGCCTTTCTGAGAAAGCTAGGGAAGATGGGGTCTGGTGAAGGTGGAGCCACTGACAACTGCCCCGCCCCCCATGAAACAATGCCCCGAAACCATTTGCCGAGTGCTAAAGCCTCACAGCAACCCACAAATTAGACATGACAAATTCATAGATGTTGTCAAGCAACTTCTGTTGAATCAGGCCCCCTAGAATTTATGCCGTTTCTTCTTTCCCGTAGCGATGGAATGGAGATACTAGTTTTGCGCTTTCCGATGAAGGGACAGAGGGGAAACTGGGTAAGAGGATGAATAAGTTGGCCAGTTATAGAGCCAGAAAGTAGCAAACCCAAGACCTGGGGCAGAGCTGATACTAAACACTGGGCTCTTGCTGACCTCGCTGGATTGGAGCATCATGGGGTTCGACCTCACCCCGTTGCTGCCTCCAGCCATAAGCTTGTGACGACCAACACAGGGACTAGAACTTCCTACTCCCCGTCCCTCTCACCTTGGAAGAGCGGCCATTGGTTCCCAGAACCCATCTTGGCATCCAGGCTCCCGATGGCAGAGGAGAGGCCGAGCCTGGCTCTGTTGTCTCCACAATCCAACTGCTGTTCCAGCTGCTGTTGCAGAGAATTGGCCACCTGGGTGCTTGGCTGTGTCTGTGCTCCAGACATTTGCACCTCTGCCCTTTGGAAAGTCACGTTTCCACTCGATGGGCCCTGGTGACGGGGAGCCTGCATCGGGGCTGAAGCAAGAAGAGATTTCAATGGGATCCACCCCAGGGCTCCTTAGCTGAGCACTCCCAGAACACCCACGTCTGATGTCCCTTCCGGTCTGAGAGACCACCCTGCGAGCAGGTACAAAGGTAGACATCATGTGTATGAAGGAGATGTCAGGGTTATGTCCGAGCCTAGGGATGCTGGGATGGCAGGTGCCCAGCCTGCGAAGTCCCTGAGGTGAAAATCACCCCCTTCAGTCCACCAGGCGTTTGGATGGGCCTATGACTTCATTCCTATCATTCCGTTAGTCGTAACCTTCTACCTACAGCCTAGAGAGAGTAGGTCCTAGAGAGTTCTTAAGGTATGGGGAGAAGGAGTTGCCAGTGGGAGCTGTGCAGTATTACAGGGGTGCCAGGCAGCCAAGTGAAGAGCCTCCTGGGCACCCCTCGTGACAACAGAAAAGGCCCGGGACCTCTCAGCTCTCATTGCTTTTGGATGGAGCCTCATGGAGACATTGATCTCTCAGAGGGGCTGGAAGAGCCCCTGGCTCTGCTCACAGGACAGTGTCTCACAGGGTAGGAGTTGGCAGATGTGTGGCAGGGTCACAGGGATCTCTGGGGGCAGTCTCGCAACCTTTTCCTTTACATTTACAACTGTTTCAAATAATTTGGTACAAAAAAAGAGGGCAGGGCCAACCGCATCCCCACATAGGCCCTGACAGGACTGAGTGGAGAGTAGTGGGCAGTCTGAGCTGGTGTGGGTCTGAGGTCCCATAACCACTGGCCAGGGGTCTTGGGCAAGTGACATGACGTTGCTGAGGCTCGGTTCCCTTGGCTCTCACAGGAGATGCCACACCGACCGGAGAGTGACCTGTGAGGACATGAGGGGCTCCAGCACAACAGCGCTGCTGGTGAGCGGGCACGGAAAGGGACGTGGCCGACAAACGAAGCAAAGTAACTGTGTGTTTCATTTCTGCTTCCTGAATTGCTGTAATCCTGAGGAGGCCTTTGCTTCTTGGCCCCTCCGAGAGGAATGGGAAACAGGGGAGAAGGTGGTGCTAGGGTGGAGAGACTGTTAACTGACCAAAAAGATGAAGGAACAAAATATTTCATGGCCAATTTCACTAGCAACATTGACACAGTGAGGAACCTCATAGACTCCTTGCTGCTCCTACAAGGTGATTTGATGAGCAAGGAAAGTCGGCTAACAATGCAAATGCTTCTCCCAGAAGCAAAGTCCGAATTGTAGCCTGAGTGGGAAGAAATGAGAATTGGGTGTTAGCCTGCACTCCTATGCAAGTGTGAACCAAG
This sequence comes from Ursus arctos, assembly GCF_023065955.2. Taxonomy (NCBI): domain Eukaryota; kingdom Metazoa; phylum Chordata; class Mammalia; order Carnivora; family Ursidae; genus Ursus; species Ursus arctos. Next base: position 5,015,866 of record NW_026622786.1, read on the forward strand.
GGGGTCTTGCTGAGCAGGCAGCACTTTTCTGAAGATTCTGGAGAGGGGAACAACTCTGCTTTGCTCCAGAATGAGGCCAATACCCACGGCAGGTGCACGGACCGTTGATCCTTTTCATGACATTATGCTACTGAGAGCAACACTTGACGGGGAGAAAATCACTGAAGCTGCACACAGGGTGGAAAGGACACCATCCGTGGAGGATGGAAAACCAGGGCTAGAGCTTCGGCTTCACTGAAACCACGGGGTCAAGCTAGGACTGGGTGCTCAGGATCTTCTATCTAAATGCTGAGCATTCTGGGCTCCCCAGAAGCCAAAACTTTGATCTCAGCAACAATATCACAGATGCTGCAAATATGGAGCACATGCAAATCTGCGTGGAGAGCCAGAGAGTTTGCAGGACATTACACCAGATATACAACTGGCAATAAAATCTCATGAGTAGCAGAAGTCGGTTCTTACAAAAAAGAAAGAAAGCAAGAAAGCAGGAAAGAAAAAGGAGAGAAAAGAAAGAGTCCTGTTACCCAGATATCTACAGTTGATATCATGGTGGCTGAAGGTTTGCTCTTTTCCCTGCATTTCTCCTCTCTAAACTGACTTGGTACCAAGGGCCTGCACTTGGGAGGGAGCTTGGTGGCAGAGGGAAGTCTGGGACAGAAGGAAAGGAAAATTGTCTGACCCACATGATGCCTTTTCTTTTTTTTATACACTCCACGCCCAGTGTGGAGCCCAACGTGGGCCTTGAACTCACAACCCTATGATCAAGACCTGAATGGAGATCAAGAGCTGGATGCTTAACCAACTGAGCCACCCAGGTAACCCAGTGTTTTTGAAATGAAATCCAAGAGCAGAGTTCTAACCAGTTGAGTCTCCAGGGTCTGTTGGCAGGGATGCACGTCTCAGCCGATTTAGGTTGTTGGATACAGAGAAGACAGGCTTCCTGAACTCCCCCCCACCCAGGAATGTTGTGCCCCTCACAATGGGAGTACTTACCATCCACATCCAGACCCAAGAAGGTTTCCTGCTTATCAAATGTGAATGAAGCACTTGTGTAAGGTCTGCAGGTGTCTGGCAGGTCATGGCCAAATGAAGAAGTCAAATAACAGTCATCCAGGGAGTCCTGTGGGTCTTCATTGTCTTCTGCCACTGGTAGCTCCCTGTGGAGCCTCGTGTGACAGGCAGGACTAGAGATGCAACAAGAAAGTTGAGTCAACATGGAGTCCCAGCTGCTTTGGGCGGCACCGAAAAGAAATGCGAAGTCTTCTTCCCATGAACCTTTCTGCCTCCATCTGGGGCCAGAGTGTGGATGTACCGGGGATAGATGAGGCAGGCAGGGAGGGAGCAAGAGCTGGAGGGGCCCAGAGCATGGCCAGAATGGGAGACTAAAGGGAAGGAGTCTGAACCACCCCAGCACACAGCAGTCACAACACACAGCACGCTCAGAAAACAATAAAACCAGCATCAACACTTTTGCATACGTTTTGTTGACATTTACAGAAAGCACCAAGACAACCCCAGACTGGCAGCATTGTAGATTCCTAGAAAGCTCGTGTGTCCGAGGCCTACTTGTCTAAACACTGAGATATCAATTTTTTTACACACTTTTCTTGCCATGAATTCTTGCCAACGTCATAATGCGAAACCAGCAGAGACAGATGTGCATCTTAGGCTGGACTCAATACAAAGAGAGACCGTGAGAATGCAAGAAATCCTGTGATTGGTTAGTATACCTGTGTCAATGGCCTGAGCTTCCAAATTTGGGACGCATAAAGAAAGGGGCCTATACGAGTACCACAGTGAAACAGAGAACATTGCTAACGGACCATATTATGGGTGTCTGAATGGGTGAAATAGGTACATTTAGCACTTTCTAGATTTGCCGAGAGCCAAGATCCCCAGACATCACCACTGCATTAAAGCCCATGATTCTTCAGAGTTACCTGGGGCATATCCGTCCTTGGTCTTCTTCCTCCACAAGATCATTATGACTGTCTACAAATAAATACAGACAGGGCCAGTCACGTTCAACAACACCATGTGTACATTCCAATTAAGTATCCGATACAACTAGCACACGGACTGTGCGCCGCTTAGCGGGGCAGCAGGATATTGTGAGAGTAACCATCCAGGAGGCCTCAGGTAGTGTCTTGGGAATGTGCCTTGGTCTGCTTTCCTGAGCCATTGGGCATGAGCTCCCTGCTGTGGTAGAGCCACATCTCAAGAGTCTGTGTACAGCGTGAAACGTGTGTTTTGCCACAGATTCTGGGGAACAGCTTACCTATATTCTAAAAACTTAGTGCAACCTTCTCTCATTACCTTATGCCATGAGATAAATGGTTTAAGGGAATTTAGACACAGAGACCAGACTGATGGATGGAATCTGCAAACCCTCATGTCAAAAGAAACCTTTTGTGTACAATTCTTTGTGCTTACAGACATATGAGCCATGCATGGGAGGGGCAAAGGCCAGAATCAGCTGTGCTTCAAGGAAACCTACGAGCAAGCTGATGGCAGAGGTGTTGATGACCTGATACTCTGATGACAACTCAGTGTAGACAGCCAACATAGAGGACACAGACACTGGGAGTCAGAGCAGTCAGGCAGGAAAACAACAAATCGAAAGATGTAGGTAAGGCTGCCAACATCTTTGGACAGGTACAAAAATTCAAGAGACAATATTCAGCTATGAAAATGAGAACATTGCAGATGAAGAGAGATATTTAATTGAAATCAGGAACAAAGACAGAGAACTCTGCATGTGGAGCACAAGTGAGTGTGAGCTGTCACATCTGCCTTGAATCAAATGTCCTAACTTCTGTCAGAAGCCATAAGCATGGCCTGAGATGAGGAACAAAGGGCAGGTGCCTGACTCACCTGAGGTCTGTGCTAAAAAGTGTATCCTAGAGCCTGACTCAGATCCTTATGTCTACTGGGCTTCTACAGAGCGATGACACATTTCTGCACAACCAGAGGTTGGGATCCCAAAAATAGGGGGTCAGCTTGGGAGTCCAGTTGGAGCTTTATCACCTTGACAATGGAGGACTCACTAGCTACTTCCAGAGCAGTACAGATGTCCAGATCTTCGAATGAGGTGATGTCAGCCTTGCTACAAGTCCCGAGGGAGTCAGACAGGTCAGGAAGGGCCGAATAAGTCAAATAGCATTCATCCAGGGAGTCACATGGGGTATCCTCTTCCACCTCTGGCAGCTCTGCGGTGAGCCTGGGAGGGTCGGGAGATCTGAAGTTTAACACAAGAAAAGTAGACACCCCAGCATCCTACTGGTTTTGATGGGAGGCCGAGAAGTATACTCATAACAAAGGGGCACAGCCGTGATTAACAGCAAAAACTATCCTCCTGTTACAGGGGCAGAGAGTGGCTGCTGTGGGGGCAGTAGAGACAGATAGAGAACAAAAGGTGCTCAGGATAGTGGCCGCAGAGCTAAGCTTCTGAGCAACAAACTTAACGACTGTGGAATGGAACACACAGCTCACAGTGCGCATGGAGAATCCTAAAGGTGGCTTCAACACTTTTGCATAAATATTATTGATACTACCTTGGGTAACCAAGTGAACACAGGCTTTAAAAGACAACATCCATATGGAGAGACCGTGTGTCGTCGGTGCCTCTTTCTCATCCTGTGACGTGATGTGAATTTTTTTTAGGTATTCTTTGGCTATAATATATCCTCAGTGTGGTAACACCAAACAGGGAGAGGCAGATAGTCGTCTCACTGTCCTTTTACCAAAAGGAGAGAACAGGGGAATGCACGAATCCCAGTGACTGCTAATTCACGAAGTTCCACCCCTTCAGGTTATTGAAATGAAGGGGTCAGTAAACGGAACTTAACCATGTAACATGTGAAGCCACACTTCATGGTTAAACAAAGGTACTTTGTGATTGGAGAACGGATAAAACAGGCATGTCTGGCAGTTTGTTTCTTCCTTGAAATGCAGTCCTTCAGTTTAACCACTGAAATAACAACCCAGGCTTCTTCAGAGTTACCTGGGGCCTATCGGGTCTTGGTCTTCTTCCTCCTTATGAGAGATTTGATTTTCTGTAAATACATAAAGACAGGGCAGTCATTAAGCAGATCCTGCTCGGTACATTAATAATCTAGTGTCTAATGCTAGCCGGGCACTCAGATATGCTCAGTGTGAGAACAGATTTAGGCAGAAGAATATTTCAGGGTGCTTCTGATATTGTCTTATGATAAGTGGCTTGATTTCCTTGCCTGAGACATTGGGAAAAATTTATTTTTTCTAGGAGATCATCATCACGGTTGCCCTTGTCTTAAGTCTGTACAAACACTGTACTTATCTTTTTCATACAGATTCTGGGGATCCAGCCTCTGAGCATTCTAAAAGGATTACTGCAGAATTCAGCCTTCTCTCATCAGAGAGCCTGCTTGTTGAGACTTACTGGAACTTATGCACTGAGAGTGAACAGATGGAATGCAACGACAAACCCTCAAATGAAAGTGAGTCTTTGGTGCTACAGAGAATGTTGGCTCAGTTCGTGTGGTGGGGGAATGCAAAGCACAGCTCTGCTTTGGGAAACACACAAACAAGCTATCAGTGGAGGCACTGAGGGTGGGTTTTCAGACAACTGTTTAGGAAGACAAGTCAACCCAAAGGGGAGACACAAGCAGGGTTTAGAATAGCAAAACCAGGGGTGCCTGGGTGGCGCAGCGGTTAAGCGTCTGCCTTCGGCTCAGGGCGTGATCCCGGCATTCTGGGATCGAGCCCCACATCAGGCTCCTCCGCTATGAGCCTGCTTCTTCCTCTCCCACTCCCCCTGCTTGTGTTCCCTCTCTCGCTGGCTGTCTCTATCTCTGTCAAATGAATAAATAAAATCTTAAAAAAAAAAAAAAAAAAGAATAGCAAAACCAGTTAACCCAGGACAAGAATGCCAACTGACAGTGGCAGGCATAGATTCGTAAAGGACCTGGCTCAGAGATGAAACGTAGAGCTTATTGAAAGTGAGAAAAGAGGTTTCATCCAAATTAGGTCTGACAGACAACTTCTGTGCTCATGTTGCTGAGGTGAGTTGAGTTTGTCCTGCCTCCTTTGGCCCAATGACCTGACAGAGAACCCAACATGACATGGGCTTGCCTTGGGACTAGGAAGAGAGCAAAGCTCCCTGACACACTTGACATCTGTGTTTAAAACTCAATCCTAGAGTCCAGTTCAGATCAATATGTCTCTACAGGGCCTCCCCACCGGGATGACCTCTCTCGGCACAGCAGAGGTCTGGGATACAAAGAACAGGAGATCTATGTGGGTGTCCAGTTGGAGCTTTATCACCTTGACAATGGAGTACTCACTGGCCACTTCTAGAGAGGAACAGACTTCCAGGTCCTCAGGTGAGAAGATGGCGGTGCTCCTGTAAGGCCAGTAGGAGTCAGACAGCTCGGGAAGAACTGAATATGTCAAGTAGTGTTTATCTGGAGAGTCCCGTGAGACGTCCTGCTCTACCACCTCTAGCAGCTGTCCACTGAGCCTGCAGGGTGGGGACAACCGAAGATTAACCTGAGAGGGATCTGAAATCCTATGTCCTGTCTGACTTTGTTGGAAGGGACAAAGGAATGGTCAAGAAAGCAGAGAGGCTGACCCATTCAAGAGAGAAACAACTCTTCTTGTTTGAGTGCGACAAGCTCTGTTTGTCACAGGAGCAGCAGATAGAAAGGACAGTAAGTGCTCAGCGCACAGGCCAAGTAGCAAGCTTGTGAAGAAGGAGCCTCAATTATCTCTGTGTCATGCAATCATGACTCACTACACACAGAGTCTCAGAATAGTGGCTTTCCCCCTTCCTGTCAAATGGCATCGAGTTCTGCATTTGTGACCAAGTGACTGTCCCAGCTATCTCATCCAGAAAGGCCTCTTTCTCTCAATATCTGGCATGATAGTATATGTTTGTCTTCTTGCTGTGATATGTTCTTGCTAGGAAACCATGTCAACATGATAAATCTAACAGGCAGAAAGAAGACGTGCATCTCTCAATAAAGCACGGAGGACAGAATGAGCGAGCTCGGCGATCCTTGTGACATATTAAGTTTACCTGGGTCAGCTGACTGTGGGTTACTCAACTAGGGAGGTAATTAAGAAAAATGGAAGCAATCCAAGTACCATAAAAAAGCAGAAAACATGGTGAAAATGGATAATTTGTCATCGACCAAATAGATAATGTAGTTCTCTTCAGCACTTTCTGCTTTTCCCTGGGTGCCACTTTTGAATTCACAGCCCCCAAGTATTCAGAATTACCTGGGGGCAACTGACTCTTGTCCTTTCGGTCCCTCCTGAACAATTTCGTTTTCTGCAAATAAAGGAAGAGAAAGAGTTACATGACGCAGACTCCCCTTCACAAATGCCCACTCTTAGGTCCCATGTAGCACAGGAGAGCAACAGAAGCAGATTGAAAACAGGCAACCGTGAGAGAACTCATCCAGGAGGGCTTAGGAGGGCCCTGGAAGCAATCACTGGCATTGCTGTCTTCAGCCATTAAATAAATGTCCCTGATATGACAGGCCATCATCACAGCATCCTGTCTTGAGTCTGCCAACAACAAGTTGATTCTTTTCCCCCGAGATCCTGGGGAAGAACCCGGCTGATTCCGAGGGGTTGCTGCAACCTCTACGACATCGGCCACAGCAACGTGTTTCGTGACACATCTCCAAAGGCAAGAGAAACAAGAGATAAAATGAACTTGTGGGACTTCATCAAGATAAAAAGCTTCTGCATAGCAAAGGAAACAGTCAAAAAAACTAAGGCAGACCTGGAATTGGAGAATATATTTGCAAATGACACTACAGATAAAAGACTGGTATCCAAGGTCTACAAAGAACTTCTCAAACTTAATACACAAGAAACAAATAAACAAATCATAAAATGGGCAGAAGACATGAATAGACACTTTTCCTTTGAAGACATACAAATGGCTAACAGACACACAAAAGAATGTTCAAAATCATTAGCCATCAAGGAAATTGAAATCAAATCCACACTGAGATACCACCTTACACCAGTTCTAAGGCCCTTGTCGGGGCTGTGCTTCCCCGAACATTCCCTGAGCTCTTTCTCTGGGGCCTCTCCCCGGTGCCATAGTCTGCTGCTTATGTCACCTCCACCTGAGAACTACATCTCCCCATTTCTCAGGTAGTTCTGACAGAGGATCCCCAGGCCACCCCAGGCTCCAGGAATGGTCACTGAATGCAGGAGGGTAAGGAACGCACGACCCAGGGGAAGGTCAGAAAGCTCAGTCTTTAGGAAATCTGAGCAGAGGTGGGTCCTGATGAAGAGGAAGCTGGGGACGAGGCCCCAGAGATGAGGGGAGATGATGAACTAGACGGAGGATCAGAGGAGAGAGTGACATGTGCACTTCATGTAAGAAAGGGGCCACTTATGTCCTTAGAAAAGGGAAAAAAGAAAAATAAGTGGGAGACAGTGTTGTGAGGCCAGTATTACCATTGTGACTGTGAGCACCGAACAGGGAAGATTGCCTTGAATATGTCATAGGAGAGAAAACTGGGTACACGAGCCTTTCTGAGAAAGCCAGGGAAGATGGGGTCCGGTGAAAGTGGAGCCTCTGACAACTGCCCCGTCCCCCATGAAACAATGCCCCGAAACCATTTGCCGAGGGCTAAAGCCCCACAGTGACCCACAAATTAGACACGACAAATTCATAGATGTTCTCAAGCAATTTCTGTTGAATCAGGCCCCCCAGAATTTATGCCGTTTCTTCTTTCCCGTAGCGATGGAATGGAGATACTAGTTTTGCACTTTCCGATGAAGGGGCAGAGGAGAAACTAGGTAAGAGGATGAATAAGTTGGCCAGTTATAGAGCCAGAAAGTTGCAAACCCAGGACCTGGGGCAGAGCTGATAGTAAACACCGGGTTCTTGCTGACCTCGCTGGATTGGAGCATCATGGGGTTCGACCTCACTCCGTTGCTGCCTCCAGCCACAAGCCTGTGACAACCAACACAGAGAGTAGAACTTCCTACTCCCCGTCCCTCTCACCTTGGAAGAGCGGCCATTGGTTCCCAGAACCCATCTTGGCATTCAGGCTCCCGATGGCAGAGGAGAGGCCGAGCCTGGCTCTGTTGTCTCCACAATCCAACTGCTGTTCCAGCTGCTGTTGCAGAGAATTGGCCACCTGGGTGCTTGGCTGTGTCTGTGCTCCAGACATTTGCACCTCTGCCCTTTGGAAAGTCATGTTTCCACTCGATGGGCCCTGGTGACGGGGAGCCTGCATCGGGGCTGAAGCAAGAAGAGATTTCAATGGGATCCACCCCAGGGCTCCTTAGCTGAGCACTCCCAGAACACCCACGTCTGATGTCCCTTCCCGTCTGAGAGACCACCCTGCGAGCAGGTACAAAGGCAAACATCACGTGTATGAAGGAGATGTCAGTGTTGTGTCCTAGCCTAGGGATACTGGGACGGCAGGTGCCCAGCCTGCAAAGTCCCTGAGGTGAAAATCACCCCCTTCAGTCCACCAGGCCTTGGCATGGGCACACAAGTTCATTTCTATCATTCCATTAGTCGTAACCTTCTTCCTACAGCCTAGAGAGAGTAGGTCCTAGAGAGTTCTTAGGGCATGGGGAGAAGGAGTTGTCAGTGGGTGCTGTGCAGCATTAGAAGGGTGCCAGGCAGCCAAGTGAAGGGCCTCCTGGGCACCCCTTGTCACAACAGAAAAGGCCCGGGACCTCTCAGCTCTCACTGCTTTTGGATGAAGCCTCATGGAGACATTGATCTCTCAGAGGGGCTGGAAGAGCCCCTGGCTCTGCTCACAGGACAGAGTGACTCACAGGGTGGGAGTTGGCAGATGTGTGGCAGGGTCACAGGGATCTCTGGGGGCAGTCTTGCAACCTTTTTGTTTACATTTACAACTGTTTCAAATAATTTGGTACAAAAGCAGAGAGGACAGGGCCAACCCCATCCCCACACAGGCCCTGACAGGACTGAGTGGAGAGTAGTGGGCAGTCTGAGCTGGTGCGGGTCTGAGATCCTACTAACCACTGGCCAGGGGTCCTGGGCAAGTGACATGACGTTGCTGAGCCTCAGCACCCTCGGCTCTCACAGGAGATGCCACACCAACTGGAGAGTGACCTCTGAGGACACGAGCCGCTCCAACACGACAGCGCTGCTGCTGAGCGGGCACGGAAAGGGACGTGGCGGACAAACGAAGCAAAGTAACTGTGTGTTTCATTTCTGCTTCCTGAATTGCTGTAATCCTGAGGAGGCCTTTGCTTCTTGGCCCCTCCGAGAGGAATGGGAAACGGGAGAAGGTGGTCCTAGGGTGGAGAGACTGTTAACTGACCAAAAAGATGAAGGAACAAAATGTTTCATGGCCAATTTCACTAGACAACATTGACACAGTGAGGAACCTCATAGACTCCTTGCTGCTCCTACAAGGCGATTTGATGGCAAGGAAATTTGGCTAACAACGCAAACGCTTCTCCCAGAAGCAAAGTCCGAATTGTAGCCTGAGTGGGAAGAAATGAGAATTGGGTGTTAGCCTGCACTCCTGTGCGAGTGTGACCCAAGGGGGTCTTGCTGAGAAGGCAGCACTTTCTGAAGATTCTGGAGAGGGGAACAACTCTGCTTTGCTCCAGAATGAGGCCAATACCCACGGCAGGTGCACGGACCATTGATCATTTACATGACATTATGCTACTGAGAGCAACACTTGACGGGGAGAAAATCACTGAAGCTGCACACAGGGTGGAAAGGACACCATCCGTGGAGGATGGAAAACCAGGCCTAGAGCTTCGGCTTCACTGAACCACGGGGTCCAGCTAGGACTGGGTGCTCGGGATCGTCTATCTAAATGCTGAGCATTCTGGGCTCCCCAGAAGCCAAAACTTTGATCTCAGCAACAATATCACAGATGCTGCAAATATGGAGCACATGCAAATCTGTGTGGAGAGCCAGAGAGTTTGCAGGACACTACAACAGATATACAACTGGCAATAGAATCTCATTAGTAGCAGAAGTCGGTTCTTACAAAAAAGAAAGAAAGCAAGAAAGCGGGAACGAAAAAAGAAAAGAAAGAGTCCTGTTACCCAGATATCTACAGTTGACATCGTGGTGGCTGAAGGTTTTACTCTTTTCCCTGCATTTCTCCTCTCTAAACTGACTTGGTACCAAGGGCCTGCACTTGGGAGGGGGCTTGGTGGCAGAGGGAAGTCTGGGACAGAAGGAAAGGAAAATTGTCTGACCCACATGATGCCTTTTTTTTTTTTATACACTCCCCGCCCAGTGTGGAGCCCAACGTGGGCCTTGAACTCACAACCCTATGATCAAGACCTGAATGGAGATCAAGAGCTGGATGCTTAACCAACTGAGCCACCCAGGTAACCCAGTGTTTTTGAAATGAAATCCAAGAGCAGAGTTCTAACCAGTTTGAGTCTCTAGGATCTGTTGGCAGGGATGCACGTCTCAGCCGATTTAGGTTGTTGGATATAGAGAAGACAGGCTTCCTGACCTCCCCTCCACCCAGGAGTGTTGTGCCCCTCACAATGGGAGTACTTACCACCCACATCCAGACCCAAGAAGGTTTCCTGCTTATCAAATGTGAATGAAGCACTTGTGTAAGGTCTGCAGGTGTCTGGCGGGTCATGGCCAAATGAAGAAGTCAAATAACAGTCATCCAGGGAGTCCTGCGGGTCTTCATTCTCTTCTGCCACTGGTAGCTCCCTGTGGAGCCTCGTGTGACAGGCAGGACTAGAGATGCAACAAGAAAGTTGAGTCAACATGGAGTCCCAGCTGCTTTGGGCGGCACCGAAAAGAAATGCGAAGTCTTCTTCCCATGAACCATTCTGCCTCCATCTGGGGCCAGAGTGTGGATGTACTGGGGATAGATGAGGCAGGCAGGGAGGGAGCAAGAGCTGGAGGGGCCCAGAGCATGGCCAGAATGGGAGACTAAAGGGAAGGAGTCTGAACCACCCCAGCACACAGCAGTCACAACACACAGCACGCTCAGAAAACAATAAAACCAGCATCAACACTTTTGCATACGTTTTGTTGACATTTACAGAAAGCACCAAGACAACCCCAGACTGGCAGCATTGTAGATTCCTAGAAAGCTCGTGTGTCCGAGGCCTACTTGTCTAAACACTGAGATATCAATTTTTTTACACACTTTTCTTGCCATGAATTCTTGCCAACGTCATAATGCGAAACCAGCAGAGACAGATGTGCATCTTAGGCTGGACTCAATACAAAGAGAGACCGTGAGAATGCAAGAAATCCTGTGATTGGTTAGTATACCTGTGTCAATGGCCTGAGCTTCCAAATTTGGGACGCATAAAGAAAGGGGCCTATATGAGTACCACAGTGAAACAGAGAACATTGCTAACGGACCATTTTATGGGTGTCTGAATGGGTGAAATAGGTACATTTAGCACTTTCTAGATTTGCCGAGAGCCAAGATCCCCAGACATCACCACTGCATTAAAGCCCATGATTCTTCAGAGTTACCTGGGGCATATCCGTCCTTGGTCTTCTTCCTCCACAAGATCATTATGACTGTCTACAAATAAATACAGACAGGGCCAGTCACGTTCAACAACACCATGTGTACATTCCAATTAAGTATCCGATACAACTAGCACACGGACTGTGCGCCGCTTAGCGGGGCAGCAGGATATTGTGAGAGTAACCATCCAGGAGGCCTCAGGTAGTGTCTTGGGAATGTGCCTTGGTCTGCTTTCCTGAGCCATTGGGCATGAGCTCCCTGCTGTGGTAGAGCCACATCTCAAGAGTCTGTGTACAGCGTGAAACGTGTGTTTTGCCACAGATTCTGGGGAACAGCTTACCTACATTCTAAAAACTTAGTGCAACCTTCTCTCATTACCTTATGCCATGAGATAAATGGTTTAAGGGAATTTAGACACAGAGACCAGACTGATGGATGGAATCTGCAAACCCTCATGTCAAAAGAAACCTTTTGTGTACAATTCTTTGTGCTTACAGACATATGAGCCATGCATGGGAGGGGCAAAGGCCAGAATCAGCTGTGCTTCAAGGAAACCTACGAGCAAGCTGATGGCAGAGGTGTTGATGACCTGATACTCTGATGACAACTCAGTGTAGACAGCCAACATAGAGGACACAGACACTGGGAGTCAGAGCAGTCAGGCAGGGAAAGAACAAATCGAAAGATGTAGGTAAGGCTGCCAACATCTTTGGACAGGCACAAAAATTCAAGAGACAATATTCAGCTATGAAAATGAGAGCATTGGAGATGAAGAGAGATATTTAATGGAAATCAGGAACAAAGACAGAGACCTCTGCATGTGGAGCACAAGTGAGTGTTAGCTGTCACATCTGCCTTGAATCGAATGTCCTAACTTCTGTCAGAAGCCATAAGCATGGCCTGAGATGAGGAACAAAGGGCAGGTGCCTGACTCACCTGAGGTCTGTGCTAAAAAGTGTATCCTAGAGCCTGACTCAGATCCTTATGTCTACTGGGCTTCTACAGAGCGATGACACATTTCTGCACAACCAGAGGTTGGGATCCCAAAAATAGGGGGTCAGCTTGGGAGTCCAGTTGGAGCTTTATCACCTTGACAATGGAGGACTCACTAGCTACTTCCAGAGCAGAACAGATGTCCAGATCTTCGAATGAGGTGATGTCAGCCTTGCTACAAGTCCCGAGGGAGTCAGACAGGTCAGGAAGGGCCGAATAAGTCAAATAGCATTCATCCAGAGAGTCACATGGGGTATCCTCTTCCACCTCTGGCAGCTCTGCGGTGAGCCTGGGAGGGTCGGGAAATCTGAAGTTTAACACAAGAAAAGTAGACACCCCAGCATCCTACTGGTTTTGATGGGAGGCCGAGAAGTATACTCATAACAAAGGGGCACAGCCGTGATTAACAGCAAAAACTATCCTCCTGTTACAGGGGCAGAGAGTGGCTGCTGTGGGGGCAGTAGAGACAGATAGAGAACAAAAGGTGCTCAGGATAGTGGCCGCAGAGCTAAGCTTCTGAGCAACAAACTGAACGACTATGGAATGGAACACATAGCTCACAGCGCACATGGGGAATCCTAAAGGTGGCTTGAACACTTGCATAAATATTGTTGATACTACCTTGGGTGACCAAGTGAACACAGGCTTTAAAAGACAACATCCATATGGAGAGACCTTGTGTCGTTGGTGCCTCTTTCTTATGACGTGAGTGCTTTTTTTAGGTATTCTTTGGCTATAATATATCCTCAGTGTGGTAACACCAAACAGGGAGAGGCATATAGGCCTCTCACTCTCATTTTACCAAAAGGATAGAACAGGGGAATGCAGAGAATCCCAGTGACTGCTAATTCACCAAGTTCCATGCCCTTCAGGTTATTGAAGTGAAGGGGTCAGTAAATGGAACTTAACTATGTAACATGTGAAGCCACACTTCATGGTTAAACAAAGGTACTTTGTGATTGGAGAACGGATAAAACAGGCATGTCTGGCAGTTTATGTTTCTTCCTTGAAATGCAGTCCTTCAGTTTAACCACTGAAATAACAACCCAGGATTCTTCATAGTTACCTGGGGCCTATCGGGTCTTGGTCTTCTTCCTCCTTATGAGAGATTTGGTTTTCTGTAAATACATAAAGACAGGGCAGTCATTAAGCAGATCCTGCTCTGTACATTAGTAATCTAGTGTCTAATGCTAGCCAGGTACTCAGATATGCTCAATGTGAGAACAGGTTTAGTCAGAAGACTATTTCAGGGTGCTTCTGATATTGTCTTATGATAAGTGGCTTGATTTCCTTGCCTGAGGCATTGGGAAAAATTTATTTTTTCTAGGAGATCATCATCACGGTTGCCCTTGTCTTAAGTCTGTGCAAACACTGTACTTACCTTTTTCATACAGATTCTGGGGATCCAGCCTCTGAGCATTCTAAAAGGATTACTGCAGAATTCAGCCTTCTCTCATCAGAGAGCCTGCTTGTTGAAGACTTACTGGAATTTATATACTGAGAGTGAACAGATGGAATGCAACGACAAACCCTCAAATGAAAGTGAGTCTTTGGTGCTACAGAGAATGTTGGCTCAGTTCGTGTGGTGGGGGAATGCAAAGCACAGCTCTGCTTTGGGAAACACACAAACAAGCTATCAGTGGAGGCACTGAGGGTGGGTTTTCAGACAACTGCTTAGGAAGACAAGTCAACCCAAAGGGGAGATACAAGCGGGGTTTAGAATAGCAAAACCAGTTAACCCAGGACAAGAATGCCAACTGACAGTGGCAGGCATAGATTCGTAAAGGACCTGGCTCAGAGATGAAACGTAGAGCTATTGAAGGTGAGAAGATATATTTCATCCAAATTAGGTCTGACAGACAACTTCTGTGGTCATGTTGCTGAGGTGAGTTGAGTTTGTCCTGCCTCCTTTGGCCCAATGACCTGACAGAGAACCCAACATGACATGGGCATGCCCTGGGACTAGGAAGAGAGCAAAGCTCCCTGACACACCTGACATCTGTGCTTAACCTCAATCCTAGAGCCCAGTTCAGATCAATATGTCTCTACAGGGCCTCCCCACAGGGATGACCTCTCTCGGCACAGCAGAGGTCTGGGATACAAAGAACAGGAGATCTATGTGGGTGTCCAGTTGGAGCTTTATCACCTTGACAATGGAGTACTCACTGGCCACTTCTAGAGAGGAACAGACTTCCAGGTCCTCAGGTGAGAAGATGGCGGCGCTCCTGTAAGGCCAGTAGGAGTCAGACAGCTCGGGAAGAACTGAATATGTCAAGTAGTGTTTATCTGGAGAGTCCCGTGAGACGTCCTGCTCTACCACCTCTAGCAGCTGTCCACTGAGCCTGCAGGGTGGGGACAACCGAAGATTAACCTGAGAGGGATCTGAAATCCTATGTCCTGTCTGACTTTGTTGGAAGGGACAAAGGAATGGTCAAGAAAGCAGAGAGGCTGACCCATTCAAGAGAGAAACAACTCTTCTTGTTTGAGTGCGACAAGCTCTGTTTGTCACAGGAGCAGCAGATAGAAAGGACAGTAAGTGCTCAGCGCACGGGCCAAACAGCAAGCTTGTGAGGAAGGAGCCTCAATTATCTCTGTGCCATCCAGTCATGACTCTCTACATACAGAGTCTCAGAATGGTGGCTTTCCCCCTTCCTGTCAAATGGCATCCAGTTCTGCATTTTGTGGCCAAGTGACTGTCCCAGCTATCTCATCCAGAAAGGTCTCTTTCTCTCAATATCTGGCATGATAGTATATGTTTGTCTTCTTGCTGTGATATGTTCTTGCTAGGAACACATGTCAACATGATAAATCTAACAGGCAGAAAGAAGACGTGCATCTCTCAATAAAGCACAGAGGAGAGAATGAGCGAGCTCAGCGATCCCTGTTACATATTAGTTTACCTGGGTCAGCTGACTGTGGGTTACTCAACTAGAGAAGTAATTAAGAAGTGGGAAGCAATCCAAGTACCACAAAAAATCAGAAAACATGGTGAAAATGGATAATTTGTTGTCGACCAAATAGATATTATAGTTCTCTTCAGCACTTTCTGCTTTTCCCTGGTTGCTACTTTTGAGTTCACAGCCCCCAAGTATTCAGAATTACCTGGGGGCAACTGACTCTTGTCCTTTCGGTCCCTCCTGATCAATTTGGTTTTCTGCAAATAAAGGAAGAGAAAGAGTTACATGAAGCACATTCCCCTTCACAAATGCCCACTCTTAGGTCCCATGTAGTACAAGAGAGCAACAGAAGCAGAGTGAAAACAGGCAACCGTGAGAGAACTCATCCAGGAGGGCTTAGGAGGGCCCTGGAAGCAATCACTGGCATTGCTCTCTTCAGCCATTAAAGAAATGTCCCTGATATGACAGGCCATCATCACAGCATCCTGTCTTGAGTCTATGCCAACAACAAGTTGATTCTTTTCCCCCGAGATCCTGGGGAAGAACCCAGCTGCTTCTGAGAGGGTTGCTGCAACCTCTACGACATCGGCCACAGCAACGTGTTTCGTGACACATCTCCAAAGGCAAGAGAAACAAGAGATAAAATGAACTTGTGGGACTTCATCAAGATAAAAAGCTTCTGCACAGCCAAGGAAACAGTCAGAAAAACTAAGAGGCAGCCCACGGAATGGGAGAATATATTTGCAAACGACACTACAGATAAAAGACTGGTTTCCAAGATCTACAAAGAACTTCTCAAACTCAATACACAAGAAACAAATAAACAAATCATAAAACGGGCAGAAGACATGAATAGACACTTATCCATTGAAGACATAATATTGGCTAACAGACACACGAAAAAATGTTCAAAATCATTAGCCATCAAGGAAATTGAAATGAAAACGACACTGAGATACCACCTTACACCAGTTAGAATGGCAAATTGACAAGGCAAGAAACAACAATTGTTGAAGAGGATGTGGAGAAAGGGGATCCCTCCTACATTGTTGGTAGGAATGCAAGTTGGTACAGCCACTGTGGAAAACAGTGTGGAGGTCCCTTAAAAAGTTAAAAATGGAGCTACCCTGTGATCCAGCAATTGCACTACTGGGTATTTACCCCAAAGATACAGACATAGTGAAGAGAAGGGCCATATGCACCCCAATGTTCATAGCAGCATTGTCCACAGTAGCTAAATGATGGAAGGAGCCGAGATGCCCTTCAACAGATGACTGGATTTAAAAGAAGTGGTCCATATATACAATGGAATATTACTCAGCTATCAAAAAGAATGATGTCTCAACGTTTGCTGCAACATGGACGGCACTGGAGCAGATAATTCTAAGTGAAATAAGTCAAGCAGTGAAAGAGAATTATCATATGGTTTCTCTCATCTATGGAACATAAGAACTAGGAAGATCGGTAGGAGATGAAAGGATAAAGTAAGGCGGGGTAATCACAAGGGGGAATGAAGCATGAGAGACTATGGACTCTGAGAAACAAACTGAGAGCTTCAGAGGGGAGGGTGGTGGGGGAATGGGATAGGCTGGGGATGGGTAGTAAGGAGGGCATGTATTGCATGGTGCACTGGGTGTTATACGGAACTAATGAATCATCGAACTTTTCATCAAAAACCAGAGATGTGCTGTATGGTGGCTAATATAATATAATAAAAAATATTATTATATAAAAAAAAGAGAGAGATACAGTGAAAATTAGGAGGTCTGGAAGTGACCTCCTGTGCCTGGGCTGGAGAGGTATATGAGTCTGGCAGGGCCACCTTGAGAGCAGTGATTGACAGTGGCCCAGACATAAAAGTGCTGTGACTTAGACAGGAGTTGAGCAAAGCTCGCTGACTCATGGAATGTCTTATATCAAACACAGTCCTACAGCCTGGATCACAACAGTTTGTAAGGATAGGATCTACTTATGGGGATTAAGACTCTGAGTCTACACAGGGTGTGAGGAACAAGGAATAGGGACACTACCTGGGGCAGCACATGGACTTTCCTCCCCTTTGGTATGGGACCATTCTCTGGCTAAATCCAGAGCAGAGCCGATTTCCTGTTCTTCAAATGGGAACTCACCATCACTGTAAGACTGGTCGCTGTCACACCCTTCTTCCAGAACCGAAGGGGTCAAATCGTAATCATCTACTCTGTCCTGTAGGACTTCCTTCTTTTCGACTTCTTCCTGCTCCACGCTGTGCCGGGTGAGACAGGAATGACAACAGATCAAACCGGGGGGATCAGACATCATGGCTTCCTAGCTGGTTTTGATGGGAGTTATAGGGAATGGT
Organism: Ursus arctos; assembly: GCF_023065955.2. Classification (NCBI taxonomy): domain Eukaryota; kingdom Metazoa; phylum Chordata; class Mammalia; order Carnivora; family Ursidae; genus Ursus; species Ursus arctos. Next base: position 5,033,571 of record NW_026622786.1, read on the forward strand.
CACTAGAAGCAAAGGGCCATCGCCTGGAGAGGGAAAAAGCTATCCATCCTACAAGAGGCAAAGTGTGGCTGCCATGGTGGGGGATGGGGGGAGAGTAGCAGCAGCAGATATGCAGAGCACTGCCCACAGCAGGGCTGACGAGGAATGAGACTCTACCACCCCAGTATGGTACAGTCACGGCATGAAGCACAGAGGGAGACCAGGCCCGGGGCAGCCACCACGTGCCTGAGTCGTGTTGACTTTAACATAGATTGACCAAGTGGTTACAGCTCTGGAGTCACTGCAGACTGCAGAAATGTGTGGCTGCTAGGCACCTTTGTATTAATAGTGTCACATGACACCCCATGTGTTTGGTTTTGGTAAGTTACTTCTCTTGCTGGTTAATTTTGCTAGTGTCTGTGTACCAATTCCTTTGCTGGTCACCTTCCTACCAAGGCCCTTAGAGAACTGTGTAGGAAGTAGATACGCATCTCCTGGTGTCCAGTCACAGGAAAGAATGGGTATTTTGTCCATACAGGGAGTCCTGAGGCTGGTGAATCCATCTTGGTTTACAGCACCACAGAGACAACAGGCAACACGGCCATTCTTTGCTGACCACCTACAGTTTTGCTAATCCTTGCATCTGACATCTGTGACTCTCTTGACCTCACTTCCTTTTCTTTCTGAGACCCTGTCCATTTTTACCCACACATTACCGGTTCCTGAACATTCATTGTCACCTGGGGGTCCGTGTTTCTTCTTCATGTTCATCCTCCTCCTTCTCATAATTTTCTGCAAATAAATTCAGAAATGTCCCGTCAGCTGTTCCCACATCACCACTATGAACACAGTGGCCTCTATGGCCCGAGAGACATAAGTGTCCTTGCATGACTAGGCATCCACTGCATTTAGGGCACTGTCTTTAAGAATTGCTGTGGCATGGCTTTCTGATGCATCAGGCAGTGTGTCTCTGATTCTGAGGATCAGCATCACTGACCCTGGGCAACAGCTTCTACTGTCTCTTGTTGTCCATATAAGGGGATGCTTGTCCAGTTTCAATCTTGACTTCTGCAAACCGTGTCTAGCAGCGTGCCGCGAGTCGCGCCACAGGCACAGGCTCTCTGTGCATTCACAGCTCTCACATAGAGCCTCCTCCTTGTCCTGAGGACAGGACAACCACCCTGTCCCACATCCAACCACCGGGGACTTCATGGGCCCCCGCGTGGGCTCCAGTGTTACTGAGGGGTCATCTAGGAAACATGTTCCAGTCTAAACAGCGTTCCCACCTCCAAGTCCTACTGCATCAAGTTCCTCATCCAACTCCACATGGTCAGGGGCTCTACTTTGTCTAAAGTGCATTCATGAATTTTCCGTATCTGCTCACTACAGTGACAACAGGTTATTTGATATACATTACAGATGAGGAGACAGATATGGACGAAGTAAACCTCACTCTCTCACCCACATTTCATACAGACTGGGCTAAGTCTGGGAACCTCCCACTTAGGCGGGGATCCTAGCACACTAACTAGCTGCCTCCTGTCACAGTCTCCTTTCCGGGATCTAACACTGGTGGATGCTGCCTCCTGCCCCAAGGGCTGCGTTCCCTCAGGGAGGAAGCAGACATGTGGAGCACTATGACCTCCAGCCTGTGCATTTCTCCTCTCTGTTACCACCTTCTAGTCCTGGTCCTCTCATGGCCTTGCGCACAATGGGGAACAGAGGACAGCTGCTACAAACAGTGTGAGGGCAGGTGGGAAGACTCTTGTGAGCCCAGGGCCTTGCAGCAGCTCAGTGCAATCAGGGCCTCTGGCTGCCTTACCTGAGCTGAGCTTTCGGGCAAGGCACTTGGCCAGCCTGCGTCCCTCAGCCAGTTGCTCTTGGAAGCCCTGTCCTTGGCAATGCTCAGGGTCATCATGGGAGAGGAGGTCCTCGAGGTGTTTATCAAGGAGTTGGCAAACATCTCTCCCTTCGCGTAACTTATCATATAAACGGGTCAGCTCTTCAGTCTGGTCTTTGATCAGCAGATGGCACTGTCTACGGTGGGACAGAGAGAAAATTTAACAATGCAGAGAGTGGATCAATAGATTATAAGAGCTTTTGGGGAGATTTCTGGGAGAATTTCCCACAAGCAGCCGCCGAAACAAATTTGTGCACATGTGTGGTTACCTGCCTGTGGCAGAGAAAGAAGAAAGTAAAACAAGGCCTCCTCTGTATCAGAGAGTGCTCCTGTGAGCCCCCTTGACATCCCTTGCATCTTTTGCTTCTGGAAACAGACCCAGGGGTCCTCCTAAGCACACGTCACAGACATGTCCCTCAGCTGCTCACTTTGGGCATACCCATTTCCCTGGAAAACTCCATATAGTGCATCATGCAGCGAATGGACACACTGGCAGACACAGAAGTGTGGACCGTAGGGCTGGTGTTAAGTCCTGAGCTCAGGAGAATGGCAGGGTCAAGGGGACAGCATTTGCTGAAGGAACGGATGACAAGCTGTAGTCAGCCAGGTCGTGACTATGTGAAAGGGAAATGAGGTAGTGATCTCACAACACTGTGAATGTGCTAAATGCCACGAACTGTTCCCTTGAATTTGGTGACTTTGATATTTTTTTACAAGAGAGAATGAGGCTCTGAGTCATTGGAGTCCATCATTTACCAATCACTGTTGTCTTAGTTGTTTTAGACATAGTTGTGGAACGTGCCTGCCGTGAGGGTTTCTGCTTTTCTGGCCCACACTTGTTGCTGCCCCAGGTCAGAGATGCCCACAGCTTCCCTCAGGCCTCCCACACAGAGCCCTGCTTACCTGAGCTTCTCAGCCAACGTGTCTGCCCGCTCCCTCTTCTCCAGCTGCCCCTTCTCCCCCAGCACGGATTCGATGATGTCGCTGGACTCTTCGCACTCTGAGAAACAGAGATGCCTGTCTCAGTGGAAAGCTGGATATGCTGCAGTGCTCGCTGTCTTCAAGGGAGGAGATGGGGTCCATTCCAGCGCAAATGGAACCCTGGCAACCAGGCTCTGCGCGGGGAGCTCCACTTCTCATTCCTCAGCCTCTTAACTACAGCGCATTCTATTCCTCCCTGTTTCAGAGCCCAGGAAAGAACAGCCCCAAAGCTCAGAGGGGAAGTAGACGCGGTGAGTAGCAGGTATTTGGCAGAGTCAGGATTCGTATCCCCTGACACCAACCCTGACCATGGCCACTCTAGCAAGTCTTGTGGCCTCTTAAGTAAAACACTAAGCAGGGACATGACGTAAGGCCCCCAGGACTCCAGGACCGATGGGTCCCCTGAACTAGGATTTCTATACTGAACAAGTATCTCAAAGGTAAAAATTCACCCGATACACTCGTGTGAACTAGAATGCATAAAAGCAGAAGGACCTGAAAGGAATATGGCCAAATCCTAATAAAGTGTGTGTTATTAGAAGCAGTAGAATTATGAACAGAGTTTACACGGTGCCAGGCTCTGCTGTTAGAGCTTTACAAGGAACTACTCAGTATTCATTTCGACTCAGAGAAGTAGCACCCACAATAGTAGTAGTTTAACAGAGGAGGAATCTGAGGCACAGGAAGATAGGCAGTTGGATTTGAGTCCAGGAAGCCTGGCCCAGAGCCCATGCTCTTCACCCCTGTGCTGTGTTACCTCTACCGCAAGCCCTCGGGTGATACCTGATTTCATAATCTTCACAACTGCTTTCCCAGTTAATGAGATGATTATCGGGAAAGTTGTAAATAAAACTTTGTTTGTCCTTCCCTGAAAGCTCATCATCTCTTCACTTTCCTAAATAACAGGCTTCAATTTTTACTTTTGTCTGCATAAGTCGTTTTTAATTATACCTCCCCTTGTTATATTGAAAGCAGATTGTGAGAAAATGAGAAAACTTCGGGCTAAGAGTTGTCAGGATTCCTTCCTATCGCTCGGCTGTGACGTGCCCCATTCTGCACCGCATCCCCCTCTTAACGATAAGGCCACCGAGCTCCTCATTTCAGGCTGACTGTGGGGGAGAGCCTACCCCACGCACTAAGGCTTGGGTGGTTCCTGGGGCCGTGGTCTCCCCCACTCACCCTCATTCTCTCTTGGCCACATGTCTCATGGCCCAGGCCTTGAACTGTTGGGCACCCTACATCATTGAAGGTTCCCCAGCTCAGGGAGATACAGGGGAGGTAGCAGAGGTTGTCTGATGTTCCCGGAAACACCCTCAGCCTTATCACTGGGTATCAGATGGCCTCTGTGGAGCCAGGAAGCAGAGCCTGCACGGGTTCCCTCTCACCAGGGGAGTCACTGTGTGGATGGTGTCACTCATGGATACCACGGTTTCGGAGAAAGCAGAACCCACCTCTATCTCCTTGAAAGCAGGTCATGTCACCTGCTACCCTCCCCCCATGTGTACCATCAGCATGTTTCCCCAGTGTCCCTAGCTCGGTGCTTTCCCAGTGGGACATCAGAGGAACCTGACCTGATGGAGTTCTGGAGTCACTGTGATGCAGGATCTGATACTGCACAGAGTCAATCCTGAGAGGACCAGGCATTTCTGTGTCTGCACCATGAATCAATTACTGGGTTGTGAACTCTAGCCCCACCCTACTTGTCACAGCTAGCCTGTGGAGGTTGCTAACCTATTTGTCTTCAGTTTTCCCATCCTCAGCAAACTGAGGGTAAAATACCCACCTCTACCATTCCTGGATTGTGGTCAGAATGAAATTTATCGTGACAGTGGAAATAGAAAGGACAACATCTGCAGAGGGTTTTAGTTTCTCAGAAGGAATACAGACAGCCATCGCTTTGGTGAGCATGACCTTGTAGGACTTACTGTATTTCTGCAGCTGGTTGGCCAGGGAGTAGGCAGTGGCTTCGGATATAAGGAATTTCTCCTTGAGGTCTCGGAAGTCCTGCTTGCTTTTCTCCAGCTGGGACTGAAGGTCCTGGTTGATTTCCAGGAGGCTCTTTTCTGCCCCAGGATCGGAAAGAGGGCCAAGAGGTGCTGCCATGGTGACGTGTGGCAGAAGAGGTAGAGCTGGGGAATGAGCAGAAGAAACCCAAACACAGGATGGGTTAAAACCCAGTGAAATCAAGTAGGTTTAAATCAGGACTGAGGGTTGAGGATACAGGAATTCTCTACTTACTGTTGGGAACAATTTGAACAACACCCCACAGCACTTGAGACTCGGTAACCACAAAAACAAGGTTCAAGATGCCAGAGCTGATAGCCAAAGGCCCTGCCCCAGCTCAGACTCCAACCGGAATGACAGAGGGAGCACCCAGAATGCCAGGTAACGGTCTGCACTTGCAATAACAGATTTGGAACGTTGGGGCTTTCAATGGAACCCGGGGAGCCACTGCCTTCCAGTTGCCGAGGCCGTGCTGATACACCAGGCTGCCTGGTCTCCCCTGAAAGTCATCACTGATGGGGACCCACCCTCAGTGGCCACTCTCAATAGTTGTGCACCCTTGTGCTGAGACCACAGTTCCCATCTCTTTCTAAAAAATGATGTCAGCATAGTTCTCATTCTTCATTCTTATGTGTGTATAAAATCATCAAGGCACAAATAGCTTCCCATGAAGTTTCCCTTTTTTTTTCTTAAAGATTTATTTATTTGAGAAAGAGAATGGGGGCATGGGTAAAGGGAGAGAGTGAGACAAGGGGCTCAGTCTCACAACCCATGAGATCATCACCCTAGCCTAAACCAAGAGTCAGATGCTCAACTAACTGCACCCCTCCCAACAGGTATTCTTAAGGGCTGTCATGAACTCATCCCACTTGTTTTTAAGGTAAAACAGATCTTAAGGGAAATATTCCAAAGTCGCAGACTATCACGATGTTCTCTGTGTCTTCTCTAGTTTTTTTTTTTTTCTCTAGCCATTAAAAACACGAGAAACATGCTAGTGTTTTAGTTATCTTTAGTTGCTTTGTATTTGAAAAGCTTTTAAATTTATTTGGATCTTCCTCTATTTACATCACATTTTTAGGATGTATGTAGTAAATAAAGTTTTCTTTAAAGCAAAACAAACAAACAAATGACAAAAAAACAAGAACATAAGAGAAAAACCAGAGTTAATCTATGCAATGAAGTTTGGAAACTGTTTCCTGTCCCAGCTCTCTCAGTGTTCTTCTTCCTGCATCTCTGTGTTATGTAGGCTACTCTTCCCCTTCTGTGGACATGTATTTTCAATTTTCTTAGCTATACACCTAGGAGCAGAATTGCTCAGTCATATGTAACCCTATGTTTAACTTTTTGAGAAACTGCCGAACTATTTTCCACAGCAAAGCGACGACACCATTTTACACTCCCACTAAGAACGTGTAAGAATTCCATTTCTCTACAAGTCATACTAGTGGGGTGAAGTGATATCTCACTGTGCTTTAGATTTGTGTTTCCCTAATGACTGATGATACTGAGCACCATTTCATGTGTTCATTGTTGCATTGGTATTATCCTTTAGAGAAAGTCTACTCAAACTTTTTCCCATTCTTAAGTTGGCTGTCTTTTTATGGCTTAGTTGGAAGAGGATTTTTGGGTTTTGGGGTTTTTTGATTTTTTTGTTTTTGTTTTTGTTTTTTGTATTCTAGATAGCAAACCTCCATCAGATATACAATTTGTAAATATTTCTCCCATTGTGTGGATTGGCTTTTCACTTCCTTGATAGTGTCCTTTGAAACAAAAACCTTTTAATTTTGATGAAATCCAGGTTATCTATTTATTCTTGGGTTGCTTGTCCATTTAAGAAACTGGCTTCTAACCCCACATCCTGAAGATTTATAACTACATATTCCTCAAAACATTGCTTTTGAATGAGAACTTTCCTGGGTTTTAGGGGGTGGTGGACATTAGTTAATAATGTTTCTTGTCTCTTGATTAATTGTCTGTTGATTGATATCTCAATTGATATTCTTGTGCTTGTTTTCCCTCCTATGGAGCATGCCGTGGCCTATAACAGAGATTTTGGAAATGGTATCTAACGATATCCTGAGCTTGATTCAGGGGAGAGTCCTGGTTATATAATTGAGTTGGTCTACACCTCTTGCATAGTTTCACAAATTGCCAGGGCCTATAGTGGTGAGTAGTTGATTATTTTTCTGAGGAACACTTGTCCGGTAGTCCAGATCATTCTAGGGCTAGGGTGGACTTTCTCAGTCCCCTCCAGACCGAGAAGACTGCAGGGGTTGGACCTAGTCAAGAATTTCATCTCTGGTCTTCGTGGAAAGTAGACATGCCTCAGGGTTTGGGGAAAGTTGTTCAATACAAATGGGTTCCCCTCCAATCTTCATATTATATACATGATTTCTTTGTAGAAAAGGTAAAAGGTGAAAAAAACTAAGAGGCAGCCCACAGAATGGGAGAAGATATTTGCAAATGACACTACAGATAAAAGACTGGTATCCAAGATCTATAAAGAACTTCTTAAACTCAATACACGAGAAACAAATAATCAAATCAAAAAGTGGGCAGAAGGTAGGAACAGACACTTTTCCAATGAAGACATACAAATGGCTAACGGATACATGAAAAAGTGTTCAAAATCATCAACCATCAGGGAAATTGAAATCAAAACCACATTGAGATACCACCTTATGCCAGTTAGAATGGCAAAAATGGACAAGAGAAGAAAAAACAGATGTTGGAGAAGATGTGCAGAAAGGGGAACCCTCTTACACTGTTGGTCGGAATGGAAGTTGGTACAGCCACTTTGGAAAACAGTGTTGAGTTCCCTCAAAAAGTTAAAACTAGAGCTATGCTATGACCCAGCAATTGTACTCCTGCGTATTTACCCCAACGATACGGACGTAGTCAAGAGAAGGGCCATATGCACCTCAATATTCATAGCGGCATTGTCCACAATAGCTAAATTGTGGAAGGAGCCGAGATGCCCTTCAACAGACAAATGGATAAAGAAGATGTGGCCCATATATACAATGGAATTTTACTCAGCCATCAGAAAGGAAGATTACCCAACCTTTGCAGTACCATGGGCTGGACTGGAGGAGATTATGCTAAGTGAAATAAGCCAAGCAGAGAAAGACAATTATCATATGGTTTCACTCGTTTATGGAAGGTAAGAAATAGCAGGGAGATTGGTAGGAGAAGGAAGGGAAGAATGAAGGGGGTGTAAACAGAAGGGGGAATGAACCACGAGAAACTATGGACTCTGGGAAACAAACTGAGGGCTTCAGAGGGGAGGGGGTGGGGGGATTGGGATAGGTCGGTGACAGGTATTAAGGAGGGCACATATTGCATGGGGCACGGGGTGTTATGCGCAAACAATGAATCATGGAATGGCGCCTGGGTGGCTCAGTCGTTAAGCATCTGCCTTTGGCTCAGGGCGTGATCCCAGAGTCCTGGGATTGAGCCCCACATCAGGCTCCTCCTCCGCTGGGAGCCTGCTTCTTCCTCTCCCTCTTCCCCTGCCTGTGTTCCCTCTCTTGGAGCCTCTCTCTCTGTCAAATAAATAAATAAAATCTTTAAAAAAAACAAAACAAAAACAAAAGACACACACACACAAAAACAATGAATCATGGAACACTACATCAAAAACTAAGGATGTACTGTATGGTGGCTAACACAACATAATAAGAAATTTTTTTAAAAAAAGTAAAGGTGAAAGGATATTTATTTTAGAACAACTTGTCTATTGTTCACCAATTGTCCGTCTGCACTTTTAAAAATGTGTAAAGGATCATTCAAGGTCAAATACATTCTTAGCAAAAGTACAGTTCTTGCACCCTACCAGGTGATTATACTGAATCCTATGAATTGTCTTATTACTTAGATGTTATCCTTTTCCTGATGAGAAAAAAAAAAAATCTGAGAAATAGTACAAAGCTTCCCAAGGCCACATATCTAGTGAAGAGAGGAGGCAGCATTAGAAACCATTTCGGGGGAAACCATCCAACTCTAGACCTCAGCTTAGGTCTTGATCTCAGGGTCATGAATTGGAGCCCTGTGTTGGGGTCCACTTAAAAAAAAAAAAAGGCAACCAATCTAGCAGATACCCCATTGGGTTTTCATATGCTTATTATCATTTGGATGTCTTCTTTTGGGATGGGGTTTTTAAAATATTTCTGCTCATTAATATACTAGGTTGTTTCTCATTTTCTTTGTGAATTGTTAGAGTTCTTGATATATTTTGGATGAGTGTTTTGTCAGATATATGTATTGAAAATAATCATTCCTGGTCTATAGATGGCCTTTTCATTTTTGAAGAATGTCTTACAGTATACAGAAGCCTTTAGTTTTCATAAACAACAATTTAATTGAATTTTTTATGGTGAGTGCTATCGTGTCCTGTTTTAGAAATATTTGTCTATGCCAATATTATGAAAATACTTCCTATTTTTCTTTTATAGGCTTTGGAATTCTTGCTTTCATATCTCCAATTAATTTCAATATGTAGTGGGAAGTGTTTGTTAATATTTACTTTTTAAAAAACAAATCATCTTTTGCTCTATTACCTTTAACAGAAAAGTCTTCCACTTCCCCAGTAAAGAATATTAACATATACACACACGTATACAAAATCAAATAGCTGTGCATATGTGGGTATATTTTTGAATTGCTGTTCTTTCACTTTGATATATTTATGTCGGTTAAGTGTCTGACATTAATTCCGGCTCAGGTCATGATCTCATTGGTGGTGAGATCCAGCCCCAAGTAGGTCTCCATGCTCAGCAGGGAGTCTGCTTGATATTCTGTCCCTCTCCTTCTCCCTCTACTCCCCCACTCACTTTCTCTCTCTCATTCAAATCAATCAATCTTAAAAACAAAACAGAATTTCCAAACTATTTTCTAGAGTAGTTGTAGAATTTAACATGCCCATCAGCAGTGTACGAGAATTGTAGCTCCTACACATCCTTGCCAATACTTGGAATGGAGATTCTTTTCATTTTTGCCATTTTAATTGGCAGATAGTGGTTTCAATTTGCATTTTCCTAAAGTAATGATGTAGATCTTGGCATGTCCTTATATGCCTTCCGTATATATGCTTTGCTGAGCTGTTCACAAATCTTTTACCCATGTTATCATTTTATTTTATTTTTTTAAAGGTTTTATTTATTTATTTGAAATAGAGAGCAAGAGCGGGGGCGGTGTGGAGGTGGGGTGGGGAGGGCAGAGGGGGAGGGAGAAGCACATTCCCTGCTCAGTGGGGAGACTGACAGAGGGGGTAGGGGCTAGATCCCAGGACCCTGAGATCATGACCTGAGCCAAAGGCAGCTGCTTCACCAACTGAGCCACCCAGGCACTTTTCTTTTACCCATTTTTCAATTGGATTGTTTGTCTTCTTCTTAACTTTTGAGAGTTCTTTCAACGGTTCTATTAGGAGATCTTCACCAGATATGTAATTTATAAATATATTCTCCTTCTATGTTTTCCCTTGATTTTGCATTCTCTCACCAATGTCTTTTGAAGAGCAGAAATTTTCAATTTTGATGTAGTCCAAAATTGTTCTTTCATTAATCACAATTTTGGTATCATATCTAAGAAACCATTATCCGGGGGCACCTGGGTGGCATAGTCGGTTAAGTGTTGTGATGCCAGGGTCCTGGGATCTAGCCCCACATTGGGCTCTTTGCCCAGTGGAGAGCCTGCTTCTCCCTCTCCCTCTGCTGCTCCCCTGCTTGTGCTCTCTCACTCTGTCAAATAAATAAATAAAATCGTAAAAAAAAAAAAAAAAGAAATCATTGTCCAACTTTAGGTTCTAAACACTTTTTTAAAGATTTATTTATTGGGGTGCCTGGGTGGCTCGGTTGGTTACTCATCTGCCTTTAGCTGAGGTCATGATCCCAGGGTCCTGGGCTTGAGCCCCCTGTCGGGCTTCCTGCTCAGCAGAAAGTCTGCTTCTCCCTCTCCCTCTGCCTGCCTCTCTGCTTGTGTTCTGTCTTTCTCAAATAAACAAAATCTTTTTAAAATTATAGATTTATTTATTTAATTTGCGAGAAAGTGACAGAGAGAGAGCAAGTAGGGAGAGGGAAAGAGGGAAAGAAATTGAAGCAGACTCCCCACTGAGTGCATAGCCAACGCTGGACCTGATCCCACCACCCATGAGCTCAGGACCTGAGTCAACATCATGAGTCAGATGAGCCACCAACTGTGTCACCCAGGTGCTCCTAAAGACTTTTCTACTACGTTTTCTTCGAAAAGTCTTAACATTTTAAGGTTTCTATTTAGGCCCATACTCTATTTTAGGCTAATTTCTGCATGGTGTGAGTTATGGATCCAATTTTATGTATTGATTTTCACATGCATATGCATAGGTCATATCCATATTCATGTGCTGAAAAGATTACAATTGACCACTTACTGAAAGATTATACATTTTTAAAAGATTTATTTATTTATTTATTTTGGGGAGGGAGGGGCAGAGGGAGAGAGAGAGAGAATCCCAAGCTGACCCCCTGCTGAACATGGAGCCTGATGCAGGGCTAGATCCCAGGACCCTGAGATCATGACCTGAGCCAAAATCAAGAGTTGGACACTTTACCAACTGAGCCACCAGGACCTCCAATAGATTATACTTCTTACAATGCTTTGCTTCTCACATTTATCAAAAACCTCTTCTCTGTATAGGTATTAGTTTCCATTTGGAATCCGTAATCCATTTTATTGATCTGCTTACCTGTCATATGCCAATACCAATCTGTTTCGATTACTATAACTTCAGAATAGTTCTTCAAATTAGGTACAGCTAGCCCTCAAACTTGGTTCTTTGTTTAACACGTGTTTTGGCCACACTAGGTCATTTACAGTTTTCTGTGAATTTTAAAATCAACTGGTGACTTTCTACCAAGGATACAGGCTGAGATTTTGAGAGTGATTCAATTGAATGTATATATATCAGATGGGGGAAATTGATGTTTGAACAGTATTGAAGCTTGGGACCCATGAATAAGAATTTCTCTTCATTTTCTATGGCTTCATTCATTTCTCTGTGAAATATTTTGTGATTTTCACTCAGATCTATCCCTCAGTATTTCAGGCTTCATGCTATTATCAATGGTATCACTTTTCACATTTCAGTTAGGCATTGCGATCACATAAAACACATCTGAGTTTTATATGTAGATTTTTTTTAATGTTTTTTTATTATATTATGTAGTCACCATACAGTACATCCCCGGTTTCCAATGTAAAGTTCGACGATTCGTTAGTTGCGTATAACACCCAGTGCACCATGCAATACGTACCCTCCTTACGACCCATCCCCAGTCTATATGGAGATGTTTTATCTTGATACAAACAAATGCTTTTCAGAGTCAAGCTAGATCTGCCAGTGACCATATCTTTGGAGACTTAGGTATTTGCCAGGTGACAAGAATCTTATTCCATTCACTTGGAGTTTTCTCAGCAGCCCAAAGAAATGGTAAATAGCTCTACAAAGAGTCTTGTGGACCAATGCATGTGAAATGCTTTGTATGTTCATTAATAAACTTTCCTTAAGAGTAACCACTCAGTTGGTAAGGCTGCTAATCTATCTTGTGTTTAGATGCGATACCACAGTTGAGAAATTTAAGGGCCAATGTTTTCTCTTATTATTTTACTTAGTCTTGAATAATCTACTGCCAGCATTATGTACTACCAGAAGCCTTGGGACGGTATGCAATGATATATCCATCAAATACCATGAATGGTGCCCAAATCTGATTCGTCTTCTTTCTGATGTGATCTATTATAAAATGATACCAACAGCATTAAAACAATTAATAGTGGCAGGCTGAGGGCTGTGTGTGACTCAGTTGTGTGACTGAGTTACCCTTGGAGACAATGGCTCCTACTTCAAATCTGAAGTAGGTGTCCACTCCCATGAGTCTGTAAGCATCAGGTCCTGATTCTGCAACAGAAGCTGTAGTCCTTTGCGTCAGCTTCATTCCCCCAAAGAAGAGAGAAAGATCTTTGGTTTAAGTCGTGAGTGGTGTGTGTAGCATATTTAAGTTACCTCTTTAGGCTTTGAACTTAACATCCTATCAGGCAAAGCTTGCTCACCTCTGTGACTCACAAGTTCAAATTCCCAGTGGCTCAGGTGACATGTCTCAAAAAAACCAAAGCATCCATTCAGTATTAGGTGTCTCTCCTAAATTTCAGCCTTGATGGCCTAAAATGTGGCACACAAACAGCTTTATATGTGTTTGATTCATGTTTGTCTAATGGTTTTCCAAAGTCTAAGTACGCAAATGACTTTCGGTCCAGTTTTTGTTTCCCAATGCTCTGCCTATTTGACAGGGCTCAAGAGTCAGTATAAACACAGATTTATTTCAATTTATTTATAACCAACCAATCATTGTGTACATCACATATAGTTCTATACATTCCTTCTTTTACCTGTTTACTTTCGGATTTTGAGAGGATAGGACGTTACTCGCCTCTTCCACTGACATCCTGAATTACAGTTCTGCTCTCTGTTAAAACAAAACAAAAAGCTGCTTGACTTGTTATTCATCAAAGTCATTGTAGGATGTGTTTAAATCTCATTATTTGTGAGCGTCATTAATTTTTAAAAGATTCTATTTATTTTAGAATGAGTAGTGCGAGCTGGGAGAACAGAGGGGCAGACTCCGAGAGGGAGCAAGAATCTGAGGCAGACCCTGGGCTGAGCGTGGAGCCCAACTCGGGTCTTGACCTCACTACCATGAGATCATGACCCGAGCTGAAACCAAGAGTCAGACGCTTAACTGAATGAGCCACCCAGGTGCCCTTTGGTTTTCTAAGAATGGAAAAGTCACTTTTGGCTCAAGCCAATAGTGGATAATCTGTGAAAGAACGATTGCAGTGCTCAACTTCAACCTACTCACATATTATTTTAATCTGATTGTTTTAGGTGCCTTCCCCAGACATTCTCAATTGAGGCTCTCCTGAAATCAATCTGTCCTTATGGGAAACATCAGAAATCTACGCCCAAGTAACAGGCAGAATTTGAAGTTTGTTTCACATTCTGTACCATCATCTAATATGCCCAGAGGGAACCGTCAACAATTCTGGATACACCAAGAGGTAACTTGTACTTATCCTTACCTAGCTAATCCAGTCTCTATTCCTACCGTATTTTCTTTTTTTTTAATAATTTTTTTATTATATTATGTTAGTCACAATACAGTACATCCCTAGTTTTTGATGTAAAGTTCCATGATTCATTACTTGCGTATAACACCCAGCGCACTATGCAATACGTGCCCTCCTTCATACCCATCACCAGCCTATCCCATTCCCCCACCCCTTCTCCTCTGAAGCCCTCAGTTTGTTTCCCAGAGGAGAAAATTAACTAGATACAAAGAAGTAGAGTGAATTGATGACCTTCTTCAGTACCAGTGAACAGCTTCCAACAGTAGGCCTTGACTCTTTGCATTTAAAGCATATTTGTATTTGGGAGTTTTTAACTTGGGGGGAACATTGTATGCATTTTCACTTTAGCATGTTTGTGTTCAACTTCCTTTATAGTATATAGTTAACAAGGCTTCTGGACTAGTCAGTATCCCCATAATTTCATGTTGAAAACTAGTACAGTTTTATAAATCAATAACCAACCAATACACAAGGCTACTATGGTTTTCTCATTGCCCTAAGGAACCGAAGTATACTGTGTCAATTACGTACTTCAAATCTTAGACAGACTGTCACATAAAAAGTATTTAAGAAAATTAACTTATGAGAAAATATTCAACTTCGACAGTAATCAAATAACAAAGTACAAAAATTAAAATAATCATTGCATTAAAAAAAAGAATTATTGCAGATCGTGGACTAAATTTTTAGTGTCCATCGAATCCAAAATTTTGCTAGATATGTTTTCTCAAGATGGTGTAATGTTACTATGAGCCAGCTCACCTGTAACTTCAAAAGCCCCAACCCTTTTTCTCCACCACCTAGGGGATACTGTCACAAACTCAGCCCAGCCCTTTCTTCTGCCACCAGCCAGGTGATCTGATTTATTGCATGACCCTCCTGGCAGAGCAACTTTCCAGCATGTTATGTGCATTAAGGGCTTCCTGTTTCTCTACGACCAATGCAAGAAAGTGGTTTGCTTTGTTATTTGGCATCTAGAGCCATGATTAGCATCAGCTTTGTTTCCCCGGAAGTCATCAGGTGCTGTTAAATGCAATAACTTTTCTCCCACTACACTGCACTTGACTCCACTCAAATATTATATTCCCTAAACCTTCACTTTCTGAGTAGATCCTTGACCCTTTCCATTCATGACCCCCAGGCAGCATTATTAAGAATATTATTAATATCATGTGGCTTCAGATGCAATGGTCCCCTACCCTGGGCCTCCCTGACCTTAGGGCAGAACTATCTGCAGTGAGAATGGACATTTACAACCCTTATCCAAACATCATTGATCCCTCTAAGCCCACACTTACGTGGAGGACATCGACCGTGAGGGCAGCTCCAAGGTCGAGGCTAGGCGTCTGGGGCAGAGCCTCATGGTCACATCCTCCTCCTCTTGGAATTGGTGCTTCCCAGCAGTTCAAACCAAGCCCGCTCCATCCTGTGGGGCTCCTCGGAAGGTGTGCAGGTTCACTGTGGCCTACGTTACTCTCTTAGTCCTCATTCCTCAGCTCAGGCACCTCCTTTCAGAGTCGGAAGCTGCTGTATGCATTCCGTGGTCTCCCCTGATTTCTCTGAACTCAAGTTGTCCTTCTTCTTACCTCCTGTGCCAACCACCTGCTCCACCATTGCCTTGCCCATCTTTGGGTTATTCTCATCCTCCAAACATGCTGCTTTTCTGTCTTCCATCGGCTCCCTCCATTCTCTGTTTTCAGTGTGGCCTCAGCTCAGTCTCCTGCAGGAGACACGCAGAGAAGAGACCAAGTCAGGTCTCAGCTGCAGTCCCCAGGGCTGTTTAACAGGCACCTCAGTTCCTCATGCACTCACAGAATCTGAGCAGGAGGTGACTTTGGAGAATTTGAATAACAACCTTATCTTACAGATGAGGAAACTGAGGCCCGGAGAGATTAAGACATTGCCCCAAACTCCTTCATCACTTGATGGCAGCAGAGCCCCCACAATGGCCTTGGCTGCAAGCTTCCCTGTCGAGGCACCTAACGCACCCTCGAGAAACCCACAACAGAATTTCAGGGGACACTGAAATTAAAAGTTCCCCTTAAAAATGCATAAGTAATTTTCAGGAGACCTTGGATTAAATGTAAGCATTTCCACTGTTAAAAACACCAGAAGGCCTATTTGGGGACAAATCTTTTCTCACAGCGATATAGTTCTCTTCCTTTTATTCACTTTTAAATCACTGGCTAATAGACCAGGATCACAGAACACAAGTGTATTTCGTAACACTCATCATGATCACAAATAAAATGCACTTACGTGATTATCGATCAGATATCTGACTCCTCTGCCAACATTCATTTTCCTGAGAGCTGGCATCGGTCTGCCTTGCTCAGCCATGTCCCCAGTGCCTCCATGACAGCCTGCCAGGTGAAACATTCAGTAAATACTTGTCAAGTGGATAAATAACAGTTACCAGGAATGACGAACTTTTACTGATCTCCAGTCCGAACCATATTTCCATTCCAACCCTATCCCGGGTCTGTGCTGAAGCAATAAAAGCACAGCCTTCAGAGAAGCTGTCCAAGAGTCCGATAGCAGCTTCACCACAGGTCACATACGCTTTACTGGATCATTTAATTGTCTCTTTGAGCATATGTATCTCCTGTATGATAGAAAATGTATACTATAAATTAGGAAAGCCAGCATGAACCACTGGAAAGTTAGATGTGAACTGGGATATCATGCAGCAGACAGGGCTCCAGTCCCTGGGCACCTGCTGCAGAGCTAAAGGACACCTACATCAGAGTCACTGTGGTGCTTGTTAGAATCCCCTGGGAATAAGGCAAAGAAGCTGCATTTCAGACAAAAACTGCAAGGAGATTCTCATGTATGAAAAAAAGCCTATTTCAAACAAAGAGCCTAGGATGGAGATTCTGACGCCCCAGTGCTCACAAGACTAACTCCGCTTTGAGCAGACCAAGTCCCTCATCCAAGGTGGCTTTCAATGGAGAAAGGGGACATTTCCGGGAAGGGCTCCTACCTGATGTGGGTCCTGCTTCCATGACTTGGGTTTTTAGGGCGTTTCCTCCTCGGCTCCAATTGCTGGGGGATGTCAGCCCTCATGGGAGTCATTTCTTTATGAAGACCTCTGTCATTTATTCTGCCCCTGGAGAAGAGACAGCAGAGATCAGTTCTGGGCTCCACAGTTCTAGCCTTCCTCCTAAGCCACCTGGGTAAACTGAAAGCATGATGACAGACACAAATCAGGGTCAGGGAAGAAGATCCCAGAGGAGTGAGATGGTGAGGGCAGCCCCTCCTGGGAGAGAGAACCACATCAAGGTCACTATCAGACCATTTCGTGTGGGGATGACATACTGACCAATTCTGTGAGCAGAGAACCCAGCCTCATCATTCCAGACTCCTGAGCCATAGGACTGTGAGGTAACAAATGCTCTTCGTTGATTTAAACCACCGGTTTTCTAATTTGTTAATATGATGAGTAGAGAACTACTTCAGATGTTATCTCTACTCTCCCGGGTTTTTAATCTTTAGAAACATGTAGGCTGATCTCTATAAAGAAAAAAAATCGGTAACGCCTTGAGATCCTGGGAAGGCGGGTGAGGGCTGAGCCAGGGCCGGAAGCAGAATTGTGGGAGCAGCGGAAGCTCTGGCCTCTGCGGACTGAGTGCAAGGAAGACAATCTCCCTGATTTTTCAGAGGCTCTTCAGGTTCTCTTCTCTCATTCGGTCTGCAGGCTCAGTGCATTTGAGGAGCAACACTGGTGTTCCAGCAGTGGCATCTGATAAGGAGCTTGATCCTGTACAGAAACTCTTTGTGGACACGGTTAGAGACTACAGAACGAAGCTTCTGGAGGACACGCTGATACTGGCCCAGAGCTCCAGCAAGACCTAGAGAGGGAGCTCTTCAAGTTTAAGCAAATGTATGGTGGAGCAGACATGAATACATGCCCGGACTTCAAATCTGAAGATCCTAAATTTGAAGTCATCGAAAAGCCCCAGTCCTGAAGAAATAATGTAACATTTATTTGGTAATTTGACCTAGATTCATTGTACAACTGGATCAGAATAAACATACATTTCTCAACTGTCACGTGTTCTTTGAATTCTGATTCCAAATGAATGATTGGTGATGTTGGGTGTAAAAAAAAAGAAAATCAAAGAACCACAGTAAAAATCTGTTCGACACGTTCACATGATGTTCCCTTACCCTTGTAACATGAAGGACACTGTGAAGGGCATTTCCTATCTATAATAGGTTCTTTCTAACACTCTCTTCCTGAGACCAAGGGGGGTGTTCTTTCTGGCTGCAAGGAATAAAAGCCCCAACTTGTTTCATGGGAGGTGTGTTCCTGGCGATTTGAGTTAAGGGAATTGTCATCGGCTAAGGCCATGCCAAGGATCAATTTTTCACCCAGATGTGGTGTGACAAATTTCCCAAAAATGAACGGAGCGTTTCAAGGTAAGATTGCTCCCTGTACTTCATCTTTTCTTATCCCTGCTGTATTTGTAACTATGGGAAATTGTATAAAACAAGATAGAAAGTTATGATAGATGGCATGTGGGATTTAATAAGAGCTGTTGGGGCGCCTGGGTGGCTCAGTCGGTTAAGAGTCTGCCCTCAGCTCAGGTCAGGATCCCAAGATCCTGTGATGGAGCCCCGCATTGGGCTCCTTGCTCAGCGGGGAGTATGCTTCTCCCTCTCCCTCTGCTGCTCCCCTGCTTGTGCTCTCTCTCTCTCTGTGTCTGTCAAATAAATAAATAAATAAATAAATAAATAAATAAATAAATAAATAAAATCTTTAAAAAAAATAATGAGATCTGTTATAACACAAAGCAAAACAAGTACTCTCCGAACAGACTACTATTGGGCAATTATAGGGTCATGGATGGAGTGCCCTAGGAATCTGATCTGCCTTTGCCTTCATTGAGCCTTGAGGTAATGGTTTACTTTGACCGCACTGTTGAAATTAGAAAAGATTGGGGGGCGGGGAGGGGGCGTCCAACTGTACTTGTCACCTGACTTCATGGTGTGGTGGTGGGCAGAATAATGCCCCCTCCCTAGGAGGTGCCCATGCTAATGCCAGGAACCTGGGCACCCTGGAATGACAAGGGGGCCTTAACACTGGAAGAGGCAGATGTTAGTCTAGAGAAACTATAGTGTAATATGAATTGGTATTTCTAAAATCTGTACAGATGAGATCATGGAATTTATTTTCAGTTTACTAATGTGTTCGGTACTCCCTGTCTCATTTCAGACCGAGGAGTTGTACCAGGTGATTGAAGGTCAAGATGACACAATGGCAAAGCTTCGAGAAATGCTGCACCAAAGCCAGCTGGGACAACTTCATGTATGTGAGGGTGACATAGGGCAGGAGGCGAGACTCTGTTGAGGAAGTGCCCTTTTCGGTCACAGTTCTGATTTTGTTGGTCTTCTCAGCTGCTCGGCGCTTGTCCTCCTTGTGATTATGATTTTTACTCTTTTTCCAGAACTCAGAGGGTACGTCTCCAGCTCAGCAACAGGTGGCTCTGCTTGATCTTCAGAGTGCTTTGTTCTACAGCCAGCTTGAACTACAGAAACTCCAGAGGGCAGTGCGTCAAAAAGAACGCCAGCTGGCTGATGCCAAAGGATGTGTGCAGTTTGTAGAGGCTGCAGCCCAAGAAAGAGAACAGCAGAAAGAGGCATCTTGGAGACATAACCAGGTAAATCAGCAGTCGTTCTGTTGTCAGAGATGCTGACTTTGCCCTGATAATAACTTTTTATCAGGACAGTTTGTGTTGAATCCTTGAGTCACTTGCTTAATCTAAGTAATTCTGTTTGACATTTATTGCCCTCATACCATGTGCGAGAGACTGGGCTGTGTTCTGGAAATACAAGAGTCAATATCACAAGCTCTTTCCTATTATTTGTAGTGAGTATGAGACAGTCACATAAACAGAATTTTAGTGTAAATACCGAAATGAGGTATGTTTGGGTCCTGTAGGAATATACAGGAGGGGCTGAGGAAGGGAAGCAGGGAAAGCTTCATGAAGGAGGAGCTATCTGGGGTTATTCTTGAAGGGTAGGTAAAGGTTAGCAAGACAGAATAGTGGGGAACAACCACCAAGGGCAAAGGAATGGCATGCACAATTAGCCACATCTTTTTTAAAAAAATAAAACAATTCTTAAGTGGTTCCTTTATCTTATTAGGTTAGAGCATATGCTATCCATTTTTTTTAAGATGTAAAAGGATGATAGGAATATTCTATCCTTGAGCTTATCCATGGTTACAGTGGAACAGAGTTCTGCTTAGTAGTTATATAGATCTATGATTTTTAAACTAGAGAGTAAGTATTGAACTATGTAATATGAAATTTACATCTTCTTGCCGTTCACCGTTCCCACAATTTCCCATATTCTATTTGATTCGTGTATATTGTTTCTAGAGTAACTGTAAGAATGGCACTTTTCTGCTACTTTGTATTTTATTCCGTATGCCTTAAAAATTTTAAGGCCTCCCAATGTAGTAACGATGTGAAAATTTTAGATTGTTTGCAAAAGGGAATCTGTTTAATTCAGGAATTACGAAAAGCCTTGCAGCAGCTCCAAGGAGAATTGCAGAGTAAGAGCCAACAGCTTCGTACCCTGGAGACTGAAAAATACAATGAGATTAGAACCCATGAGCAACACATTCAGCACCTAAACCACAGTCTGAGTCACAAAGAGCAACTGCTTCAGGTGAGTCTCTGTAATGATTTTAACTGAAACTGGGCTCACAGAGCTCTGAAAGTTCTGTTCATGTAATCTCAGATTAGTCCACCTGTGTTGAGTACCCGTTACATGTAGAACATTGAGAGATGGGAACCAGGAGGATTCAAAATAAGTAGAAAGTACAATTCATGAACCGCAATGCTAACCAGCAAGTGTAGGAAATAAAAATTGAGACCTGAAAGACATAAGCAATAAATATTCAGCAAGTAGTTACTAAACACCTCTCTGAACCCGATAGTATGCTGGGTGCTGGGAAGACAGAAGATATGACCACTGTTCTCAAGTCTAGTAAGTGAAGACATCTGTATAGAAATTTCCAGTTACTTATGTGATAAAATGAACGTTGGAGGGAAAAATGGAACACTGAAGACTGTGACCGGTCTCCTGCCCTAAGCTTGTCGCATTGAATCCCTTACATTCTGATGAGCATACAGTTTTTTCATAGTGTGCATGTATTGTGCATACATTTTCTCTCTGATAGAAATACTGCCCCCCCCACCTGCTCTTCACTTGGGAAACTCCCAGTCCTTTAAGACTCTGAGCAAATGTAACCTCTTTTGTGAGCTCTTTACTGACACCTTCAGGTAGATTTAGACAGTGCATCCTGTATTCCCCTAGTAGCTAGCTAGCAGACCTACACACCCGTATATGCATAATGTGTATATGCATACTCATATGTATACACACACACACATATACACCCGTGTGCAATAGTTAACAATTTGTGTGTATGTCTGTTATCTCTGCTGACCTGTGTTTTCCTTGAGCGTGATCACATTTTGTTTTATATCCTGAATAACACATTGTTTGGCGAAGTGGAGGAATTCAGTGCATATTGCATAAATGAATAAAGGGAAATATTTTTTGGTCTCATTAGGAATTTTGGGAGCTCCTGCAATATCGAGATAAGTCGGACAAAACCCTTGAAGCAGAGGAAATGTTGCTTGAGAAACTTCGGCAGCGAATACAGGACCGAGACGTTGCTCTAGAGGTATGCACCTTAATTTTATTTACGGCACTGTGGATTACTCTCTGCACATAGGTGCTTAGAAATTTGTGTCTACTTCATTTGCTGCTTTTTGGAGTTGGTCTTCCCTTCCTTTCTATTTTTATTGAATAAGTGTGATCACAATAGTGAATCCTAAGGAGCTTTAGGATCCTTGCTTTCCTTGCAGCGGGCTATAGATGAAAAGTTCTCCACTCTGGAAGAGAAAGAAAAAGAACTGCGTCAACTTCATCTTGCCGTGCGAGAGCGAGATCATGACTTAGAGAGATTGCGTGGTATTCTCTCCTCTAATGAAGCTACCATGCAGGTAAGAGCACAGTCTGCCATGACTTGATATCCCTTGTCCCACTTGGATGCTAAGCCTGAAGCATCAGCCCTTTCCCTCATTTTCTGAAAACCAAGGTATTTGCTTTATAAGGAAAAAAATATGACAACAGCAAACGTAGTTATCCGTCATTATAGATGAGGAAGTGAGAAGAGCTAGTACTTCTGCTGTGGACTTTATAGTGAATATGGATTTCTAGACCTACTTTCTGATTTGTTTCTAATCTTTGTCAATATCTATATACTTGTACAGAAGCATTGTCAGGGTACAGCTGTTACACTGTTGTTTTCTCATTAACATATGCATATCCCTGTATAGTCACAGAACACTTGATTATTAATATTTACTGTGGACTATTTTTGGATATGTATTTTAGAGCTTTTATATTTAACCATCTGCCACTTCTAAAAGAAGTCCTTCACTTCCTCTGTAGCATAGCCTGCCTCCTCAAAAATACTGCATTTATAATATATTTATTTTTCTAAACAAATTAGAGGAGAGTTTCTAAAACCAAAGAAAAGAGTAGTATGGCATTGTTAGATTAGATACTAAGTTTTCTACTTTTGCAAAAAATTGATACTTTATGAGATGATTTGAAGGCGGATCAAGTTTCTTGTTCATCCTACAGAGTGTGGGGTGGTCCTTTGACTTACAGTTGCTTTCTTTGTTACTGTAGAGTATGGAGAGTCTCCTGAGGGCCAAAAGCCTAGAAGTAGAGCAGTTATCTGCCACCTGTCAAAACCTTCAATGGCTGAAAGAAGAAAGGGAAACCAAATTTAGCCATTGGCAGAAGGAACAAGAACGTATCATTCAGCAGTTACAGACATCCCTGCATGACAGGAACAAAGAAGTGGAGGCAAGGCTTTAGTTAATTAAAGGCAATTTGTTCAGTGATTACATTATCTCAGTCTTGGATTGGGACTCCTTAGGTCTGGGGGGCCAGTGACCCAAGTCTTAAATTCCATCCTGTGCCAGGGCGAGTCATTGGCTTTTACTGGGACTTTTTTCCCTCCACCTCTAAACTCAAGGTGACAATTATCTTTCTCAAATAGGTCATGTGAGAATTAATGAGAACTAAAACATGCACCTATAATATGATGGCTAACTTTTATTAGTGATGGTGCTCACACTTGTTAGGCACTGTTATAATTGCTTGAAGAATGCTAACTCATTGAATCCTGACAAGTCTATGAGGTATATGTTATTATCCTTCATTGACAGACAAGGAACAGACTTCTGAAATGAAATAACTTGTGCAGAGTAACATAGTTAATAAGTGACAGAGCAAGTAAGCCGCCCAGGCACTGGGGTTCCACAGTTTTAACCACCAGCTACAACCCCTCAGGAGAAAAGTAGGAACTTCATCACCATAGTCATAAATATAGTGCTCATTATTCTTTCTCAGCTTATCATTTTGTGTTTCCCCTATACAAGTTATACTGGGGAGAAAATAAATACATGGATTGTGTATCCATTTATCTTCATCTAATATTAATTATTATGTACCCCGAGCAAATAGGGAAAGGGCCTACTTCAGAAAACAATATGTGAGTTGCCATTATAAGTATTTTTCTGTATTGTTAGTGCTCTTTTGTTGAGCATGTAGTCTTCTTTTTTTTTTTTTTTTGGTGAAAATCTTGTATATTGTTCATGGCTCAAACTTGTTTTGAGGTACATTCTATTTATGCTTTGGATGAGCCTTTCAGCTCTATTTTTAAAAAACATCCATTTATTTTAGAGTATGCACGTGAGCAGGGGGAGGGGCAGAGGGAGACTCCCAGGCGGACTCCATACAGCATGGAGCCTCGATCTCACTACCTGAGCCAAAATCAAGAGCTATCAAGAGCCAGAGGCCCCTAGCCCTTCAGCTGTATGGAAAGATGGAGGGATGAACTTGTTACTTTACCAAAGTTAAATGAAGCAGATTCAAGTTAAGTAACCGGTATTTCCCATACCAAAACCCAACTTCCCAGTGCTGGGTGCTGGAGGCAAGAACTCCAACAGGGAAGGGGTGCCTGGGTGGCTCAGGTCATGATTGATTGAGGCCCCATCCGGCTCCCTGCTCAGTGGGGAGTCTGCTTCTCCCTCACCTGCCACTCATTCTTTCTCAAATAAAATCTTAAAAAAACAAACTCCAACAGGTAAGTGTCTCAGGTCAGGAAGGGGACAGAGCCTACCTGGAGAGCAGAGGGCCTGGAAGTTTCCACAGCCTGATTCTACTCATTCACTTAGCTCCCCTAGAAAACAGGAACAATTACAATATTGTACAAGGTCTCCTACTCGTGTTTTCCTAAGCATCTCAGAGTAAATTACTAGCCTGAATACAGAGTATTTAATTTGGGGTCAGACAGCAAATCAGGGTTGTGGAGCACTCCCATCTGAAAAATCTAGGAAACCAATCTCCATTTGAAACATTCCTTGTGATCCCCACCAGGAGCCCAAATGCACAACTTAGACAAAACAAGAAGCCCACGGAAAGAAACCATGGTGTAGACAGAAGCAACTTCAGAGCATAGGTTAAGCAGAGCATGTAGTCTTCTGTGTGCCAGGCCTGTGCTTGATCTGGGGAAACAAAAGTGAATAAAACATGATAGCTGTTCTCCAGACTCTCATAGCTCTTTCTTCTATAACAGATTCTTATAAACTCCTTGATATGTAGTAGGGGGGATTCTTTCCTCCAGAACTTACAGTGTCCCTTCTGTTTTAGGATCTTAGTGCCACGTTGCTCTGTAAACTCGGACCGGGGCAGAGTGAGGTAGCAGAGGAGCTGTGCCAGCGTCTACAGCGAAAGGAAAGGATGCTGCAGGAACTGCTGAGTGATCGAAACAAACAAGCAGTGGAACATGAAGTAGAGATTCAAGGCCTGCTTCGGTCTATGAGCACCAGGGAGCAGGAGAGCCAAGTAAGGACTGATGCACAGAGAGTGTCGCTGCATTTATAGTCTGAATAGGGAGCATTTGAACATTGTGGCGTGTGTGTGTGTGTGTGTGTGTGTGTGTGTGTGTGTGTGTGTGATTTTACAGTCCGTTGTGTTAGGGTTTCTTCCTTCAGTCTGTTACCTAGCCTATACTTTTACCTCCGTCCTCAGGAGCATGCAATATTTTTAGAGCCTCTGCATTGAGAAGGGTGCCTAAACAATACATGTACTCATTAACTTCATTCTGTACATTTTCTTTCCTTAATCTGATAACTTTGACAGAAGGGAGTACAGGGTTCTAGAGTGTTTTGATTTTGATTCTAAATTCTCAAGACTTGAGGGGTATTTTCTATTTTTTAGCCAAGGTATGAGAAAACTTACACTTGACATATTTTTTCTTAATTCTTATAAAATCTGAATCATCTTAAGAGGAAAAAAGATGGTGTTTTTTTTCAAAGGCTGTAATTAGAATAAATAATCTTATAGTAACATGGAATATATTAATCTTAAAATACTGGTACACAGGTATTACAAAAGCCAATTCTTTTTTTTTTTTTTTTTTGAAGATTTTTATCTACTTTTTCGAGAGAGAGAGAGAGCACATGAGCGGTGGGGAAGGGCAGAGGGAAAGAGAGAAGCAGACTCCCTGCTGAGCAGGGACCCACGCCCCCCCCCCCCGATGTGGGGCTCGATCCTAGGACCCTGGGACCATGACCTTAGCCGAAGGCAGATGCTTAACTGACTGAGCCATCCAGGTGCCCCTCAAAATCATTCTTAATTTATCTTCATTCCCAGGTATCTTTCTACTCAAGGCTAGAGATATGTGCTGTATTTCAGAGGCCAGATGCTCAGAATCCCCCCAGCCAGTTTCAGGGAGGACTAGATTCTTCTCATTTGCCTTTTTTATTTGACCATAATATTCTCTAATGCTTCCTTTATATTATGGGATGGTTGTCTCTTCTAGTCCTCAGGCCCACTGAAGTGAATATACATTTCCTTAGAAACATGCTGCCATGAGTTGCAGAAATTGCTTCTAGAGTAGACCTAACAAAATCACTGTGAATTATTTAAGTCTTTGGCAGAAGGCTAACAAAAGTTTTTGTTTGAGTGCTCTTTTTAACCCCTTTGTAACTTGAAGGAGCTAGTTTATTTCACCTCCAGAAAGAAATATTATACACTGCTGATAGTAAAAGAGTAGAAGCTAGCAGATGACTGAAATTACAAAAGATTGATTTAACTCAAGAAAAAGAGTAATGGTTGTATTCTTCTAGATCTGCTTTTTAAATTTTATATGCAGGAGAAATTCCCCTGGATAGCTTTTTAGAAATGTAGATTCCCAGGCTTACTCCTAGGGGACAGAAATTAGGAGGTATAGATAGCACTCAAGAATTTGCATTTCTTAAAAGGTCTCAGGTGATGGTGATGCTACCGGTTCATGAGCCACACTTCGAGGACCACTGCTACAAACAACACTGCTAGAAGAATGCCATGCCAGATAGATCATATATACATATACATAAGAGATCGTGTGTATTATTTATTACGATTTTTACCCTAGCAACTTCTATAGATTTTTATTCAGGCAAATTAATAATGTACTGTTATCTCTAAGATAGTTGTGTCCAAATCCCTAAAGGGCCCAAATTTTACTTACTAAAAATGTAAGGTTATTCTTTTATTTCCCTTAGAAATTATGACAAGAGCTCAGCTTCTCATTAAAACAGTAGTGATTGTCCCCAGTTGATGCTGATACGGCTAATATAGTCCTGATTCATCATCTTTTCCCCCTAGTAATTTTAGTCTTAGTTTATTGTTTCTGGATTTTCGGATTAAATGCAGACTTTCTATGTGGTAATGGTCACAAATAATGTTCTAGATCTTTTCCTTATTGCGCTATATCGTCTGTCTTAGAAAACTGGGACTTGAAATTAAATAAATTGGGTTTGGTGGTTTTGAGGTTCAGATTCTCCTGATTGTATGTATGGTCTGATAAAAATGTTTGCGTGTAATTGACTCATTCGATAAATATGCATTGAATGCCTACTATGTGCCCGACACTGTTCTGGGTGCTTGTGATTTATCCCTGAAGAAATATCATAGAAACTGCCCTTAGGAAACTTACACCCAGTTGACAGACAATGGACATACATCAGATAACGGTAAGTGCATTGTAAAAACTTAGCAGGACAAGGAGAACTGGGAGTAGGGAAAAGACAGCTGTTTTAGATAGGAGATGCAGAGGAGGCCAATCTGATAAGGTATCAGTAGGCAAAGATATAAAGGGAGCAAACCAAATGAATATTTGGGTAAAGAAATCCAGGCCAAAGGCACATGTATCCCAGAGTAAAGGACATCTGCTATCCCACTTCAAACCAGAATCTTAATACCTTAGCCTGATAGAGTTCTGGCAGGGCCAATTTTGGATTGTTTCATCTGTAATAGATATGTTTATATTCAGTTTCTCCAGTGTTCTTCCTCTGAGAGACTCTTTTCAGCTGTTTTTCCCTGTAAACTGAAAGCAAGGAAACTATTTTTGGTGGGGGGGCCACTGGCTTTTCATAAACAGTTGACTTTTAACGAATAACTTCAGAACACAAATTTTGTTTTATAGAGTATCTTTCTAATGGTATGTGTGATTTCCTTACTAGGCCGCTGCAGAGAAGATGGTACAAGCCCTAATAGAAAGAATTTCAGAATTACAAGCCCTGCGCCAGTATTTAGGAGGGAAAGACTTCATGGTGTCCCAAGCACTCATCTCTAACCAACCCACTGAAGTTACATCCAGCAGCCCCCACCTGGGAGAGCAGACTGATCAAGTAAGAACTGTGTGGATGTTCATGCCAACTGCCTTTTCTTTCTGTGTTTGAGGCATAAGTTTGATCATTTTAATACCAAATTGTGTGAGAACATTCCAGGGTCCTTGTCATTGTGATCATGGTTCCTGTACCTTTCTAAATCCCCTGACTCTTCCAATTTTTAGGGTTTTGTGCATATACCCTCCAAAGATGATAGCATTTCGTTGACTGCCAAAGGGGATACCAGTATACCCAGGTCCTCATTAGGTAAGTATCAAATTTAATTTCACTAAGGAATCTTCTGTCTTTCTTTCTGTAATTCTGCTAATAGGCTTGGCCAAGGCTCTCTTTTCCTACTGGAAAAAAAATAAGCTTAGATTCCCCTTGAAAGTCTGAAGACATGTCTATGCTAGAAAGAACTACCCTTATTATGTTGAATTGAGACTGTTGTTCTGGGTACACAGTTTGGCTCAGGGAGACTGCCTCCTGATTATACTTTCCAGATAGCTTTGCAGGGGTTCAGAAATGCAGGAGGCTATTGTTTCCAAACCTCTACAACAGGACCATGGGGCTGACACCTTCTCCTGGGTATCTTTCAAGCGGGCCGAGGCTACTTATGGTAACTTGACATAACCTGCATTACAGTGTTGGGAGGGGGAGGCAGTATACATTAAGTTATTTGCCAAGATCACAGCCATCTAAGAGATGATTGTAGGCCTTGAACTCCCTAAAAACAAATGAATTCTGTGAAGAGTCGGAGCAAAACTTAAATGAGTGCTGGGCATTAGAGTCTCTGACTTGCACAGAGCAAAAGGTTGGGATCTAGGGTGGCTTCAAGGAAGAGATTTACCCAGTGAGTTGTAGAAATAGGGGCTCACCATTATTAATGAAGTGGTGATTATAATGGTATAAGAAACGTTGTGGACTTGGAGAATTAACTTATGATTTTTTTGATGATATTAAGAATGAAAGGGGCACCTGGGTGGCTCAGTTAAGCATCCGACTGTTGATTTCAGCTCCAGTCTTGATCTCAGGGTCATGAGTTCAAGCCCCGTGTTGGGCTCCACGCTGGGCTTTACATGGAGCTACTTTAAAAAAAAAGAAAAAGGATGTAGAAAGTTTGTGTCTGTTTTATAGTATAAGGTGTTATGGAATTCCATAGGTAAGTCATGTGAGTAGTTATTTTTTCATAGGAAAACTTTGTCAAAGAGTAAAGAATACTGGATTTGTTTAATTTACTCCCTCTTTACCTTTTTTCAAAAATTACTTTTCCACAATTTTTTATTTTGCAAATTTCAAACTTCTAGGAAAGTGGCAAAAATTGTGCGGTGAATACCCATATAGGCTTTTATTAAGATTCACCACCTATTAACATTTTGCCACATTTACACCATTTCTTCACATGCACATGCACAGATGAAATGTTTTTTCTAAGCCATTTAAAAATTACTTAGATGTCATGACACTTCATTTCTAAATGCTTCATTATGTATTCCCTAAAAGCAATGGCATTCTCCTACATAACTACAGTGTAATTATCATGTTCAGGAAATTTAACCTTGGAATAGTCCTGGTACTTAATGTATAGTTTATATCCAGAGTTCCTGTGTCGCAGGAACATTCCAGATGGTTGGGTCTCCCCCTCCAGGACCATGCATCCATTTAGTTGTCATGTCGTGTTAGTCTCTTTTAGTCTAGAAAAGTTTTCTAGACTTTTTTGTCTTTTTTGACATTGGCATTTTTGAAAACTCTGGGCCAGCGAATGGCCCTCGATCTGGCTCTGATTGTTTCTTCATGGTTCGATTGAAG
This sequence comes from Ursus arctos, assembly GCF_023065955.2. Taxonomy (NCBI): domain Eukaryota; kingdom Metazoa; phylum Chordata; class Mammalia; order Carnivora; family Ursidae; genus Ursus; species Ursus arctos. The sequence continues at coordinate 5,063,157 of NW_026622786.1, forward strand.
TTAAACATTTTTGGCAAGAATACTTACAAGGGTGAGGTCTTTCTCAGTGCACCACGTCAGGAGCACATGATAGCAGTTTGTATTTTCCTTAGTTAAGGTTGTATTTGCCAGACCTCTCCATTGTGAAGGCTCATTCCTCCCTTTGTGTGGGTGACCTGCCGCCCAACACCCTGAGACGTTGACCGTCTCCCTACAGCCACTCACCCAGGGGTTCTAGCATCCTTTCAGCCTTTCCCGAAGCAGCTGTGAGGTTGGTAGTTTAAAAAAGTGATTTCTATTTTTAAAATTTCTTCCTTGTTTATTAGCACGTGTTCTTTCACTAAGAGCTGCCCTTTCCCTATTCTCTCCCACTCCATTTTTTTATATCAGTGTGTTGTAATTACACATTGTAATGTATTCTTTTTTTAAAAAAATCATTTTTTTTTGCATTTCTGTTTTTGTCATTATTCCATTTGATGCCCAAGTTACCCCCAATCTGGACAATTGGAGCCCCTCCAAGCTGTTCCTCTGTCCTTTGAATATGTCGCCATCAGTTTTTCAGCACTCCCACACTTGCTGGCACAGTAAGATGTTCTGTGATTACCTTTCCCTTTCCCTGCCTCAGCCCTGGAACTGCCCGTTCCTTCAAGGAGCTCTGGTTCCCTAAAGTGGTTAATGACATTTAGGTAGGTACTAGTAATCTGGGCATGAGATGGGTTCATAGCCACACGTATGTCATTTGCTTCTAGGTTCTTTTAGGTGAACAGAGCTAAGGGGGGGGGGGGTAACGTGTGTGCGTACTTGATACTCATTTCTCTAATTCTAATTTAACACCACAAGTTCTTTCTTTCCCTTATTTTCTATTTGTATCTGCCTTTTTTTGACCTTGAGAAACCTGGTTACCTCTAACATGAATATATGAACCTATTCACACAATATACAAAAGTAGTTTAGAATTGCTACATGAATACCACTATCAACAGTAAGTCATTTATAAATAACGTTTAAGATTTTTTATTTTTTTTTAATCCTTAGACTATTTCCCACTGAGGGTATAGAGTTAGAACAGTGAGTTCAAGAAATCATTTGGATTAATTTTTTTATTTCCTGGGTGCTTTTATTATCTATTTATTATATAGGTTCATAAAGAGTTGTTTCCTCATTCTTTTTGACAGTTGTATGTAGTATTTCGTTGCATGGATATACCGTAGTTTATTCAGTCTTCTTTTTACAGGCATGTAGGTTGATTGTATATTTTGCTATTACAAATATTGCTGCAAAGAACAATCTGGCACATATTTTCGTTGTTGTTGTGAGATTGTGTATTCGGACTAAATTCCTCAGAAACCACGCACCGGAGGTCATATGATGTTATAGTGATGAAGACGCGTGCTATGTGTTCATTTTCAGGAGACTTGGAAACAGTTACAGGGCTGGAAAAAGAACTGAGTAATGCCAAAGAGGAACTTGAGCTCATGGCTAAAAAAGGAAGAGAAAGTCGGGTGAGTGTTCTAGTGAGCCTACTTTCAAAATTCCTATGATTTTCTTCCAACATAGTTTATCTTTAAAAGAGTACACTTGTCCACGTATAATATCTAGGTCCAAATGCAAAGTAAGGCTTTTTTCTTTGTGGAGAAAATTACAAATTGCTTTATGTACACATTTTCTCAAAAGATGCTTTTATTTTTATAAATGGAGACCATTAAACTTTTTAAGAGCTGGAAAGACAAAGGCCACTTTCTCTGCTCATTGCTAACTGGAATAATTGTAAAGGACTTGTGAAAAAATGAGATACTGTATAATCGCTGCTTGGAATTACGATGTTAGATCCATGAAATTAGTTTTAGAAACATGGAACGGAAGAATTTGGGGAATGATCAAGAATGTTCATTGAATACTTGCTACGTGCAGTGTACTGTACTGGTTACTTAAATTAGCACTAAGGCTTACAGCTCTGCAAACTAAGTGGTATTGGCCCTATTTTATAGATGAAGAAGGTGAAATGCTGATTTTTTTTTTTTTTTAAACATGGAGGTAGGAAGGGGCGCCTGGGTGGCTCAGTCGGATAAGCGTCTGACTCTTAGGGTTTCAGCCCAGGTCATGATCTTCGGGGCGTGAGATTGAAGATTCTGTCTCTCCCTCTGCGCCCACCCCCACCTGCTTACACAAGCTCTCTCAAAAAACAAAATTTAACAAAACTGTGGAGGTGGGGAATTGTCATATAACTAAGACATACCAAAGCTAAGATTTAAATTTAGGTCTTTTGTGACTCAGAATACTTGCTAAGAAGTCATTACTTGGAGTAGATCATTTTTGCATTATGCTGTATTTCTAGCAATAGAGTTTTCATGAATTTTCTTAGAAGAGGCCTTTTGGCCTTACAGAATCCCTTCTCTTTTTCCCTCCCTTTACAGCAGATTTTATGTCCAGCTGTGATATGGAAGAAGTATTAGGGCCACAGAACAGAGTTACCAACTAAAACCGAAAGACTTTATGTTACCATGACATCTATTTTAGGGGGTCAGCGGTATATTAAGTTTACCCGGCTAGTCTACTTGGCTTCTCAGATTCGTTCCACCTCTTTGCCAGAGTTAGATCTAGAATGTAAGACCTGTATTCATATTTGTGATAAAATTATCTTATTGTACCTCTTAATTTCTCTTCCCATTACTGTATTTCTTCTTACAGCCAGACTGCTGTTATATAACTCAAGTTTTGAGGATATGAAATTGTGTGGCATTTTAAAAATACCAGTTTTAAAAATCCCCTGGCTCCCCTCCCTTGTTTTGGGTTCCACCCTAGCCATTATCTGATTACTCATGTCAGATATTTCCGTTTCCGTATGCTGTTCCTGTTTTTCTCATCTATACTTTATTCAGAGTAATGTTACTTTTGGGTTCTGTCCTGTTTGGGGGATCATAAAATTAGGACTATGAATGGTTATTTTGAGTGAGGTATATTTAGCTATATTGCTTACTTTTGTGTCCTTAATCAATTACCAGCCTCTCAGTTCAATACCGTATATATTCATTGTCGCATTCCCTCGGATGCTAGGTTTATACCAAAAGCCATGTCGATTTTCCTGAATTTTAAGCATTCCCTCTACTGTCTTGAAATCATAGCAGTAGTGGTAAGAATAGTTAACATTCACTGATTGGCTACCAGGCACTTTTAAATATATTTTCTCTATTCTCACATAGCCCTAAAAAGGAGGTTTTATTTCCGTTTTACAATTCAGGAAATGAAGTTCAGGTTAAATACAATGTAGAGAGATTATGCCAAGATTTAAAACCCAAAACTCATGTCTGCCTGGCTGTAGACCTTTATCTTGCTGCACTAATGTTTTCCTCATGTTTGAGTTTTTCTTCCATGGAGCCGATACCCGGCTATATAATGATAGAGGTCTCTGAAGAGGGCCTCATAAGTAGCACTCCATTTCCCGTAAGCAAGGTCTGAACAAACGGAGAAATAAAGTAGTGGCAGAGAGTTTGGTATTTCATTGGCTGCATTACTGATAAAGGCTTAGGTAGAGAACCTAATGCAAGAACCAAGGGGCCTGCTAGCCAATCCCCAGAATTAGGCAGACTTACCTACCTAGTCACAGACGACATTGGGCCTTGGCAGACCACTCCACATGGTGAGGAAGAGCCTGCTCTTAGAGAAGCAGTGCCAAAAACAGGCTTCCTGCAGGCAGGTGCCTCCTAGAAAGAAGGAAGATGGAGCCAAGTCAAGCATGCCTGGTTTATTCCTCCCCAACATACCATTAAGATAAGTCACTTTACCTGCCTGGGGCTGACTAAAGGGGTGGAGAAATGTCAGGAGTCACACTAACTGAGGTCCTTCAACATGGAAGGAAATGGAAGGAGAAGCATTTCTTCCTAACATGCCACAGGAGTCCAGAGCATCAAATAACTTTGTGGAGTTATAAGTCATCACCACATAGTGAACTATCAGCATTGATGGAATTCGAAGTAGTTTTTACTGCTTCTAACTTACATTTTATATCTTAAAGAAACAGGTGCTGCTTTCTTTAGGAAGCTTGACTATACCTTAAACTAGGTTTGTGACATCTCTCTTCTTTGTCACACCTATTTCCTTTAATTATCTCCAGATAGTTCCTTACGTGGGGGTCCTGGCTGGCTCAGTCGGTTAAGCATCTTCCTTCAGCTCAGGTCATGATCTCAGGGTCATGGGATAGAGTCCTACATTGGGCTCCCTTCTCAGCAGGGAGCCTGCTTCTCCCTCTGCCTGCTGCTCCCCCTGCTTGTGCTCTCTCTCCCCCCACCCTCTGACAAATAAATAAATAAAATCTAAAAAAAAAATAGTTCATTACAATGTGTATTTACAAATAACTTGCCATCATGATAAAGAATATATGGATGTGTTAGAATCTGCAGGAAAGGCATTATAACCTCGTGTTCTGAGTCTGCTTCCTTGAGTTCACATTCTGGATCTCCCCCTTCCTCACTCTGTGACTTTGAACAGTTTCCTTAATTTCTCTCTGCCTCAGTCACCTCTCTGTAAACTGGGGAATAAAAGAGTAGTGATTCTGTTGGGTTGGTGAGGATTCACTCGTCTGCTAATGGTGACCCATTTTGTAAGCAGCACAATAAACTCATTCATTAAGCAAATTTGAAATGTTTCATAGTGCTGACTAAAGTGGAGGACATCCTTAAGGCTACCGTTACAGCTTCCCATGCAACACCCTTTGGTACCACACCGTGTGGTTTATTGATGTGATCCACCAGAACACTGTAACTCAACTTCTGGTTGGCACTCGCATTCCTGGCTGATGGTGATACAATATGGAAGAGCCTTGGCCTAGGGGTTCAAATATGAATGTGACAGATACTGTGTCCTCTGCACACTGACTTCAGGACTTCTTCTCTCCACAGATGGAACTTTCTGCACTACAGTCCATGGTGGCCGTTCAAGAGGAAGAGCTGCAGGTGCAGGCTGCTGACATGGAGTCCCTGACCAGGAACATACAGATTAAGGAAGACCTCATAAAGGTCCTTCAAAGCTCTTTCAAGATCCTTGGAAACGATTACAGCTCAGAATACCTGCAGGGCATCTTCAGACAACATTTAGATACCCTGAGTCCCTTGGCCAGTACTTATTTCCTTGATGCACTGTCGGTTTGAGCCTCTTCATATCACCGTATCCTTTTTGACTTGTATTAGAGTTGCTGAGATTTCACAAAGAGTGTATTATTTCATATGGCTTATCAATATTCCACTTGAAAGTACAGCAGACTGTTTCAGGGACTTCTGCTCCTTTGCTCCTCTGCTAAATAGCAGTTTGCAGCCCCGAGATCAAGAGTCGCATGCTCCACTGACTGAGCCGCCCCACATTTTTATTGATTTTTCTCTTGACCTTTAGGACCTGCAGATGCAGCTGGTTGATCCTGAGGACATACCAGCTATGGAACGCCTGACCCAAAAAGTCTTACTTCTTCGGGAAAAAGTTGCTTCAGTAGAGTCACAGGGTCAAGAAACTTTAGGAAACCGAAGACAACAGGTAAGTCATTGGACTATAAACCTTATTTTTACTGTGAAACAAACACTGGAAAAGCTGTCGATCTCAGTGATCTCTGAAGGGGAGAGATCTCTGTGCTCTAAAGTTGGCTGCCTTGGTCAGCAGCAGCAAGAGATACCCCTAACATTTGTCATTCCTTTCTAGCTGCTCCTCCATAGCTGACCTCTCTTCAGTGCCAGATTTAAAAACGACCTATTGCCTGTACTCCCTGTTATCATCTCTCTCACTAACTACTCATTTCACTCCAGTCCTGGCTTTTAACTCGAGCAGTTCACTTAAACAGACCTCTCTGCTGGTTGCGTACGTCGTGGCTCATGTTGTTAACAGCACTTACTGTAGAGCTCTCTGCGACACAGGTCTGTGATTGATGGTGTCTCCTCCACCCACTAGATAGTAAGCTGATCCCTAGAACAGAGCCTGGCACATAGAATGTGCTCAATAAATATTGACTGAATGAATGAAGAATACCAATAAGTCCTACTGTATGTGTCCTTCTGGCACTTCCTCTCTTTCCCTTCCACTCCCTTCTCTTAGCTCTTTGCTGCGCTTCTGGCCTCTCTCTCCTCTTTCTTCTTCTTGCTTCCATGTTTGACTTCTGCCCTATAGAGTTTTAAAGATTAAAAAAAAGATAATGTGACATTGATTTGAAAACTGTATAATAGGAAGTTTAAGCAAGTAGTAAGATGGTGAGCTTTTTTGGTCATAGTACATGTGAGTACATTCCTTTGGCTGCTTTCTCAGGATCCCTGTGGCTTCATGTCTCACGTCCGTTTGCGTACTGCTTCTGTTCTTTCTTCAGTTGCTGCTGATGCTCGAAGGGCTGGTGGATGAACGGAGTCGGCTCAATGAGGCTTTGCAAGCAGAGAGACAGCTCTATAGCAGTCTGGTGAAGTTCCACGCCCATCCAGACAGGTAGGAGAGTGACGGCAGTGTTTACCCTTCCATTCTTCTCTAGGAGCAGATGCTTCTGATCTCAAAGCAGGGAGAAAAAGAGAGAGAGACAATTACTAGGATTACTCAGTTTGTCATTTGTGGTGTGTGGATCTCTCAGAGCCCAGTGTTTACATCTTAAGTCAGGAATAGTGCCTATCTCCTATAGCTACACAGTGATCAAATGAGAAGACTTGTCAGGAAATCGAAGACAGCAAGTAAGTCATTGGAATATAAACTAAAATAATGCCTTGCATATAGTAAACACTCAGTGTTTTCCTTTCGTTCCTCTGCTCCATGTCCTGGGTAAGGGCTGTTCCGTTCCAAGAGTGAGGATAGAAGGGTATTGATACTCGCCAAGTATCATTGAAGAAAATATATTCACCACGATGGCTAGTATCAACCCAGGATCACTGATAGCCATCATGGTGAATATATTTGCTGGTACCTCTTGACTTTTGGTCATGTATATTATGTCGTTCTGGTTCATTTTATATTCCCTTTATTTTTTTTTCTCATTCTGCCTTCTCCCCTTGTCCCTTTTTCTCTTTCCTAATTTTTATTCTTTTACTATTCATTTTCTTCTAGTTTGTTGTTCAGTTTAAGCATCATTTTTCTTTCTACTTCAAAGAAATGAAGGGAGAGGAAAGATACAAGAAGGACCAGTTGATTGTATTACTTTTTAAAGAATTTCTGGATCTTTAGTCTCTCTGACTGGATTCCTTTTCAGAGCTTTGTCCAGTCTGGTTACCAAATGAGAGAACACATCTTCAGTAGCCGTCGTACTTGGCTCAGTATTTCTTCGGTTTGCATTTAGCTCTTCCTGGATTTTGGTTTTTCAGAAATTAATACTTGTCAAAAAGTAAAATTTCTCTTATGTTGGCTATAAGGGTATGAGATAAGTCTTAGGAACTATAATTTTTATGTGACATTGGCTCACAATCTAGCATAAAATGACAAGCTTTAAAGAAAGGAGCAGGCCTTGCTGATCTGTCTGCAGTGAAGGATAACAGTGCCCAAACAAAGACCGTGCTCAATTACTGTGTCCTGGAGAGCATCCTTTAGAAAGTCTCATGGCTCTTCGGAAGTATACGTAGACTCATTACAGTTGATGGCTAATCCGTTTTCCTTCCATATGGGATGTTTACTCAGCTCTGAGAGAGACCGAACTCTGCAGGTGGAACTAGAAGGGGCCCAGGTGATACGCGGTCGGCTAGAAGAAGTTTTTGGAAGAAGCCTGGAGCGCTTAAGCAGGCTGGAGACCCTGGCCGCCATTGGAGGTGGGGAACTAGAAAGTGTGCGAGTTCGTCACAAGCATGCCTTCTGAGCACTGGCGGGTCATCCTGCAGCCCAGGATGGAAAACCTTGTTTGCGCTAACCCGAGAGCCTTGTCTGACTCTGGCAGAATTAAAATGGTGACTTGCTAATGGTAGAACTGTTGCCAAGTAGCATCAGCTACAAAGTGAAACTTACTTTAGTCTACCTGTATGGCGCTGTACATATCTATCTCGGAGTTGAATGGTGGAGGTTACAAAGTGTATGTGCACCTTTTAAAGCATTCCATTTCCGTTTTCCCACCATTTCACTCTTTTCCCTGGCCCCTCCCTGTTCCCCCATCTCTTCCCATGGGCCAATAAAGTTTATTACTCCCTTGCTCTCACCGTCCATTTCATATGTTCCATATCATGTCATAAACGCATGCACGTGTATTATTTTTGCCATCTGCCAACTCCTGCTCTTTGACTGAGAGAATTAAACTTTGATTTGACTTGATTTTTTAATCAAATAAAAGTTTCAGGGTGAAAGAGAGAGAGAGATTAAATGTCTATAAGAATGACTTTGCAAAAGTGGTATAATCCTTATCAGAAGGTAATCAAAGCCAAGTCTTGCCATTAGCAGACTCCAAGTATTGGAAGGGTCAAGTCAGAGAGAGGAGGCAAAGATAGTTGAAGTGTTCACAGTAAACCTTCTCCTCTGAAAGTGTTTCAGACGTGATAATTCAGTAATAGTGATAGTGAAATTAGATTAGGTGCAGATTAAATTCCATTAATATTTTTCCTTTAAACCAAGGGTTTTATGTAGTCAGAACACGATTTCAATAAAGACTCCTTTCAGTTTTGAAACATGGAATTTGGTGAACAGGGATTGAGGCTTTCCCACATGTCTTTCAGAGTCATGATTCTTTATGTAAAAAGATAATTTCAAATGTAATGTTTCCCTTTAAATTCAGCATTTCACCAAATTGCTTATTGCAGCCAGAGGAAAGTATTGCTTCTGGTTTTTCATTTGGTAGTGGCACGAGGTGGAGTCCTGTGTTTTTCATGTTTTAGTGCTTAAACATTACTCCATTAAAATAAGTAATAGGCTTTGAGGTGTTTGAATAGTTTAGGAAGAAATGTTGTAGATCTGGGTTGGTAGGTTTGGGCCGTTGTCTCGGTGCTTTCTTATGGCAGCATGACAGGCATAAGAAAGGGGTCCTGGAGATTGTATTTCTGCTAGCTAAATGTCAAGAGTATAAAAAGTAATCAGGATTACTTTGGAGCTTTGCGGTTCAACACCATGAGGTTTCAGATTTCTGTTGGTTATAAATTTCCTAGATTAGAAGCTGAGATTTCAAGTTTGAAACATGGACTTTGCTGAACAGGGATTGAGGCTTTCCAGCATCATAAAGGTGACTGAGTACTCTTTCTCAAGGAGGGGGCGCACAATGAGTTTTCTGTTTTCCCTCCATTATTCACATGACACTAATTTCTTTCACATTCATCTGTTGACATGGGTTGCCTTACATTCTCAATTCTGTCCAACTTTCTGTAACCTTACCCGTGCCTGTAACAACAGATAGAGCATCAGTCAGACCAAAGTGGATAGGGAAGAAAATATTCTGCTGGAGAAGCACCCTGGGATTTTCTGATGAAGTATTTTGTAAAAGATTGATAGCCATAAGCCTTCCTCTTAATGAAATGCTTTCCAGTTTTCATGCGCTTTGGGGTGGGGAGTCATTTAAGAGGGGCATAGGAAGTATAAGCAGAACCATCCACTTTCTTCGTCTTCCAATCTTGAGAGACCCTTTCCTACACAAAGCTTTTTGTAACTGGAAAAGGATAGAGGGAGTAATTGAACTTACAGAAATGTCAACCCGGCAAAGACTAGTCTGTCATATGATTACACGGCATTTAGGAAGTGTTTTCCCTTTATTTTGCTAACAGACCAAGGAAGCTTTATAAGTGTCCTGTTAAGATTCAACCATTGGTGATTCTTGGATTCTAATGCCTTATAGTGATTATACTAATTTCTAATTATAATCCTGCTTCTATCATCCTCCAACAGTAGGAATTTCCCATGGTGTCTTGAACTGTTACTAAGTGTTAGAAATTTTAAGGTAGCTGCCCGAATAATGAGGAACCCAACTTCCTATTGAAAAATGATCAAAATAGATTAGTGGGGAAAAGGAAGTGAATGCTGGTCCTGATTTGGATCCTAAAGAGACAGACTGACTTGTGCTACGGTTAATCACCTTTAATATTGGTCCTTGGGAAACATTTTAGATAATAAGTGATTTTTGTGGCAAAAGATAAACTTAAGAGATTGATCCTGACACTATAGATGTGACTGGAATCTGCTACTCATGTCCTGGAGTGAGGCTTGTGAACAGTGCTGCCTGGAGAGAGCTGGCCAGCCTAACAAGTTTGTGTGCTAATGTGGCATCTTATTAGAGAACTCGACTCTGATGAATTTTGTTCTATAACCCACAGACAGATGATGCTGTGATTACCCACATCACTCACAGAATTCCATCTACCATGATAGCATATGATTCCATTCTCTCCTCAGGAGCACAGACCCTTTCTCTTATGGGATTATTTGACCTTTTTCAGGCATTTTTCAGCCTTAATAATTTTAGAGAAAGCATCATGGGCTTGTAGAACCTTGTGCTTGAATTAAAAAAAAAAAATCTTGAATGAATTAAACCCAGGCCATGATTAATTAGGAGCATAGAACTTAATTTGTGAAAAATTCATATCAGTAGATTTGTTTTTACTTACATTTCCTTTTTGGATAATAGCAAATATGCAAAGTAATGGTTGTGAGAGTCAGGGGAGATGAAGTCTATAGTTCTTGGAGCTGTAGACTTGAAAAGGACCTCCCAGAACATTTATTTTAATAAATGAAATGGAAGTCCTTTTGATAGATATTTCCGTTACCCTTTTCTGTTGCAGAAGTCTGACGATTATTAGTGCCTAGTAAAAGTCAACGTTTTTCTGGTGTTTTCTTCTTAGCTATTTAGCCAAGTTATCATTTTTTTTTAAAGGCACAACTGGGCTCTTTTAATATTGTCAGCCTTTTGCTCTGAGAGGTATGTGCTTATCCTGAATCTCACGGACCCCTCTCCCACACCCACTTCTCTTCATTCACTGCGGACAGCAGGGGTGTTGTTGGTACCTCTACTTCCTTATTCATATTTTTAAAAGATTTGTCAGTGTCATTATATACAGTAAGAGATATGTAAAGATTAAGAAAATTGTGACCTGTATAGGATATTAGATCCTAGCCACAAAAAGTTTCCTGGAGGGAAGCTACTTGCATAATTTATACCTAAGTGACCTCTGGCACAGATACACATAAAAGACCTTTCACTTTCATGCTTATTTGTGCTAATTTGGTATCTGGTCTTGGGAAGTTTGGTTCACAGATTCAAAACAGTTCAAGAAAATTGATGTTAGTTCTGTCTCTCTTCCAGTTTAATCTAGGGTTTTCTGATGAGGGAAAGGAGAAGCAGGTCAGACTATACCAAAAAATTGCTCCTTTCATTGAGGAATAAAAATTGACCTACCTACAGTCACTTCCTTTTAGACTGCTAATCTTAAAGGGACAATACTTCAGTTCCTTTGCTTTCCTTGAGCAACTAATATTAGCAAACTCTAGTTCCTGTTTCTTAGGATAAAGTTGTTGTTTTCTGGTTTCATGGTCTTTTTTTTTTTAAGATTTTATTTTTATTTATTTATTTGAGAGAGAGAGAGAGAGAGCACAAGCCAGGGGAAGAGGGAGAGGGAAAAGCAGACTCCCCGCTGAGCAGGGAGCCTGACTTGACTTGATGGTTGATTCCAGGACCCTGGGATCATTACCTGACGTAAAGCAGACACCCAACCGACCGAGCCACCCAGGCACCCCTCATGGTCTTTTTATATGAAAAAGACATAGAATCTCCACATTTGATGTCCCTGAAAAACTCAAGTTGCCTCTTCAACGAGGGCCCCAGTAGTAATTCCAAGGGTATGCAGCCAATGCCTTGGGACTGTCGTCCTATGAAGCTAGGAAGAAATAGTAGTGACCCACGCCCTGACAGTCCACTTTCCATCTTGCCTTGTAGAGATGGTAGAGGTAGAATAAATGAAATTAGCTTTCTTTTTCAGATGCTAACATCCTGTGAGAACCAAGCATATAAAAGAAAAGCATCCTCTTTTCTTTAAGGTTAAAATTTAGAGAGCTTTTCTTCTCCCTTTGGTCCTGAAGAACCATCCGTACTGTAGAAAGAGTAGTTAGGAGTATGGAGCTTATATGAGGCAACCTGGTAATAAAAAATAGAAGGAATGAGTCATTGGGACAGCATGTCAGAGTGATTTCTGTACGTTAATAATTTTTGAGTCTTAGAACATTTTGGAATATGGATTTAAGGCACCTTCTCACTAGACATTTAGAGTAATAACTTTGTTAAACAACTTTTTTATAATTAGAAGACAGGCATGTTGCTTTTAAGTAGTCTGAGTATTGACAAAAGGTAAGTCGTCAACTTCTTTCTATATAATCACATGAGCCAGGACGAGTTTCCCAAATAAAAAATCTGTGTTGTAATTTGCTTCCAGTAGAGGATGAGAAGTGGAAGGGAAACATAACATGTAAAGCTGACAATACCAATTTTACCAGATTTCAAAAAAGAATGATTAAACTTACGAAGTGATGTACTAATTCTTTTTGCATTACTTTCCCTTTATGTTGTTTAATGTCAAATTCCAGAAATAAATTTTTTTTACTTATCATACTGTTTTCCTTTTGCTAAGCCTGGAAGGATAAAGAAGGAAGTTCAGCAAGAAGATGTTCGATAGAGAATAATATGAAGAATAGGGGTGTTAAGTAGATGAACTAAGTCGGCTTCCTTGTTCCCTTTAAAAACTCATAATTGTCTAGCATATGCATGTAGCTTTGCCTTTCGTATATAACATGAGTATTGCTTCCTTTTGCAATTACCAAAATCATTGCTCTAAAATACCAACCTCTCAATCTGTAAACGTTAGAGGCATGTGTGTGTACAAGTATGTTCTATAATTCATGAATTTCTGTTTCCATGAAGTATTCAGTTTGACAATAAAAGCAGTTTTACTTCTATCACTTAAAATTTTGGTCCTAGGGCCGTCGAGAAAAAGTAAAGTGATTTCCTACCAATTTAAATGAAGAAGGAAATGACAAGTGATCCAATAACTTGGCATTAGATTATTTATAGGACTATATTCCCACCAAAATAAGCTGTATATTTTCCTCTGGAAATTCATTTCTTCCTGGCACTGTGCTGTGTTAAACTGTGTTAACATTTGTGCTAAAATGGAGAGTGTTCTTTTTAATACATAAGTGTTAGAATTTCAGCTACTTTAGTTGAGACACAGAAAATTGTTACTGATCCAATAAAAGTATCAAAGGCCAAACAGTAACCATTTGGTTTCATTCTTGAAAAGATTGATGAGAAGTAGAGAAAGCTCATGTCTTTTTTGTTTGTTTCCTTATAGGAGAACCAGTGTTATTGATCATTGTACTAAAAATCCAAGTGGAAGTGAAGGCTCCAGAATGAGTGAATGCTTTTGTAATTTATTTAACTAGAGGAGGGAAGAGGAAGAAACTGCATTATTCTTCCCTCAAAGAAGTGAGACTAAAGAAAGCATTGCACTTCCCCCAGAAATGTGAAATGAACTCCTTAGGCTTAAAAACTCTTTCTTGTTCTCCTTGCTGTGGGAGAGCAGTAGCAAGCAGGACGGAGATTTGAGGAGACACCTGTTATGGTCAGTGGTGCTACTCCCATAAAATGTTCCTGGAAAGGCCTGCTGCTTGTGTTCTTTGAGGGAAAAAAAGAGGCCATGAGCAGGAAGAACTCCTTGACATTACAGAATTTTAAGTCCCTGGAAAATTGCTTTCTGAATAAAGTACAGGCTGGAAAGCTGCCTTAGAGATGTTGCAATATAAAGACAAAGATACACCGTAAAGGGGCTTGACTGCAGACTGCGGTTTTCTTTCCTTAGCTACCTCTGTTCCCGGAGCAGAATCTGTCTAGTGGAAGAATTTTATTTCTCAGCAGAAGCTTATGGAGGACTATATGAAATCTTAAAGTTCTTTTATGGTCCAGAAGGGAATGGATGCAGAGTTTGACAGGAGACCTTTTTTGTTTGAATCTGTCATACAGCATCATACTATTTAAATCAGGGATAGTTTAGTTGGTTCGTGACATGAACGTGTGAGTGTTCTTGTAATAATGAGCACATGGCAGGTCCCTAAGAGAGAGTGGGAGATGGCCCAGAGGATCTGGTTTGAGAGCCTGGCCCTGAGGGGAAGACCAGCCGGGAGCTTGGCACCACATGCTTACCCATGCTGTACAGTTTTCGTTCTTTGAATCCCCTTTCAAATTAGTCAAACAGGACTCCTGCTATGTTCTGAGTAACTATATGGAAAATATCACTCCTTTTCTGTTGGTTGAATATAAATAGCTAAAAGGGGAAACAATAATGACTAGAGTAGAATTCAGGGAAAAGGGTCTTGTCATAACCCAGTTTGGGCTCATTATTGAAGAATTAGCATAACACTATATGACTTTTCCTCTAAGGCTTATTCATACATGATGGAGTTTTAAGGCAGTCATAATGTAATAACGATGAATTCTGTTTGTAAAACACCTGTTCAAAAGAATTCATCCTACTTTACTGACAACTCTGTTTTTTCAACAGTCCTATGAAGCAGAGAGACCAAAAAGTATTATTTCAAGCCTCCTATTGGGGGAAACAGATATTCAGAAGTGAGGCAGTGCAGATAGATGCAATCGAGATCATCCGGTTATAATGTTAGGTATTAAATTCCTCTCTGCCGATTACACTTAGGATCTGTGGACACCTTTTTTTTTTAGCTCATAGACCATGTCTGCTTACCAACAACAATAATATTATTGAGTATACATTGTGTGCCAAGCACTGTTCTAAGCACTTCAAATGCAGTGAAGCCTTTGAAGTTCACTAGTGAACAACTGTATGGCGTGGATATCACTGTTAACCCTAATTAGTAAGTAAGGAAACTGAGTTACAGAAAGGTGGTGGCTTGCCTAAAGTCATATAACTAATGGCAGAAGCAGAAACCAAACCTAGACAATCAGGCTCCAGGGTCCATGTTCTTAATAATTCTGCCTTCCTCAACTAAAAATCTCCACAAACTATCAATTTTTATATCAATGATTAAAAGAAAACATGTGCATAACAGTTAAATTTTCACAGAAGGATTTGTAGTGTTTTAGAGGCTTTTATTTCTGTGTACTTTATCAAGTCAGATAGCTGGTGGAAAATAATTTTCTAAATCTAAAAGGGATTTGGGATACCACCTCCATTATATATATGGCTCCAAGCCTAGAAATTTGCAAGAACCACAATTTGGGAACCACCATCAAAACCTCAAGTAAAAAAAAATTTAAATAAAATTTCTAGTCTAGGTGTGCCTGGGTGGCTCAGTCGGTTAAGTGTCTGACTTTGGCTCAAGTCATGATCTCAGGGTCCTGGGACTAAGTCCACCCCCCCCCCACTCATTTTCTCAAATCTTAAAAAAAAAAACTTCTAGTCTGACTTGTAAAACTTAATCTGGAGATAAAACCTGGAGACGAGAAAGTGAAATTTGAAGTGACAGGCTCTTAGTTTCCAGAGAATCTGAAATAATAACCAGAAGACCCACCAATATAAAGCATAGTACCTTTTTTTCTAACTTTTTTTTTTAGGATAGTACCTTTAAATTATAAATTTGGAACATTACAAGTTAGTTTGGAAGATAGCATTTTGTTGCCTTGTAAAAGCTTAGAAAAGGGTATTCCCTCACAAAAGAGAAATTATTTTATTGTCATTGATTTTAAAAAAATGGTAACAGAAGGGTGTCTAGTGTCAACTTACAGGGCTTCATGTGGGATAACTTATTCATTCCAATGTTTTCTATAAGATTTTTTCAACTTGATTCTAGCCGCCTCCCCCCACAGCCTTCAGCATTCTAATTCACATTGGTGAAAGACTGAGCAGCTGTTGAACTCCCCTGAAGGAGCTACAGCAGACTAAGCTAGCTAAAAATAGATAAGGAAAGCAAAACTCCTACATACTAGAATGTTGGGATGAAATGGGCATTCTTAACTTGGTCTCCATTTAACTCCTGATGAAGTCAAAACCATGGTATTGTGTCCCTGAGTGAATTAAAGAGAGAACATTATCTAAAAATGCAGATGTGGCATCAGAAAGCTACAAAGGTAAGTGGAGGGCAGAACGTATGAGATGAAAGCCTTCAAGACCAATGACAGTCACTTTTTCCAGTCATCCATTACCTTACTCCTGGAACCTAGCACAGGAATCCTCTTGGGATGTGGGGCAGCCTGGCCACACAAGCCACTGAGAATGATAATGGAGATGAGTTCAACTCATCCAGCTGAGCTTTCTTCAACCACAGGATCTTGCTCTAGCCCAGATCTCAGGGGAGAAACAATGTGAAAACTATGTTTTCTTAATCTGTCATTGAGTGGGACAGTCATTTTCTTTGCCAGAAAAAAATGAAAGATTCTGATCTCTACTGTTGTGCAGGGAAAGATTTTCCAAAATAAACATAATAAGATATGGAGGTCCACAAGTGAATTGGCATCCTGGATTTCAGTGAGTTACCAAAGCTTAGGGAGTGTGTTCATCCATCTCTCTGCAGCCAGTATTGTGAATGAGATGGTTCTGGGGCTTGTTTGAAAAAGTGTGGGAAACCCCTATTGTACACTGTTTGCCAGGGAATTCGTAAGAATGCTGAGTGGTGGAGGTACCTCCTTGTAGGTAGGACCTTATTGAACAGGGCACAGGAACGTGGTGCAAAGTTAATACAACATTTGTGGAATGAGTCATAAGATTAAGTTGTTAGGGCAACATGCTTACTACCTTTTAGTACTTTAATAAGATTGGCCTGGGTCATTGCAAATACTCTGGCATGAACTGGCAGATGACAAGAGATGGAATGAAGGTGTGAGCTGCTCCTGTTCACCTTACCTGCAGAGAGGGTAGTGGATGCTCATTATTCATCCACGGATGTCTGAGCTCAGGAGCAGGTCTTTGGTCTTGGAGGAAGAGACAAAGATAAAGATCTGATTTGTCACCAGAAGGAACAGTGAGTTGCCTCTGTCTGAAGGTCAAGAGACTTGACTCCTTGGCACAGCTCTTGTCAGGACTAGCTGTATAACCTTGGACAAACCACCTAATTTTTTCGGGCACAGGTTACTCAGTGGTCAGAAGAGGAGTTTTAAAAGTTGGTTGCTGAGGCCAGGGTCAGAACTAGAGCTCAAGCTTCATTAACTTGGGCAGGTTCTATAAGACCTGTTCTGTAGAGTGTCCTGGTGGATTTTCTTTGGTGTTAAAATGAATTAACCATCATAAATTCCTCCATTTTCAGAAGAAATCAGTAATGTGGGCCACAGGTCTTAACCTAAAATCCGATGGACAGTCTTTTATTGTAACAGATGTGGAGAGGAAGAAATGCCGCAGCTTTGTTCTGTCCAATATGGTAGCCATGAGCCATGTGTGGCTCGTTAAATTTGAATTTGAATTTAAATTAAATTAAATTAAATTAAATTAAATTAAATAATTCAGTTCCTCAATCATCCTAGCGCATTCAAGTGCTCAGTAGCCACATGTGTCTACTGTATTGGGCAGCACATGCATAGAGTTGCAGAAAGTTCTATTGGTCAACACTGTCTCACACCTTTGCCCAGACCACAAACTGCAGTTATTTGTCCTCCCTGAGTGCAAGACATAGATATCTGTGCCCTCGGGTGACTGTGTCCATCTTTAAGGAATGAAAGAATGTATTAAAACTCATTTGGACAAAGAAATATAAGACACCCTTCAGGCAAAAGATGTTGTCATTGAACAAGAGTTTGAGAGAGATGGGGAGGTTAAAGGAAGGAATTAGGAAACACCCAAACCATTCTGTGCCTTGAGTCTTAACTAGTCCTGAGCTTCTGTAGGACACAGAGCCCCTAGAGAGGTAATGTCACCCCATGATCCCGGAGATGGAAAAGTATGAGAAAAGGAGGTCTCCCTTAATCCCCAGGAAACCAGGGACCCTCTCAGTACTTGATGGTGGGGAAAAGGTTAGTCATGTTGGGCCCATGTTTCAAAAGAGAAGGTCATGACAGCCAGATTGGCAGGACAAGAAATAGTTCAGGCTTTCTGGAAGTAGGTGAGAGGGGTAACCACTCTAACAGCCAGCTCCTTAGTGCAGGTCTGTGCAGTCAAAGCCAGTGAATGTTCTAAGGCTTAAGCTTCAATATTAGTAAGAAAGTATCAGTGATATAAAGCTTTTCTACAGATCTGGCACACTGGTTCCACCTTCAGCCCTACTGGCTAGGGGGCCATGCATATGGGGAAAGGAAGAAATCAGAGGCAGATGGCAAAAAGTGTAATTTTAGCTGCTGTCTGGAAGCCACCTGTAAAGGGAATCACCTTTCTCTTCTGGACTCACTTCCAGGTGCTGCTGCAGGGGACGATACCGAAGATGCTAGCACCGAGTTCACGGACAGCATTGAGGAGGAGGCTGCACACAATAGCCACCAGCAAGTAAGTCCAAGTCAGGTTCTGGGTTCCCAGGGTGGAAGGCTCATAGCCCTTTGGGGTCTGGTGGTCTCCTGTAGCCCTTGTGAGCCTAGAGTAAGAAGCTATCTTTTTATAAAAACCACTTCCCAGTCTTCTTTCCGCCCTCCCTGAGCTTCCCAGCCACCTTACCAGCCAACCCCTATCCTTACTCCACTTTTCTCTCCAATCCACCTTTTTTTTCTTTTTACTCCTTCTATCTCTTGTTCCTCCTTCCCACCTTTGCCCCTATGTACCATCTATAGCTATAGCTTCAGAAGAATTTTCACTTACAACAAGACCATGGACAGTTCCCCTCTTGGGCTTTTGTATTTGAAACACACCACAGAAGCCAGGGAGTCATCGGAGGGCTGCTTGGGGAGGTGGCAGGCCTAAGACCTGCTTCAGGAGAGTGCTCTCTGAGAGCCTCCAAGAGGACTGGAATGCTTCCAAAGCAGGGATCTGTCTTGGTGAAATCTCGTTACACAAAAGAGAATTCCGTTGGGCAACCTGACAGACCACCCAGGTTGGGACACATCAGTGACCAGCGGGTGACACTTCAAGAGCAAGCCCCCATCAAACCTCAGAACTTGGTACCCAAGGCTGAAACACTGTTCCCACCAGCCATCAGTGAAGGTGTAAGCAGCATGTTCACAAGCTCAAGAGTTGAATATCCTGGACCTCAGAGATTAAGTCACCGACATTGATCCCCTTGCCCTCACTGGCACTCCTATGTGTCTCCACCTTGCTCAGTGACACTTAGCAATCATGTCTCCTGGATGAATCATGCCTGTGAATCTCTGAGTTATGAAGGAGAAAGTGGATCATTGGTATCCATTCTTCTGCAGAAGTAGCTGGGGTTTTCCAGTAATAGCTTCCTTGGAGCTATTAAGAAAACTGCTGGGAAAATGAGGCTTTCTGGGTCTGCCTCTATACCTCCTGTAGAAGAAAAAGAGGAGACCAACAAAAAGAACCTACATGAACATTCCTTAAATCTCATAGGACTTGGCACAGTCTTTGGCTCTTGAGGACATGAGTAGTTAGTTGTCTGGGATACCTCACGTCCTCAACACCATTTCTTTACCTTCTACCAAGATCCCCCTTTTGTTGCTCTAGCCACACCTGACCCTTACTTCTCCTTAAATTCTTACATGAGTTCTACTTCTCTTTTTGCTTGAACAGCTTCTTCTAAGTCCTCCTAACCAATGCTTGTGACTTTAATTATGTAAACTACTACCCCTCTGGACAGATCCCTCTGCCTCGCACTCCTTAATGTTACTGAGGAGCTTTGGGGAGAAGAGAGGGATCTGCAAGATAAGCAAATGTCCACTCCAAGAGTTAGATTGGGATGTCAGTGGTCACTGGTGGTTATTGCTGCTGTGGACAGGATTAGCTTCAGAAAAAGTGAACAAGAGACACAGATGTGAAGCATCTTCCTATAGCGTAGCATGGAGCAAATGACCAGACCACATTTTGAGAAGGTCAGTTCAACCCTGGAATAAACCTTTACATTGGGGCATGTGTATTTCCCTTGCAATGTCTGCCCTATTACTTGGCCGAGATACTTAATAAATTATTAGTCCACCTTTCTATGAGGGCTTGACTCATGATAAACAAATTTAGGTACCTGCCAGATGAAGAATATCTTGGGGAAGCATCATTTTCTTTCCATCACCTTTCCTTGAAAATCAATCTCTAGTTTTGGGTAGGAGGAACCTTGGTGTATGATATCATTGTAAATTCACTTCAACCTTTCTGGAGTTTGAGGGCGTGACTCTCCTGCTGCCAGATAAATAAAGCTTGTTTTGCTGTAACTGTTTTGTGTCCAGATTCTCAAAACTGTGTGTGCTGGTTTCTGGGGAAATAGTCCCTTACAATCAGGCTCTGAGTTCCTCCTTGCTGTGTCCTTGGAAGGTAAACTTTACTCAACACCAAGCTATCTTCCTACCTCGGGCTTACCCAGACTTCCCCTCACAAACACATCCCACTTGGTGTTCCTTCCACAGCAAGAGCTATCTTTTGGCCAAAGCAAGTTGCTTCATCCCTATTTTTTTTTAATAATAATTTTTTATTATGTTATGTTAGTCACCATACATGTAAAGTTCCATGATTCATTACTTGCGTATAACACCCAGTGCCCCATGCAATACGTGCCCTCCTTATTTTTAGACTCATTTACATGAGGAAGTCTCAGGTCTGGCTATGTTGGTAATTTTCCCTAAGTATCTCCCACAAAATCCCATTCTCAAGCAAATGTAAGGTCTGTAATAACTAGGAAATGCCTGTGTAACGAATCAAGCATTGCCTTTCTTCTTTTGAACTTTTGCAGTGGAAAAAAGTTAATCAAGAATCAAGATTCAAATGCAATGAAGGAGAAAAAAGTCAGTAGACTTAGTGTGAAGAACTTGAGAAAAAATCATTAATGCCCTTCATGGGTGTGAGAACTGATTTACATTTACCTATGTCATAGGGTAAAAAGAAAACAACTCAATTCAAATAAGAGATCAGACGTGTAGGGTCAAAGGAAACCCAGTACACACAAAAAAGGTTTAATTATGCCATGGAAGCACTAGAACAGATGAATTAGGAAATGGCCGGTGGGGAGGAACCTGTAAGAGATATGATTAACAATAGACCTAAAGGATTCATCCTACCACCACATACTGAAAGCCCTGGGGTTTTATTTGGGGAAAATGTAGAAATATCGACTTTCCATGGATGAGAAAGAAAAACTGATTAAAAGCTAGATTCTGAATCATTTTTCATGCATTTACATTTTAATTTTAAAGATAGCCAAAGTAAGCTCCCTTTGACACAGAACCCAAATTAGCTTGGAAACAAATCATAGCTCTATATTCTAATTTTAAAGTGGGAAATTAGACCAGGTGTACGTTCAGGCCCTTTCTGGTATTGACATTCTGTGGTTCTTATTTTTTTTCTTTTTAAAGAAACTAGGTATATTTAAATCAATAGAATATCACATAGATGCAGAAGGAAGTTTAAAAATAGATAGGTACAGCTGGGGCACCTGGGTGGCTCAGTCAGCTGGGCAGCCAGCTATTGATCTCCACTCAGGTCTTGATCTCGGGGTCATGAGTTCAGGCCCTGCGTTAGGCTCCTCACTGGGTGTAGAGCCTACCTTAAAAAAAAAAAAAGATAGGTATCATTAAAGTGAGGGTTTTTTTTTTTTTTAGATTTTATTTATTTATTTGAGAGAGAGAGAGAGAGCACGAGCAGGGGGTAAGGGTAGGGGGAGAGGGACAAGCAAACTCCCCTGCTGAGCAGGGATACTGACGCAGGGCCCATGGCAGCAATCCCAGGACCCCAGGATGATGACCTGAGCCAATGGCAGACGCTTGACCAAATGAGCCACCCAGGCACCCCGAGATGAGATGTTATTTTTAAAGAGAAGGAACGCTTAGGTTTTAGAGAGATATAAAGTGCCCATATTCAAAGCTGATGGCAATGTTTATTTATTTATTTTTTAAAGGTTTTATTTATTTATTTGAGAGAGAGAGAGCACAAGCAGGGGCAGAAGGGGAAGCAGACTCCCCGCTGAGAAGGGAGCCCAATGTGGGGCTCAATCCCAGGACCCTGAGATCATGCACGACCTGAGCTGAAGGCAGACACTTACCCGACTGAGCCACCCAGGCGCCCTGGCAATGTTTATTTCAGTTAAGTTAGTTGGAAAGGGTTTATACAGAAAGGTGACATCACATAGTTTTAATGAGAGGTTGAGGTCCTAAATTTTCAAAAGTGGTTTTATCCAGTCTCCCGTTCTTTGTTTTGTCCCAAGTGCTTGGTGGCACATATGGAGATAGGACAGTGTAACTGAGCCCAGCAGCAGAGCCAGGGAGACAAATGTCAGGCTCAGAGCCCTAGGAATGCCTGGGAAATGAGCAACTGTGTCTATGCATCTTTCTTCATTCTCTTTCTTTGCAACCTCAACTGCTGTGCTATTAAATGCCATGGCACATACATGCCATGAACCAACTCCACCCATACAGCCTACGTCTTACTACACTCAGTTACAAGCAAAAGTCTATGGCTTTGTGCCAGGCCAAGCAGCTCTGTCAATCATAGATCCGTTTAAGCTGCTCTGGGCCCTGTTCTGTTCAATATATTTGTGACCTGAATGAAGATACAAAGCATATAATTAATTCTACAAATCATCCCCAACTGAGTGGGTACTACTTGATTTATGGAGAGCCACATAAAATATTTTGAGGACTTGGATCATTGAGAAATGATTCTGGATAGCCAGAATGCATTTGCCAGCAACAAGTACAAGTCACACTATTAATACAGATAGAAGGAACAGCAAGAGCTAGAAATATATGTGGGAGAGAGGTGGAAAACTGGGAGATCAAAATAGACCCGAAGCTAAGTAGAACCCCAAAGTGCAGTCACAGAGCGGAGAAAGAAGCCACATGGCTTTGGGATGTATTAAAATTCATATTGGATGGATGGACAAGAAATGCTTGCACCAAAATACTTAGTCATACAGTGAGTGCGTTCTCATACTCAGGTTTTAGTTTCTATACTTTTAAAAGTGTGGGGGAAACTGGAGAGGAGCCCAAGATGAACAATAAGACAGTCTTAAAAAAATTCTTTGAGGAAAAGCTACATGATCTCCTTGAGTTGACGCACTGAAGAGTCACTTCAGGATTATCCCCAAAACATAGAAAGGTGTTGGGAAGTTATTTCCACCTTGTTTTCTTCTCAGGTGCTTAGATTTGTAGAGAGAATTTGCCTGGCAGCGTCAGCACAAGGGTGATAACCAACACGTGGGCAGGTGGCCTCACTTTACCTTCTCTGTAGTTATAGGGCGTGATTCTCCTGCTGCCAGTGAAATTAAGCTGCTGTTTTACTTGTAGCTGAGTGCCTTCTGTCTTCGTCTTCCTTTTTAGGGCCTGAGGGGCAGACATGGCCTTAGGCTTTGAGAGCTGGTGTCTCAAGCCGAGGTCTTTGTAGTCAAGGACTCGGATGTTGTGGAGTCAAGGAAGTTTCCCATCTTGTAAGAAGCCTCTCAGGGGACTCTGTCTCCCAGGAAGAGAAGAATCACAGCATCCACACTCTCCAGTCCTGTGTAAACCTCATGTGTTTGCACTGGGTTTTGATATATGATGTGCTTGTGTTTTTTTCTCACCAACATCTGGATGCTGCTCTTCCTGCCCATGGCAGCAATCCCCCCTGCCCTCTTGTGTCCTCCCCACCCAGACCAGTCTCCAGAACCCTTATGGCTGAGGAAGTCCTTAGGGCGAGCTCATTTTAGGGCTGCCTTTTTTGTTCCTATGAAAGGCTGCCTTTGCAATCTGATGTTCCTCTTGGATCCTCTCTCCTGACCTAACTTCTTTAAATTATGATTTTCTTTCAGATCATCAAGGTGGCCTTGGAGAAGAGCCTGGCAGCTGTGGAGACCCAGAATGTATGTCTTCCCCCTCCTTCCTCAACAGGAGGGGACAATAACAGAGGTCTTCAGGAGGAAATGCTCCACCTGAGGGCTGAGATCCACCAGCACTTAGAGGAGAAGAGGAGAGCTGAGGGGGAAATGAAGGAGCTAAAGGCTCAAATTGAGGAAGCAGGATTCTCCTCTGTGGCCCACATCAGGTAGGACACCACCCAGAGAAGGAAGGCCTGTCCACCGAGAGGCCACCATAGCCAAGGAGTTCACCTTGCTGCAGCCAAGGCATTTGTGCTGCTGTAGGGCTTCTTGGTCCACATCCCAAGCTCCATGTGTTAATGGTTCAAATTCTTTAGAGAAAACTCAATAATATTGGATAATGGTGATCATTCAAATTATTTAAATCTGGTCTTAATTCAGTACAATAGTGCCCATTATTAGCCATGTATTCATGAGTGAAAATCTCCCAGTTGTATGACAGGTGTTGCTCTTTTGCATTGACTGGAACATAGGAGAAATCTCCTACTACCCATGATGCTTCACTGCTGTGTGTGGAACCCAAATACTCCATGAGGGAGGAGGATTTTTACAGGGGCCCCTTTGTTTCCACTCAGCTCTCTCTTAGCAGCATGAATCCCTAAATCATGGAATAGCAATGTTAATAATCTCTGCTGTTTTGTTAACTTTACAAAAGTGGTATATAGCTGATTCATTGGTTAGATTGGCCACTCTGTTTTTTTAAAATATTTTATTTATTTATTTGAGAAAGAGAGAGACAGAGATAGGGTGAACAGAGGTGGGGAGGAGAGGGAGAAGCAGACTCCCTGCTGAGCAGGGAGCCCGATGTGGGGCTCAGTCCCAGGACCCTAGGTTCATGACCTGAGCCGAAGGCAGGCACTTAACCAACTGAGCCACTTGGGTGCCCCTGGCTACTCTGTTTTTAAAGCCATTTTTTCAAAAGATGCTTGGGGAGCATGCTGATAATGTAGGGCTAATCCATTCACTCCTTCATTCATCCCTGAGGGTCATAATCATTGTGGCCTGTTGTTTAGAACACAGCAGTGCAAAAGTACAAATTTAAATCCATGCCCTATTGTTTCCCTTCCTATTATGTGCCACTTAAACATGCCCACGTCATAGAATAATCTTAGCGCTGAAGAGGACCTTGGCGTCTAGCCTAATCCTTATTTCAAAGTCAAGAAAACTCTGGTCTAAAAAGTTCTAGCAACTTGCTCAAAGTTGCATATTAGTCCATGGCTAGACCCCTGCCTCCCAATTTTTAATATCTAAGCCTTTTCTTCTATGCTATATACTTTGTCAAACAATCTTGGAAGTATTCTTGTGATCATCCTTCATGCTGGTTCTTTCACTCTGAATTACCATGATATTTCTTCTCCTCCTCCTCCTCCTCCTCCTCCTCCTCCTCCTCCTCCTCCTTCTTGTTCTTCAGAAAGAGAGCTCAAGTGGGGGAGGGGTGGAGGGAGAAGGAGACAGAGTCTTAAGCAGGCTCCATGCCTGGTGTGGAGCTTGATGTGGGGCTCAGTCTCACAACCCTGAGATCATGACCTGAGCTGAAATCAAGAGTTGGACGTTTAACTGACTGAGTCACCCCCATGATATTTCTTTCTACTGAAGTGAAATTCTACTTAAGCGAAAGCGTAAGGTTTTTGTTTTTGTTTTTAAAATAAGCTCTATGCCCAACATGGGGCTTGAAGTCATAACCTTGAGATCAAGAGTTGTGTGCTCTACTGACTGAACCAGCCAGGTGCCACAAGCAAAGTTTTGCTTAACTTTTTTTATGTGTAAACTTGATTAAGCTCATGGGTAAGAACAGTACATCTCTTTTGATCATACAGCTGAATATACAATCAAACCAAGTGCAGATACCTCCATGGACTATTTTCTTTTTTCTCCGGAGTTACTAAGCTGAAACTCTGAGCTCTCCACACAACCTTAAGAATCACAGATACTGTGGAAGACAGAATCTATCAAACGAATAGCCTATCTTTTGAGGACACTTTGTTGAGCTTTGCTTTCATCGGTTTGTGTCGTGAAAACAGCGGAGTTTTTCCCCAAAACATGAAGCTAGAACATAATATCAAATATTCTTTTCCATACTACACATGTGTTGCCTTCTCTCCATCTGACACCTCAGTTTTGGCAAAATGTCGCCCTTCCTCTCCATTGAGGAAACTCTCTCCTGGATAGTCTATCTGATTCCTGTGTCCTAAAGTATTTTCTTCCTTGATTCACACTAGATAAGCCCTGCTCTTGGTTCCAAGACTTCAGGATTCTAATCTAACTGTGCATCCTTCCAGGTGTGAATCACTTATTTTCTTTGCCTCTTCTAGTCAGCGGTTCTCAAAGTAGTGTGCTAAGGATCACCCAGAGAACCTGAGTAAAATGTAGATCCGTAAGCCTTAGCTCTAAAGTTGTTGTTTTTTTTTTTTTAAGCACCTCATAGGATTCTGATGGTAGTACTTTTCAGGTCTGAAGCTAGTACAGCAGAATAAAAGGACTGCTCTGTTGAAGACCCTGAGCTTACCAGACCATATATGCTAGTTCATTTAAGCATCCAGTAACTCTACTAGGTACGAGTTATCCTCATGTTATGTAAAAGGAGACTGAGGCTCAAAGAGGTTAAGCAAACTGCCTACTTAAATGAATTGCCTTGTTAAAGCCATGGTTGTTTTTTTTAATCATTTCCATCCAAACTTGGTGAAGGGTATGGTGGGAAGTAAGGATGGAATCTAGAATGTCTTGGTGAAAATTAGTTGTTTATCCATTTTATTTCTTCTGCAAATGTGAATGTTCTATGTGGCAGGATTTGTGAAGGCTCTGGGGATACAGGTGAACAGGACAGAAGATGATCCATCACAAGAGCCAGACATAAAGCAAAGAATTACAGAAGTGCAATTGATTGTAGTTCTAGATTGGTATTATTTAATTCTTTTGTTCCTAGGTCCCACTTTCTCATCCAGTGGTTGAAAACTGACTGATGATAACTAATAGAATTGTAGAATCCATAATAAATTTGTCTAGGCAAGGTCTTTCTTATTGTTTTGTCTTCCTTAACACTGTAAGTACCCTTGTTTATTCCAGAAGCCACTGAAAATTAGAACATGAGGCTGAGGGGATGCCTGGGTGGCTCAGTCAGTTGAGCATCGATCGTCAGCTCAGGTCATGATCCCAGGGTCCTAGGACTGAGCCCCGCGTTGGGCTCCCTGCTCAGCGGGAGCCTGCTTCTCCCTCTCCCTCTGCTCCCACTTGTGCTCTTTCTATCTAAAATAAATAAAATCTTAAAAAAAAAAAAAAAACATGAGGCTGAATGACCAGGGTAAAGACAACTAGACCGGTGTGTTGAGTCCAAGATTTTTAGGGACTGTGTTGTCACCAGGTGGCTATGGAAGTGTGGGCAAGTCTCTCCTCTTCTTGAGTTTTGGTTTCCTTGTCTATCAAATAAGGGAGTCCTTGTTGGTCTCTGAGGTGGCTTCGTGCTTTGGGGGTATCTCTGAGTCTCTGCTGGACCAAGATGGGGACTACAGGAAGCGAGGCCAAGAGCGGAGCCAGCCCCTCATTGTGTGTGTGTTTCCTGCAGGAACACCATGCTGAGCCTTTGCCTTGAGAATGCAGAGCTGAAAGAGCAGATGGGAGAAGAAATGTCTGATGGATGGGAGATCAAGGAAGACAAGGAGAAGGGCGAGGTGACAGTGGAAACTGTGGTAGCCAGAGGGGGTCTGAGTGAGAATAGCCTTCAGGCTGAGTTCAGAAAGCTCCAGGGAAAACTGAAGAATGCCCACAACATCATCAACCTCCTCAAAGAACAGCTGGTGCTAAGCAGCAAGGACGGAAATAGTAAACTTAGTCCAGAGCTCCTTGCGCGCCTGGCCCGGGAGATTGACAGAATGAATACAGCGCTGGTCTGTTCTCCTGAGAAGCCCCAACGCCAAGAAGAGGAGCCCGTGACCATAAGGCCCTGCCCCAGACCCCAGGGCCTTGACCTTGGGGCTGCACTCATAGTGGATGGCCACCAAGTAAGTGCGGGATTAGATGGAATGAAAGACCTGTGGAGAAGGGCTGGTGGTAACAGTGTTTACCTTAAACAGTTCTGCCCCATGGGTCATGAGGGTCTGAGGAAGGGCACCTTTGCCCCCAAGCGGTGGTAATAATATTGTATACACATTCAGCCTTTATAAAAGCTTTTACAACCTTATCTCATAAATATTAATTGGGTGATTACTTTTTCATAAATATTTCTTCAGCACTTAATTTTCCAGATGACACAGTAGGCATTGGGCAGCAGGCAGTAAGACCTGGTCTCTGCCCTGTAAGTACGCAGTACGGTGGGGAAAGATGGCACAAAACAGATCATTTCAATAGGATGTGGTATAGGGATGCCTGGGGGTTAAGGCAGCCCAGACAAGTGGTGTGTAATGACATCTCTCCTTATCCCTGCCATTTTCATCACAGCTCATCCCAGGTGTCTGTTCCTGAGCCACAGGAGGGGCTGTCAGGATCCTCATAATGGGAGGGGCTTTGCTGAGTATTGAGTAAATAGGGAATATAGAGGATTTGGGGGGGGGGGACAAGGGTGGGGCAGGAGCACAGGGAGAGATGAGGAGAGGTGTCTACACTCCTCTTTTCAACCACTGCACCAACATATACTGAGAGCTCCTCACTGGACTCTACTGGCGCTGTAGTATGTGCTGTAGATACAGAGATGAATAAAACACGATCCTAGCTCTGCAGGAGCTCGGAGCTGGAAAGCAAGCCACTACCAAAGGCCGTGAGGAATGCTGTAACAAACCCATGAGTAAAGTCCACAGGTTCAGAAAGGGAAGGAGCCGTGACTGGCTGGTCCCTGTGCTGGCTCTTTTCACAGCTGGATAACCGGCCCCAGGCCCGAGACCCTGGGCCTCAGTCAGAATTTAGCCTTCCTGGATCCACCAACCACCTGCGCTCCCAGTTGGCCCAATGCAAACAACACTATCAGGATCTCCAGGAGAAGCTGCTGATATCAGAAGCCACAGTCTTTGCCCAGGCCAACCAGCTGGAGAAATACAGAGTCATGCTTAGTAAGTCTTAGGTTCACCATCACCAAGGTGTCTGTCTTCTCCCTGAGAAACTACATGCTTTGCAGACTTCCCTTTTCTTTCCCAGCCTCAAAACAAATTTAATCCTGACCAGGTCCTAGAACTGTGGAAATGCATATTTAACTTCAGTTTTTGCACCTGGCAGAGAAGAATAAAGAACAAAGCAAGTTTGCAGTGAGCATATAGGGAGGAAATGGGCCAACATTTAGGTTTGCTGATTTCTGGTATAGTCAGCAAAATGCTTTACATCTCTCAACATATACTGATAGTTCCTCTCCTCCTCTTGGCACCAAACCATATTCTTCAAAAATATGTCATCACCGTTGGTTTAGAATCCATGCTTTCTAGTAGAGCTTTCTGGGGTGATGGAAATGCTTATGGGGCACATGAAATGTGGCTAGTTCAACTTGGGAGTTTTATTTAATTTTAATTAATTTAATATGAAGTAGTCACATGTGGCTGATAGCTATCTTATAGAACAGTATGGATCTCGATGTTTTAGGACTCTAAATTAGTTCAGCTCCATTCACGTATTTACTGAGCCTCTGTGGATAAAGCAGTTGCTGGTTTCACTGGGGCTTCTAGGGATGATGATTTGTATAATACCCAACTTAAAGATGTCTGGTCCCTACAAAGTCTCAGTTGTTGGAGGTGAGATCATCAGTGGCAAACAGGCTCATCCTGGTGCAAGGAAGTCCTGCCTGGAGTGGGTGGTCTTTTCTCCCACTTGAGTCCAAAGAACCATCCATCCCACTCTGGCTCTGACCTCCCTGTCCCCTGAGGGCTAGGGCACATGCCATTGAGGTTGAGGGGGTACGTGGGACATTCAGAGCCTCCGTGACACCCTCTGTCTCTTCCCACGCAGGTGAATCCTTGGTGAAGCAGGACAGCAAGCAGGTGCAGGTGGACCTCCAGGACCTGTGGCCGAAGTGAGAATGAGGCTGAGCGGGAGGAGAGCACCAGTCCCGGTAGGAACACAAGGGAAGGGCTCACCTGGCCTCCCTGGAGTCGCCCTTCACATCTAGGAGCTGTTAACCAGTCCCACACCTGATGAGGAGTAGGGCTGAGGGGGTGCTGTAGACTGAAGGGGACCCCAGGACTAGCAAGGCACAGGAAGTTTGGCAGAGAAGTCTTATCCAATGTGAGGCTGAGTGTGAGTTGGAATGTCTCTAGTTTTCAACATACTCTGTTAATTAAGAGAAGAAAAGTTTTATCCAACAGATGATCGTCTAAGGCTGACTTTTTCATGAAGAAACCAGATGAGCTTTCGGAGATATGCAAACCCTCAGCTAAAAAGACCTGTTTTTCCATCATTAAAGGACTTTGACTGTAGGGACACCCACCAAACTGAAATCGAGAAAAGAAAAAACACTCCGTGCAGTAGAAGGTGACTGTGCCTCATCTGCAGGGCTGTTGAGTGGATAAGAAATACCAGGTTTGAATGCTAGTAACGTGCAGGGCTGAATAAAGTCCCGCTTCAACTTTTTCTCTAGGACTTCTTATCCCCAGCACCAAAGCTGCTCCAGCTACAGCAGCATGCATAGCTTTATTCAGGAGGATGTCTTTGTCTTTTCTCAGAGTGTGAGGAGCATAACAGCCTCAGGGAAACCATCCTGATGGAGGGGCACCTGGGCTCCCCAGCGGCCAGCTCCCCAGGGAAGAAGCCCTTGGAGAGCCCTCGAGGGAAGCAGGAGGAGTTCCAGGCATATGGAAAGTCGGAAGACATCTCTGTCCTACATAAGGACATCAGAGACCTGAAGGCCCAGCTGCAGAATGCCAACAAGATCATTCAAAACCTCAAGAGCCAGGTCCGGTCCCTCTCAGTTACAAGCGATTATTCATCTAGTCTGGAGAGACCTCGAAAGCTGAAGGCCGTTGGCACCCTCGAGGGATCCTCACCTCACAGTGTCACTGATGAGGATGAGGGGTGGCTCTCTGATGGCACTGGGGCTTTCTACCCCCCGGGGCTTCAGGCTAAAAAGGATCTGGAGAGTCTGATCCAGAGAGTGGCCCAGCTCCCGAAAACTGGAGTGGAAGGGAAGCTGGCAGAGGAGCTGAGATCAGCCTCATGGCCTGGGTAAGAGGGGCACTCTTTGGACCCTTATTTGATTGATGATGTCTAAGTTTGTGTTGGAGGTGGGCTAGCCCAGGCAGGTAGAAGAGAGAACCTATCAGGGCAATCAGAAGAACACCCGCTTAAATGCTAGGCCTAGATCTGAAGACAGGTCAGTAGGCCCTGCTGGGAGACACCAGGTCTCTGAGATCTCCTCTCAGGAATCTATTAGTAAAGCGACCGGATATGTGGTGTCGTAGTAAGACTGGAGCCAGACTGCCTGGGTCTGAATCCTAGCTCTGGAACTTCCTAACTGTATAACTTACTTAGACTTTCTGGGCCTCTTTCCTTACCTATTAAATGAGGAGAGTAAGAGAACCTATCTCAAAGGGTAGTTATTGGGTTTAAATGAATTAGTATAAGTGCTTATAATTGCTTAACATATATTAAGCTCTCAGTACTACTTACCATAACTGATACTGTTATTGATACTTTGTATTGAAAAACACTGGGTAGACTTCTATCTAGGTATCTGTCCTTGTTATTTGCACTGAATGTCAAACCATCCAACAGCTTAGTGGCCTCAAACAATAATTTATGTGGATTGACGGGGCTCAGCAGAGTGGCTCTCACTTGGGGGTCTCTCATGGGGCTGCTGTCCAGTGGTGGCTGGAGATGGACATAGCTTCTTCCTTGATGTGTCTGGCAATGTGGTGCTCCTTGGCTTCTCCCTTTCCACCCTTAGCTTCTCGTCTTCCAGGGCCTTTCTTCCTGGGGTGGGCCTCTCACAGTATGGTGGTCCCAGGGTGGTTCCACTTCTACATGGCAGCTGGCTTCCAACTGACAGGAAGTAGAAGTTGCCAAGACAGTTAAGAGCTACTCCTGGGCTTGGCACAATGTCGCTTCCATCATTATCTCGGTCGTGGTGGTCACAGAGCTTGCCCAAATTTAAGGAGGTGGAGAACAGCCTCTACCTGCTAATGAGAGAAGGGGCAAAGGCACATTTACAAAACATCATGTGGAACAGGAACTTGCGTAACGGCCATCTTGGCAAAATACAGTCTGCCGTAATATAGACGGTCTTCCAAATAGAAGGCACGAAAGATCCTATCTAGACTTAGGATTAAGTGATTCCTTCCCCTCCCCCCATGTTGGTTTGTTTGTTTATTTTACATATGCTGTCCACCCAATGTGGGGCTTGAACTCACGAACCTGATATCAGGAGTCGTGTGCTCTTCTGACTGAGCCAGCCTGGTGTGCCAGGATTAAGTGATTCTAATCGTTGAATTTATTTTTATTTATTGTGTTTGTTGAGTATCTACTCAATAAATACATTTAGTGTTTCTTGAGTATCAACGGTGAATCTACACTCAACTAGTCCTGTGAGGAATGTAAAATTTGGCATTGTATTTACGTCCACAGGACTTAGGATTCTTCTGGACATATGACTAATACATATAAAACAGCATAAGAATGATGGCACACTAAATTGATGTCGCGTATCAGAGCAGGATTTACTCTTAAGTACCTTCTTTGGTTTCTGTGCCAGAATTTGGCGTGGGGACCTCCTTAGAGATGTTCTCACGGAAATCTCTATTGAAGGCCCATAATTTAACATTCACTCATTTTC
This sequence comes from Ursus arctos, assembly GCF_023065955.2. Classification (NCBI taxonomy): domain Eukaryota; kingdom Metazoa; phylum Chordata; class Mammalia; order Carnivora; family Ursidae; genus Ursus; species Ursus arctos. The sequence continues at coordinate 5,095,657 of NW_026622786.1, forward strand.
ATTCCTATTTTTTCCTCTTGTCTCCTGTATTAGGAAATATGACTCCCTGATTCAGGATCAGGCCCGAGAGCTGTCGAACCTACGCCAAAAGATGCGAGAAGGCAGAGGTATCTGTTATCTTCTCACCCAGGATGCCAAAGATACAGTAAAATCTTTTGAGGACCTTCTTGGGAGCAATGACATTGACTACTACCTGGGGCAGAGCTTCCGGGAGCAGCTCACCCAGGGAAGCCAGCTGACAGAGAGGCTTACCAGCAAACTCAGCACCAGTAAGTTGACCATACAGCTTTGGCACACACTCAGTCACTCCCACAGCTCCAGGCCCAGGTGGCCACCACACCTCCACCACAGCCTTTTCACCCAGGTCCTGCTTCCACTTCATTTCCTGGGGCCATCGCAGGATCGGGACTGGCTGGTGGGGAGCACTGAGGAGGAACACAGGGTTGGGGAGGTCATGATTGCAATGGCAGAAACTGGAGCACTCGTGGCAAGTGGCCTTTAGGAAAGCAGGCTGTGTCCATCCAGTGCTAAGGGGGAGAAAGGGAGAAGAGATTGGAGGACCTCATCATAGTGAAAAGAGTCTGACCTGAAAATTGCAAGACTCAAGCTGTGCCCTGGATGCCGCCATTAACTTGCTTTGGGCAATGACTTAGCCTTTCAGTGTCTGTCTCTTTGTTTATTTCATGGTGTCGTACATGAATATAACCCCAATATAGTGAAAGCACCCTGCCCTTTGGATGTGATTTGGACACTGAATGTCATAGTGCAAGGGCTAGGAATGTTGGTTATCATTGGAGCTCTTTACTTAGAAAACATTTCCTGGGAGTAACCCAGGGAGTACAGCAGGATCCGAGTTGGGGGCCAGACATCCCACATGCTGGTGGCAGGTGCAGAGGTGGGACAGGGCGGTTTGTCATCTCCTCGGAGCAAGAGTGGGTTCCACATGAATGCTGTGATGGGACACACAGCATACATCTGCGAGTCAGTCTGTGGCAGGCTTGGAAGCTGGAATGGTCCAGAAAGAAGCTGGGCAAGTGCCTTTTAAACTTCTTTGCATTGATTTAGGGCAGAGGAAGTCATGATGCTGTTCACCAGGTCAGGGGAGGTCTGCCTGGTGAGCTCAAGAGAGCCTAAAGGTCTCCCCTCCGAGGATACAGTCTGCAGCCTTCCCAAGTAATTCTCCTACATGTCCTGGACATACACAGAGGAGTCACCACTCTGTACTTGTGCATTTATAATGTGGGAAGTGGGACCTGTTTAATTTCTTACCATTTCTTTCTGAATTTGGCTTACAGAGGATCATAAAAGTGAGAAAGATCAGGGTGGACTTGAACCGCTGGCCCTCAGGTAATTTGAAACAGGATCAGGAACAAGGCCCAAGGGGTCCAGGGTGACTGCAACTTTGCAGATCAGGGAGGGGAAATGCTGATTATAATGAATTCATTTATTCATGGAACACCTTAGCCTAATTCTTTACGCTCTTTTGCCATAATTCTGTTGATTTCTATTTGCATATTTATTCTCCAGGCTTGGTAAACTAGAGTTGGTCTGACCCAACAGTAAACTAACCAGGGTCCAGGGGCCCTTGGCACCCCCAGAGTTCTCCTCTGCTTTCCTCCTTTGTGCTACTAAGTTGGCTTACCCTGAGTTGAGTTGGCAGCTAGTTTAATAATCGTTCAATTTCCTTGGGGGAAAAAAAGAATCAAAGAACCACAGTACAGTTCCTAGGGGGGAAAGGCCTGGACGTTGCAGATGCCTGGGAGGCTGCAGTATCTCAGGAACCAGTTTTCCATGAATCACTGCATAGACTCTTATCATGTGTAGTAAAATACAGGCTCAAAATCTGTTGTAGCCACCAGTTCAAGCCCCTCTGTGTCAGAAGTGTGCTTTAGACCACTTTTTAGACCATTCTCAGAATACCTGTCATGAAGAGCAAAGTGTTTTGGTTCTGTTTTCATTTCTGATCCATCACAGACACATATGTGGGCTGTACCCTCAATCAGCCAGATGATTCCACACATCCTGCTCTTGGTTGTCAGTGGCAATGCCAAGATGCTGTATGTTTCTCACTGCTCACCTTCAGTTACTGTACTTACCTTCTTGGAGACTGATAACCAGCAGCTCTGCTGGGGCCACACTTGGAGCAGCTGTGCTTTAGAGGGCTGGCTGGGGCTCCGCTAGTCCCCAGCATCTCACGGGGCCAGTGCCCTGGGTGGCTATTGCACCTCCTCCTCCCTCTGCACCCCACCTACCCTCCGCCCCTAATCAGTGATAGGTTATTTTGATCGTTCTATGCCAGAATGGTTCCCTTGACTCCTGCAGCTTTTCCCGTGTGCCTTAGTCAGGACTAGTTGGTCCAGTGACCTTGGCTTCACCTGTTGTCCCCCTTCACCTTAATAGGCTCAGCAGGGAGCTGCAGGAGAAGGAGAAAGTGATTGAGGTCCTGCAGGCCAAGGTGGATGCCCGGTCCCTCACGCCCTTCAGTAGCCATGCCTTATCGGACTCCCAGCGCTCTCCCAGCAGCTCCTCCTTCCTGTCTGATGAGCTGGAAGCCTGCTCTGACATGGATGTAGCCAGCGAGTACACGCACTATGAAGAGAAGAAGGCTCTGCCTGGCCACTCAGGTAGCCTCTGCTTTCTGGGTGGTACCACTTTTCTCCAGGCGGAGAGGAGACTTCTGTAGCCAGGCCTTATAGCTCCACCTCGGTGTGTATCAGGCTGAATGTGGCTCTGGGACCAAGCACCAAGCACACGCCCCAGTGGCTCAGGATCTTTGCTGTGCTCCTGACTCCACAGGGTGTCACTGGGTCTCCACTGGATGTGCATGCTGGTAGACCCAAGGGGAACTGCAATAGGAAGAAGGAGAAGATCCTGGAAGGCTTTTCTTCCCCATTGCTTCATGAGCATAGACTGCTGACTTCCTTCTTAAAATGGGACATCTTCTCCCTCCTGCAGTGGCCTTGCTCACTCCATTTCCTGAGCCAGTATCCCCTGAGTATCTGTCAGTGGCCACAGATGCTGTCGGTTCCACCTGGTATTCTTGGAAACGCCATTTCCATGGGTTTCCATGTCTGGGCCCCACTCTCACCTCTAAGGTGGTTTGCTTCCCTCAAGAAGCTATCTGCAAACAAGGAAATGAACCCTGCTCACAGTGCTTGTGCTTGGTGCTTTCCCAGAAAGCAAGGCTCTGCCCTGGTACCGCTGGTTAAATATAAGGCCAGATTCCAGTTCTTTGTCGACCACCAAACATTTTCTTTCATTCATGGGTTTTGTAGATTCCATCCATCATTTGAGTCATTCCGCTGTACTGTCTTCTAAGTCATCAGCAACCAGTGCACCTCAGGGGGTTAAGGCCGAACCCAGCAGCAAACCCATCAGCTTGCCAGCTCCCCAGACCCCCCCCCCCCCCAGGAGGCCAGCCAGGCCCATCCAGGTATGCGACAGCCAACACGGCCAGAGCTTTGTCTCCTCTTCCTCAGCAGCCTGTTTGACTCTTCTTCAAGGACGAATGTTTCCACTGTCAGGGGCTTCTCTGCAGCAAATCCTAGACGAAATCAAGAGGCCATCATAGTTCACCAACTGTGTCTGCGTTTTCTTTGTTTTAAATATTGTAGACAAATCAGAGATCCACATAGACTTGGATCTGCATCCCAATTTTGACCAGTAGTTGGCAAATCATTTTAAAGTAAACATTTTCATTCTTTCATTTCACTCTGGGGAGCAAAATGTTTCTCCCAGGATTTCAGTAGCCAAAGAACAAAAAGAAAGTCCCTTCTGCTGCTCGCCTCTAAGAATTACCCATTTTATCTGCACGGTGGGTCTCTGCAGCAGCTCGGGATGTCCATGTCCTCAGACTAGCTTCTGTTCACATCACACGATCACTCACGGATTTATGAACTGGCTGGCAGCCCTTGGTATGTACCTAGTGCATGTCCTGCAGCCAGTTGGAGGGATACATTTCATTTACCTGCCCCAACCGAATTGCCAGGGGGTCTGCTGTTAATTAGGGCCCCACACCAGTGATGGCAGGGCAAAGGCAAACCTTGTCCTCGCCTCCTACCTCCTGCCATCACCAGCTGGATGCCTTCAGTGTGGCTTGTGGTAAGGTGCCCGAAGAAACACGGTGCTTTCCTTCTGCTGCCCCTGTCTCTCCTGAGAACAAGTCAGCCAAAATCTTAAGAAGGGGTTGTGTCTGGCTCTTTCTGAGCCGGGGCTCAATGTTTCTGGGCCAGAGTAGACAGCAGCTGGCCCAGGAAGTCATGGGGAAAAGCTATTTGCCTAGCCCTGTAGACATCTGTGTAAATGCTTTGGGGTCAAACAGGGCAGAAGGCCAGGGATTTTAAAATCAGAACGCCTCCCTGAAGGATGCCTGGCCTGTGTTACTTGGCAATGTGGGTGTCCTTGCCATGCTGCTCTGATAACGTGTCAGCATTCTGGGGCGAGGGATGTGATTAGAATGTATTCATTCTCTTCCTTGGAAGGCATTCTCCGCAGGTCAGCCTTGGTTTCTGCTCCCTCCGAGGGCTACCTGCCATATAACTGTTTTTAGGAAAGAGGAGACGGATTCAAACATCAGAACATCGCAGGGTCCCTAGAGACCTGTCTGTAGATGGGCTGCATCATGCTCATCTGTGAAGATTTATTTTAAATGCAAATTTCTAAGCCCCCCTCCCAAAGTTTATGACTTAGTAGATCAGGGCCTGAAGAATCTGCACGTATTAAGAATTTTTCCTGAGGGATGTGAATGCCCAGCAGGCATGCAAGCTATTGTGTCTGAGTCACTGCAGCAAGACCTTTATTTTTCATTTGGTGAATGAACCCATTGATTTGAGATTCTGAGGTTTGTTTCCATGATGCTCTTGAATTACATGCATGAGGAATGCACATTTCCCCACAGTGGTAGCCCGCTCCTGCCCTCCTCAGGGTGAGCCTTCATGCTCTCAGAGGAGTTCTAGTTGTCGGGAGTCTTGTCACAGGAGCAAGGACCGACTCATGCCCGGGGCACTTGAGAACACTGAGGCACAGCCGTCCTGACCCATCCGTACCTGGGATGGCTGGGAGTGGCTCCCATAGCTGCCTGGGTTACAGTTCTGCCACCTTGCCTTCTAGAGCCAGTGGTTTCCAAGATGAGCATAGAATATGTATGCCGGATATCCCTGGCAAGGGAGAAGGAGGAGCGGTCAACTAAGCCAGCCTCTTGGATAGCAATGCTTGCCTTTTGCCTTGTCCGCCAGCACCACGTGGAATGATAGCCACCCCGCAGGGAGACATCTGCACAAGAAATAGTTTCATCTTCTCCATCTTTTCCCCGTTCCTTTCTCTCACTTTCTTTCTAATGACTTGTCTCCTTTCTTCCCAAGTCTAGGCCTTCATTGTCCCTCCATACCCACGCTGGTTAGACTTCCCCAGGCACCACTGCCCTCAGCTCCCCCCAGCTTCCTGCCTTTCAGCTCCACTGGCCCTCCCCTCCTTGGCTGCGGTGAGACACCCGTGGTCTCCTTGGCAGAGGCTCAGCAGGGGCTGCAGATGCTGCAGAAACAGTTGGGAGAAAGTGAGCACTTCCTGCTGCATCTGTGTGCTTGGGCATGGCAGCCCCACCCTGCGTGGCTCTGCATGGCTTTGGCTTGGTGGCAGAGTTCTTAAAAAGAACATAGGGTGTACACGTTGCCAGCAGATGGTTGACAGATGGCCCAGCTTGCTTTTTTTGGGAAATATATTTACTGTTGTCTTGCTGGTGTGTGTGTCTCATCGCTTCACCAGGCCCTAGAGCTGCTCCTCTCCTGCTGCTGACAGTGTGGGGTACCAACGAGTATGCTGAAGGCCTGACACGCCGGTGATGTGTTTGTAGGCAGGGCATGGGCCACAGCTTTTGTGTTGCCTATGTGAGACGAAGAGGCCATGAGAAAGACGGCCACTTTCCGGGGAATCCTTTCCAGGCCTGTTATATTCTCCTCCTGTGAAAAATGCTCTTAATCAAGGTGAGATCCTGACATCATCAGGTGGAGAGCCAAAAGGGTAGTAGTAGTAGTAGAGGATTCAGAAGAGGTGACTAAGCCCCTCTTCCTATGGCACAAGGTTCATTTCCACCCCTGGACAGGTGACATGTGGGCGGCTAGAACCAGAAGCACAGACTGTGATACCTGATTGTAAATTCTGTCCTCTGACTCCCAGAGATCATTGATCTTATCAGTTACAGACTGTGTGCAGTCAGTCAGCTTTTTGGAAAGGCTTTGATATATGTATGGGCTGGATGCCTCATAAAGATTTTGTGTGTGATCAATTATAGCTTAGAAAAAAATAAGGAAAACCCTCACATGAGGAATTTGCTCTCTAGTAATGCTAAAACGAAAACAAAAACAAAAACAAAAACAGCACCTAGAAATCAGTTCGATGTTACCTTAAAACCACATTCTGTGCCTTAAAAAAAAAATAACTCAGGTGAGCCAGAGATTGATGGTAAGGGTCACCAGGTGCTGTGTCGAGTAACCTAAGACCACAGCTGAGAGTCATACACCTGAAACCCCAGTTGTCATTTACCCCACCTTATTTCTTTTGTCAACGCTGAAAATGAATACACTGTCTAGTCTACTCTGTTCCACTTTGATTCCCAGAACCAATTAGGTAAAACCCTTTTTAGGAGAGTTTGCACATGTTCCTTTTTTGCAGGCAGGGAAGTCTAGAAGACTGCCTCCTGCTTATTGCAGCTTCACGCAGGGGTAGCAGTCTAGGCTTACCCAGCAACACGAACCTGTTCTTCCCTGAGCCTCACACCACTTGCATGATAGGTAGAGTCAGAGTAGGGGACTAAGGCTTAGGGGAGTAGAGCTACTTGTTGAAGGTTACTAGTAAGTGGGAGAGACGGGCTTGAATCCAGGTCTTCTGCTCCCAGTCCTGTTTTTCCATGATACCTTTTCTGCCTAGGATGGTTTTGTTACCATCCTGCTCAGAGCTAAGCTCGACAGATTCTGGAAGCCCCTTGTAACAACCTTTTCTGTTTCTCTTTAGAGATCAGTAGAAGGTTCTGATGTCTCTGATCTAGAACTTGTTATTTTAGCAGTTCTGGAACCAACAGTTGATGGATAACAAATTTGTCCCATATCAAAAGGGCAAGAATGTTCTCTAGCTTACTTTTCTTTTCCTTTACCTTTCCATACTTGTCAGTTTGTCTTTGTCCCAAAGGAAAAATAGGACACATCTGTACATGATAAAGGGTCTGTTGATATGTGTTGAAGTCATACCTAGTCGGAGCCATTGACCAGAGTTTGGATGGTCCCAGCTTTGGTGAGCAAGATTATAGCCCTGTCTTGTCTGTCTGACCTGAAGCACAGCTCTCTCTGAGGGTCTACAGCTTACCAGTGTTCCTTGTTTGCTTTGAACAAAGCTTCCATGTGGACAGTGGTGCATGGCGGCTTCTCGGGTCACCGTGGGGCAAAAATCTCCTTGTGCTAGAATCTGTCCAGTGTCTTTGCATGGTTTAGGGCATGTGCTCTATGTTGTGTGACCAGGGCAAACTGGAACATGAGAATACTGATTGCTGTTACTGATAGACTTGGAACCTTCTACGACCTTGGTTAAAAAGTAAGCTGTCAACACAACCCTTTGCGTTGTGTTGGGCTGGGGAGGAAGGGGGTGTGGAAGAGGTAGGAAATCACATCTTTACTGAATCCCAACTAAAATTTAGATGCTGAGGGGCGTGTGGATAGCTCAGTTGGCTAAGCATCTGGCTCTTGTTCTCAGCTCAGGTCTTGATTTCAGGGTCATGGGTCCAAGCCCCACGTTGGGTTCCACACTGGGCATGGAGTTTACTTAAAAAAAAAAAAAATTCAGATGCTGACATTTCTCATCGCTCTCTTTAATTCCCAGTGATCCTAATGAACATCTAGTATTTTGCAAATTGTGGAGGGAGAGACCCAGGACAGTACTGCTCAAACTTTGCTGCGTATTAGAATCACCTGGGAGAACTTTAAACCATCCAGTGCCTAAGCTGTACCCCCAGTTAAGTCAAAATCTCTGGGAGGTCTGGGCTTCAGTGTATATTTGTTTACATTTTCCAAGGTGACTCTAATATGTAGCCAAATTTGAGAGCCAGTTACAACTGGAGATAAAAATTGACAAGTGCCAGTTGCATTATCCCCTCAGAGGAGTTTGGCTTGGTTGGAAGGAATGATGACCTCTTCCTCTTTGCTTCGGGTGAGCTATCTGTTTACTCTGCTGTCCATGCTGATAATCCCTAAAAGAAAGCAGTCTTCTGAATGTAAATATCCTAAACTGCAGCCCTGCCCATCTCTCTCTGTCTCTCCCAGAGACTTCTTTTTACATAGAAGCAGAGATGATTTGGCTTAGGGGAAGGCCGATGATTTCCCAAGATCTATGAAAGCATAAGCCTATGTTAAATGAAAGGTCCTACATCCCTCCATGGATGCTAGTACTGAGCACGTCTGTAAATAGGAATGTGCTATATCCCCTGACTTTGGGACTGAGTTCTGGAATTTTCCTGGGCTCTATCAGGAGGAATTATAATAGAAGCCAGGAGTGGGGCCACTGGACTTTTCCTTTTCCTGGTGACTTTCAGATACTTTATCCATCCTCTGCCTCTTGGTGTCTCATGCCAGCAAACACATGGGGTGAAAGTTATGGCCTCTAGGGTATGGTCTTCATCTAACCAGTATTCTGCAACATACTGGGATCTCTGACATCGCACGTCCCCTTTAGTGTCCATTCTTAACAATCCCACACTTCGTTGCTGGTCCTTCCCTTCCAATCCTCTCTTCCTCACTCCGGTTTCTTTCTGCCCAGGTGTCAGCACCGTCCATCCTCCTTCCCCAGCTGCATTGCCAAGCAACCATTTAGAAGCCACCTCTTCCCACTATCTCAACCCCGCCCAGCCCCACTCTCCTCTGAGGGGCAGCACAGAACTGGGCAGAATCCTGGAGCCTGGCTACCTGGGCAGCAGCAGCCAGTGGGATGTGATGAGGCCTCAGAAAGGGAGTGTATCAGGCAACCTGTCCTCAGGATCCTCTGTGTGTCAGCTTGACTCCAAACCCACAGGTAAAACATGAAGCTGAATGGGTCAGCCTATGAAACAAAATCTCATTGAGAGTCTACCCCTCTCCTACCTGGGCAGGGGCATTTTTCATCTCTCTAGTCCCCGGCTCACGGAGTGGGGATAAAATGAAAGGGCTGGACCTTTCTAAGTGGCCCCCTTCGGCCACCCTTCACAGGGCCTCAGTGCTATTCAGGGGCCTGGGAAAGTCTGGGACACATCCTGTGCTCTCACACTCATGTCATTAGCCACACGGGAGAAGTTCATGTCCATGGACTTTTATCTCCTCTCTGAGGCTGGAGGAAGGGCTTGATGCCTCATTAAAGAATGTTCAGTCAAGAGTCAGTAAGAGGAATGGTATCAGGGCAGAGTGAGGTCTTCCCTAATGCACTCAAGAGAGAAAGTCACACTTAGGTCACCACACCTTTCCAGATACTTCAGTTATTTTTCTAAACCATGTGGAACTCCCTCGCACCAGTTACACTGGTCACTGCACACTTATATTTAAAACTCCCTCACACTTTCGGGTGCCTGGGTGGCTCAGTCGGTTAAGCATCTGCCTTCAGCTCAGGTCATGATCCCAGAGTCCTGGGATCGAGTCCCACATTGGGCTCCCTGCTCAGTGGGGAGCCTGCTTCTCCCTCTCTCTCTGCCTCTCTGCTCTGGTCATGCTCTCTCTCTCTCTCTCAAATAAATAAGTAATCTTTAAAACTCCCTCATGCTTACTGTGTGTAGGAGGAGGCTTTGCACCAGGCTGTCCTGGGGCAGAAAGCCAGTTTGGTCTTGGAGCAGAGTCGCCATGTTCCTGAGTGCCCATGTGAGAGAATGCAGTTAGTGGAAGGATGGGGATGTTTAGGGATCCTGCTGAGGAGCTGCTGGCTGAGCCCCACCCCCACCTGGGCCCCACTAGCGACCAGGTTCCCCACCTCCCACCTCTTCCATGTCCTGGCGGGATGGTTGCAGGGGCTGACCTGCTGGAAGAACATCTTGGTGAAATCCGGAACCTGCGTCAGCGGCTGGAGGAGTCCATCTGCATTAATGACCACCTGCGGGAGCAGCTCGAACACCGGCTCAGCTGCACGGCCCGTGGGAATGGTAGGAGAGGCCAGAGCTGCCCACTTTTGTCAGGACTGGGGAACTTCCGAAGGGAGGGCCCTTAAGCTGAGCTTCACACTTTTCAAAGCACCATGCTAGGATTTTCTCTACCTGCCCCTTCCAAACAGTCTGCCAAGGCAGGTGGGGCCCGTCCTCTTATCCTCACTTTGTAGATAGACTGGAGCTAAGAGAGAACTTTCCTCATGGCAGAACTAACAAGGTGTGTCCATAGTGTCTGACTTCTCATCCCATCCTTAATCTTCTCATATAAGTGCCTACTGACCTCCCTGTGCCTTGCCATGTGATTGGCAGGTGGTAGAGCCAGGTCAGCGGGCGCCCTCCCCCAGCCACTCACTGAGGTGGCCTTTCTCCCGCTACTCTCCTCTCTGCTGTCCCTTGGAGGCCATTCCTTCTACACACCCTCATCCTGCCCGCAGCACAGAAGCTGCTATTGCAGGGCCAGAGCCTCTGGAACAGCTGCAAGCTAGGGCACGTAGTGGGGCCTGCACAGAACCCACTGGTAGGAGGCACACAGAAACCAGGCATTTGGCCCACCAGGCTTGGGGTCCAGGCCTCGAGTACCCAAGCACTGCTGCTGGGTTGGGACAGTATTTCTGGAGGCACAGAATGGGTAGCTTCTTGAAAGTGTCTCTTACCCAAATGTGTAACTTGTCTGCTTGCACTTTCTGGGACAGGATCCAGCTCTAATTTCTACGGTCCTGGCCTGGAACCCACATCCCAGCTCTACAATGAGAACAGAGTCCTTAAGGAAGAAAACCGGAGCCTTCAGGCTCAGCTGAGTCATGTTTCTAGAGGTGGGTGGTAAAAGCCACACACTGTGCTCATTCCCGGTCCCTTTCCCCATGGGCACACCAATCATGACTTGAAGCCAAGAGAAGAAGGTGGAGACAACAGCTAACCAGATCCGCCAACCCAAAGTCCCATGGCTGTCCTCAGTCTAGAAGGGGCTGCTTCCTGAGAGGTCCTAACCATGGGCCCTCACACTCCGAGTCTCTAGGGACAGAAATAGCTCTGGGAAATCCACAACCTCTGTGCAACCCATAGATACTCAGATATTCAGTCATTAGTTATGAAACTGGATACTAGTTGGGTGTCTGTTCTACCTGTCCAGACTTCACTGCAGCCTCATGTGTCTCTCCCGGTACTGAGCTGCCATCCCCATCTCCTCACTACCTCCCCTTACTCACCCACTCGGGCTCCTCTCTGCTCAGTAATCCTCAGGACTTTGTGTCGGGAGGCACCAGCCAAATGTCCTCCAGAGCTTTCCAAGGGGCATCTATTCGATGGGCATCCAAGGGGGAGAGGGCATCATTTCCTCTGTGACCTGGGGGGCAGCTGACCTTAGTGTCAATTGACTTGATCAAATCAATATATGATCAATAACAAATTACATTTATCTGCAAATATTTATTGAATAGCCATAAAAGACTAATAGTTTCCTAAAGGATTAAACCCAGAATGAAAGAATGCTTGTGAAACGGGAAGAGACATCAAGTGGTATTTCTAAATTTGCCTCTTCAGAGCAGGAAGATGTGAGGGGAAAGGTCACTGATGGGGAAGTAACGAGTCGTCACAGATAAGAAAGAAGGCACAACTGCTAAACCACCATTGCATGCCGGGACAGGCTAGCACAGACCTCACAGGGGAGAAGACACTAAGATGTGAGCAAGCACAGTCGACCAGGCCCAGGGACTTCCCGCCGGACCACTGACAGCACCTACAGCCTGATTCTCAGCGTGCCTGTCCTTAGTCTCTGAGAAATCATGTAGATCATTGAGATGCCACAAGCCCAGAAAAGAATAGATGTCCCCATTTTCAAATTGACGAATATAATACATTCTAAAAACCGTAGACAAGAAATCTTGATGTTGCTCTTTGGCAAAATTCAAGAACGGATTATCACACAGAGGGTGTGTGAACTTAAAAACAGTGAGCATTAGAAACCACAGCGTTTTTGGCGCTTGGGTGGCTCAGTTGGTTAAGCATCTGCCTTTGGCTCAGGTCATGATCCCGAGGTCCTGGGATTGAGCCCCGTATCAGACTCCCTGCTCAGTGGGGAGGGGAGTCTGCTTCTCTCTGTCCCTCTGCCTCCTCCTTGCTGCTCCTGCTCTGTGTCTGTCTCTCTCAAATAAATAAATAAAATCTTAGAAAGAAAGAAACTGCAGCATTTTCTCCAAAAGCAGGGTAGACCTTGTAGACCTTATGAAATCAGAAGATCAAGAGCATTGCCCAGATGGAGGCTCCCCATTCCCCAGGGAGTGTGGATGTAGTGACCTGACACCCTCTGCCTCCCTAAGCAGCTGCAGCATTAGCTGCCCTCCTGTTGCCTTAGTTCTCTGTGTCAGGATGGGTGAGCCTGGGCTTCTCTTCCTGATGACTATTGGCCCCACGGTAGAAATCCTCCTGTGTTCTGCTCACCAGAGCACTCCCAGGAGACAGAATGCCTGAGGGAGGCTCTGCTGTCCTCTCGATCACGGCTTCAAGAGCTGGAGATGGAGCTGGACCACCAAAAGGGGGAAAGGCAGCAGCTTCTGGAAGACTTGAAGGAGAAGCAGCAGGAGATCTTGCATTTCCAGGAGGAACGCCTGTCCCTCCAGGAGAAAGATTCCAGGTAAGAGGGAGCCCAGTAAGAAGGAAGGTGGCCCTGTTTGCAGATTTAGAAGAAGGGATATTGGCAAGACAGGTATTGGCGCCTTTGGGGACTCTCAGTTTCCCCTCTGCTAGTCCTGATTTATGGATGACTTTGAGCAGAGGGAAGGACTTCTCTGGGAATGCCTTTTTCATGCCAGAGTTGGGAGAGTAACACCCTGTTTTAGAAGGCTTCAGCATATCAGGGGCACCTGGGTGGCTCCGTCAGTTTTGTGTCTAGCTCAGGTCATGATCTCAGGGTCCTGAGAACAAGCTTGGTGCTCAGCTTGGAGTCTGGTTGGGATTCTTTCCCTCTTCCTCTCCTTCCTCCTCTGCCCCTCCCACTGCTTGCAAGCATGTACTGTCTCTCTCAAATAAATGAATAAATAAATAAATCTTTTAAATCATAATAAATGTTAGTAATGTGAAAAAAAAAAAGATTCTCTCTCCTTCTCCCTCTGCCCCTCCCCCCAACACTTTCTCTCTTAAAAATAAATAAAAAATATAGATAGAGGTTTGAAAATTTTTCTACTGTTTTGTGATTTTTGTGGCCCAAAGTAATGGCAACATGCCCATATATCAAAATCTCTTATGTGTGAACACTTAAAATACTTAGAAATAGAAAAATCTAAACTGTTAAAAAAATTTCCAAATAAAGAGTTTCAGGGCTTTTGAATTCATTTGTTAAAAGAATAAAGAATTCCCATTAGAAGAAAATTTGCTAGCCAAATTTCAACAAAATTTTGGGATATTTGGTACATAAGATAGAAAAAATTGGAATCATAATTCAGTTAATAATCACTGATGAACTACTATTTAGAGCTTTGAATTTTTGTATTACACCTCTTTCTGCTATATTAGCCATAAAACCCAGATTCTAAGGAAATTGAGCTTAAAAACCAGACCATCAGATCACATTATCAGAAAGGGTTAAGCAATGATTACAATAAAATGAAGCTTTTTGCTTCCAAAAAAATGTGTATTATCTTGTGCTATTAATAGGCTTTTGTATTTAATGATAACAAATAACAATAAATAAAAAATTTTAACAAAGATTTAAAAAAAAGGTTTTCAGCATATCAGATCCTGGAGAAAAAAATGTTCAGCATATCAGATCCTGGGGAAAAAAAAAGGTTTTCAGCATATCAGATCCTGGAGAAAAAAAAAGCTATTAATAGGCTTTTGTATTTAATGATAACAAATAACAATGAATAAAAAATTTTAACAAAGATTTAAAAAAAAAAGGTTTTCAGCATATCAGATCCTGGAGAAAAAAATCCTTCCAGTTAGTTTAAGGATATTAGTCTCACCGTGGTGTAGGAAGCATCCACACCCTCTGTCATGAGCATCCCCAGCATAAACCCTAGAACTGTCTGTCACCTTGAGAAGAGCACCAAGGGGCAGTAAGAATACAGGGCTAGTGGGTCTGCTCCCAGCTAATGTAGCTAATGGCATGACTTCAAGCAAAGTTACTTCACCTCTCAGAGCCTCTGTTTCCATATCTGTAAAGTAAAAGTAATGGTCTTCATGACCCCTGCGTTGGCATCTAGGGCTAATACATTGTGATGCAAAGGCTGGCTGACAGCTGATTGTCCTGGAGTGGCCCAGGGGCCCTGGCCTCTCAGCAGGCCCTTGTCTCTCCCCTGCAGGCTGCAGCATAAGCTGGCCCTCCTGCAGCAACAATGTGAAGAGAAACAGCAGCTCTTCCAGTCTCTCCAGTCAGAGCTACAGATCTACGAGGCGCTTTATGGCAATTCCAAGAAGGGGCTGAAAGGTATGTGTTCTCCCTATTCCCCTCCCCCATGGGCTCCCTGCCCTTGCTTAGGATATTGGTGAGGTCTTTACCCTGGGAGTTGCAGAGCTCTGGAAAGCTACAGAGTTCTGCCTCAGAAACTCCCAGCCAGGTCTAGGGCTCCCAATAAGAAGAGAGGGGGTTCTCTCATGTGCAAAGCCCAAGGTTGGTGACATGAGCAAGATCCAGCCAAGACATCCTTAAAAGTAGGCCACAAGAGTCCAACTCTACCTACCTAGATGGCCAGAGAAAAGTTGATCGAAGTCCAAATTATACAGTGATTTTTATTTTTAATTCAGAGAACTGTCCTGACGGCACCATCATGTGAGAAGGTCTGGAATATTGTGAATAATCATATTGGCCACCCATGCAGCCAGTACAGCAGGCAACCAGCTCCCACCCTGACACATTTTCTCCCCCAGGGAGAAAATTAAAAGATGCAAAACAATTTACAGAAATGCCTCTAATAGGATCTAAATTTCAAGACTGGATTGAAATTTTAAACTGTTATATTGAGGACTTTTGCCACCTGCTAAAATACTGCTCTAATGTTGGAAAATCTGCTTCTATTTCCCCCTTGTTGTTCAAATTGGGGGGGGGGGTATTCTAAACATCAAGTTAATAACTCCAACCAGGCTGGAACTGAGGATTGAAGTCAATATGATGAAATTTAGAAAAGATAAAACAAAAAACAACCCTGAGCTTGGTTAAAAATATCAGTGGTAGAGGTAAGGGGATGGGGAGGCCTGAGCCATTCGTGGGCTTGAGGATGTGGAGTTAGTTAAAAACCCACTGGGACAAAGAACTTGTAGGCAAAGGTTGCTACAAAAGGCAATTCAACTTGAGACCGCAGTAAGGTAAGAGTGGTGTCCATATGGAGAGACCATGTTGGAAATATTGTTAGATTGTGGGGCACCATCTTGTAAAAGAGACACTGGCAAACCAGGGACCATAGTGAAGGAGGTCCCTGCCATGCCAAGGGACCAGAAATCTTCAACTGTCAAAGAAACTAAACAATTTTAGGCCTGGAAAAGATCACAAGGAAATGAGAACTGGCTTTAAATATTTGAACAATTATCAGGTGAAAAAGAGCTGATGTGTTTGGTGTCCCTTTAGAAGGCTGAACAAGGGTCAAAGGATGAAGGGCAGTGGAATTTGGACTTAATAATTAAGCCTTCCTTACCACTAGAGCCTTCGAGTGATGGATTGCTAGTTTGTGAAGGAATAAGCTTCCCATCCAAGCCTCCTTTAGATAGAAAAGGATGACTTGTCAAGGATCCCATAGAAGCAGCTCTTGCTTTGGATGGGATGTTAGCTCTCTAAGCCTTTCAATTGTAATTTTTTTTGATCATATGTTTAAAAATTCCTTAAGTAGTATGGAATTTTCTGTATTCAGCCAAATTTGAATTTTCAGAAAACCTGATTGGATTTCCTAATTTGCTGATGAGAAGGTGAACTAGAACTTGAAGAAGTATTAGGCTTACCGCAGACTGAGAGAATAGCGTACTTGGGCTCCTGGGAGCGTCGGGTCCAACCTGCCTGTGGGAGAGCTTTGTAACAGGGAGTGTGAGAAGTCAGGTCAGTTGACGAGACAGCCGCCAGCATATAGAGGACCTACGAAGTACGATGAAAGTTTGCAAGCCATGGAAAATGAGTACGTTTTTCCAAGCAAAATAGGTACTTGATGGGAGCAGAACTGTCAGATGGTAGGACTATTGGGACACGCTGGAGTCAGGAGACATTCGAATCAGGGAAACCACTGAATGGGTGCAGTTATAGGGCATTTACGTGAGGAGACTCTGATCCAAGGTGCTGTTGGGAAGATAAAGAGGAATGGATAGATGGACAACATTTTTTTAAAATAAGCAAAACTTTGTGAGAATTTGGATATAGGGAAAGAAACAGGAAGGAGCTTCATGGAGCTTTGGGGTTAGTGTCTAGAAACCACTTTATCCTGACTACATTTTCTTTCATGCCTTTCTCCTTTCTTATAGGTGTTTTAGGAGTCATTTCAAAACTACTACCACTAAAGCCCCATGGTGTCTTATCCTTAATTCTATAATGGCATGAGAACCATGAATTCTGTGATATCTCTTTCATATACTCATTTGGTCACAAAAGCTGTCTGAACTGACCAGAAGGGTATTCACAGCCGTCACTTACCCCGCTCAGTGATAACGTTCACCCAGCTCATCACAGAAATAGGACTGTATTTGACTAAAGGCCTGTGGCCCAGGTGCATCCCGGTGCATGTGCTACATGATAGATGGCATACGGATCCTGCTGCCTTCCTAAATGCCAGAACAAATTCTACTTTTTGAAATACATTTGGCTTCAAGATTTCAGAAAAGATATATGGTCTTGTAGAGTATTTCTTAGCTCTCTTCATTCCCAGTATGAAGAAACAGACTGTGTGTGGCAAATGGAGGTAAAAAAAACATGGTGAAGTGGAACAATTCAGTGAGTTGTGACCCTGGCCTCTAGTGGAGACTCCCGTTCCTACACGCTGCCAAAGGCCTGGTGCCTTCGTCTCCTCTCCGTGGGGACTCCTGAACATGGGGGCATCAACTGTCCTTCTCCCTCATCCCCTGCCCTTCTCTAGTCCAGTGCTGACCCCCTATCTCGGAAGACCTTGCTCTCGGGCCTGTAGGACTAGGGTTACCGTGGAAGTAGAATACTAATAGGCCTTGACCCCATCTTCTCATCAAAGGCTCTCTAGATGCAGGTGAGCCTCGGGGCAATTCCAGTGTGTGGTATCTCACTCAGTGTGCGCCAGGCCCCACACAGGGAAAGTGGCAGCTCTATCCCAGGTGTGTTGCCTGGGACCCTGAGAGGCCAGTGGAATGTCCCAGCGGAGTGTTCTGACCAATGCTTGGAAAAGCTTGGATCCGAGCCACCAGGCCCCACCTCTCTCTTCTTTCAGCTTCCACCCGGGATGCCTGTCACCAGGTCCCTTTAAGCAGTGACTTGAGCCACCTGTGGCAGAGATTCGAACTTTGCGAGGGCAGCTGGAGCGAAGCATCCAGGTGAACAACTGTCTGCGACTGCAGCTGGAGCAGCAGTTGGAGGGCGAGGGGAGCAAAGCCAGCCTCAGCCCCTCTTCCGCCAACCAGGAGGACCCCGGAAACAAGCAACCAGTCTTCCAAGGTAGGAAGGACAACGGGACCAGGAAGCCCGTAGCCAGTGGGGTGGTGGCCAGGATGTCTGTGGTGGAAGGGACTGTCTTCCCTCTTCCACGCTCCTTAGGGTCAGGGTGAAATCGGAGGCCTTTCAATCTACAGCCTCGGGTGAGAGGGCAAATTTTGGGTCACAGCTGGCTTGGGCTCCAGATTCGGAGTCTGGGCATATAGGTTGCTTGCCTTGGGCAAGGTGTTTGAAGTCTCAGGTACTTAAGCCTTACTTTCCTCATCTTCAGGGTGAGGATAATAATCATATAGATGTTGTATGGTCATTTGGAGCATTAAGTGAAATAATTTACAAGTGTCTGACACGATAAGGATGGCTCAACAGTTAATAGCTGTGTATGTTAATATCTATTCCTTGTATTTGTGGAGTGCTTTACAATTTACCATGAATTTTCAAACAATTTTTCAAACTGTTTTATCCGAGGTAAGGGAGGTTTTATTCTCGGTATTTCAATGTGGGAAAACTTCGGCCTTGAGACATTAACCAGGACACTAAAGTTTGCAGCAGCTAAGACACCAACCCAGGATTCAAACCAGATGTTTTGGTTTCCAGCCCCTGTCCCTCCTCCTCACTATGCTCTTGCTCTGTCTCGGTCTCGCTGGCCTTCCAGATTCCCATTCCCTGATTTGAGGGGAACTCAGCTGAGTGGAAACTGTTCCTGTCCTGGAGGCGGTGCTGGCTGTGGAAAGCAGGGGGGGAGGGAGGACAGCCTCGTTTATTCCCCTTGGCTGTCATCCCCTTCCCTGCCCTCTTTGTCAGTCCTTCCAGATACTGCCTTGCCTGCTCTCTCCCTCTCTTCTCAAAGTCCTTCATCCAGCCCCCTTCGCCTAGCTTCAGTCTGAATGTTAATACTGCCCCCCCATCTTGACACACTCATTTCAACTTCCTCTTTCTTTTCTTTTTTTAATTCACCATCTCCTCTCACCTCCAGAGCCCTATTTTCAATTGTGTTTCAATAGGAGGCATTTCTGCTCAGGATTATCTAAAGCGGAGTTTCAAACGCGTTCATGCCTGCTTTTCCTGGGCATGTTAATCTTAGTTTGTCCCCCTGGTCCTGCTAGATTGTCATTGATTAGACAATGACCTCACTTGTCAAATGATGTGAGGCTCCCAAGATCCAGTGTTGTGGTCATTAGATAAGAAAGTGTCCCATGGACTGTGGCCCATAGAAACTGCTCGACCACAATAGGTGGATGCCAGGCTCCACCCGGGCTGCCGTGATGCTTGTAGTGTTCACTTAGGACTCCCTGCTCTGCCATCCTACCCGGCTTTCCCTTTTCACTGCGTCCCCACGACCCCAGACAGGACTCAGCCCCAGTGACTCCGCCACTGCTCCTGTTCCTCGCCCACCAGAGAGGCCTGAGCTGGAGAGCTGGTTCTAAGCCACCTTTGCCTGGGCGGGATTGTTCCTGTCTTCTCTGGTATTTTCCAATACCAGGTCTTGGTATTGCTACCTGGTCTGCAGGGGGACGTCTCTAACCCTCCACGCCCTCTGTCTCTACTCTTCTCCTCCTACTACATTTTTTCCAGCACTAACTCATCAGAATGGTGATTGGAATGCTAGTTTAATTGTCCACAAGTCCATTCATCCTTTGATTCAGTATTTTTGACACATATACCCACATATGTGATGTGGAAATATTGGGGTTCAGAGCTGACGGCCAAGAAAGAATGTCTTGAGACATTTTCGGTGCGAAAAGGTGTTTTTATTATAGCACAGGGACAGGACCTATGGGCAGAAAGAACTACACTGGGGTGGTGAGGAGCCATTGATTACATGCTTTGGAGTTGGGGGAGGTACAGGCAAAGGGAAGTTTCCAAAAGGACTTTAATATGCTAAAGAAGACTCATGGGATACTGGAAGCCTGGCTGTTGTCAAGCTAGGACTGTTTTTCCCTCTAGTAGGTCATTAAGACAGTTGGGAGTTCCTGAAGTAATGTCTTACTCTGCCTGCCTCAAGTATTTGTCAATGGGTTGTAGGTTATAAGGAAATTTAACTTTATCTACATTTCCTTTTGCCTTTGTTCTCCACCTCATGGTATGCATATTTATATTTAGTTACAAGGCATTGTATTAGAAATTGCACACATAATTATATTCAAAATGCAGGTTAGAAAAATGCACCTAATAATTTTTCAAACCAAAAGTCGCTTCTCATGGAACACGCTTCCGTTAAAGGAACATGTGTTTGTTCCAAGCTAAGGGATGTGTTTGCTGTTGCTTACAATCACGGTCTGGGAGTGATGATTGTGTAGGAGACAAACCACGCTGCCTTAGATCTCTGCTGGTGAAGACTAAGCTGTGCATGGGCTTGGTGAGCAGTGTTCCAGGGTTGCTGAAAATTGTTCTTGTCTTTATGCCCTAGACTCCATTGCTTCCCCTCCAGTCCGAGATGTTGGCCTGAATTCTCCAGCGCTCGTGTTCCCCAGCCTTTCTCCTGCTGCTCCTGGCTCAGAGACCGCCACTTTCAATAGGACAAATGGTAAATATGGCAACTGAACGATTCAGGGACTGATGATGAAAAATTACCAATGCAAGTAACCTTTGGTTACTAATGGACACATTATCTGATTGTAGACATTTTTCTCCCTGGGTCCCAAGGTCTTTAGCCCTACTCATTGCACCTTCTGTGGCCACCTTTCTTGCCATTATTCTTCCTCCTGTGGTTTTCCTATTGCTCTGTTGTGCTTCATTGCCCAGTGATCTCTCCCTCCTTGGAAGTGCTCTCTGTGTCCAGCTTAATTAATTTCTTTCTGTGTCTTCTTAACCGGAAATTAAAATTTTTTTATTAAAATAATATTTGTCCTGGATATTTCATTTGTCAGTAAGGATAAAATTTGCCTCCTGGCAATTTTGTCATTATGAGATGATGTAAGAAAGATTATAAAAACATAGAACCCAGCAATCTATGGACTTCACACCTTGCTTGTACTTTCCCAGAGTGCCTTTCCTGTTCCTGGCCTCTTTCACTATTTGATGTCTATTTTAGAATGAAGTGGACTGAGGGTATGCTTATCACTGTGGATTCTACGTTGTTCTGGTTTTGTTTTTCAGAGCTGGATTTGGTGGCTTCTCCAGTAATGAAGAACCCTCCCAAGCTGGAGGGCGAAGCTACTGATGGCTCCTTTGCCAATAAGCATGGCCGCCATGTCATTGGCCACATTGATGACTATAGTGCCCTAAGACAGCAGATACGGGAGGGCAAACTGCTGATCAAAAAGATAGCAGCTCTTGTGAGATCAGCCTGCACCTTCCCTGGCCTGGAAACTCAGGGCACAGAGGTAATCACGCTGTAGGTCTTAGGGGCTCCTTTTCCTTGTGCCCTTTCTCCTTCTGATTGTAGCTTCTTCTCCCACTGGCCATCTCCCACAGCTGAAGCTACATCTTCTGCTTACGCCCAGCCAGGCCCTTCTTCTCCATCTCCTGTTTTCTCTGTCCACTCTGCTCTAACTGTTATTTGCTCTCAGAAACACAGAAAAGCCTGAGGAGCATTGTCATCCTCATATGTAGAGCATTTGCTGAGTATTGGCTTATGTGTCGTGCTCTTCTGAGTACCCTTTGGTCACTTATTATCTGGTCCCGTCACCCCGGCACATGGTCATCAATGGGCAGAGTAAAGTCACTTAATCATGTGGCTGGAAATTCAAGATTTGCATCCAGATGAACCCCATGTTTTGGAAGGGCTGAGAAGCCTGGCAGCCATGGGATTTCTCTGTGCAGACTGAGCAGGGAAGACAAGTGGGCAGCATGCCTTCTCAGAGTATTTCCCCACTCAGAGAACAGCTACCAGCTGCTGTGCTGAGCCACTGGAGATGCATGGACATGCAGGGACAGCCCTGTCCCCAAAAGCCCCCACTCCAGAGAGAAGCCCACACATCCAAGGAAATAAGGGCAACAGGGGTCTGGGCTTAGTACCAGAAGCCATCCTCCGAGTTGTGAGTGCACAGACACAGAAAGGGGTCATTGTGCCAGGCCAGGAAAGTCCCAGAGTCCTTAGAGGAACCACTAGGGGGACATGCAGGCTCTGAGTGATGGAGGAGAGCGTTCCAGGTAAAGGGAATGGCTTCTCAGTCCTTGGAGCTACAAATGGTTCAGCCCAGTTGAAGCAGAAAGTAGGATTTAGAGATTTGCATGGGAGTGCCAGTGCAAAAATCAGGGACCGTAGACTTGAGAGCATGGAGTAGGACTAGAAGCTTACGGAGAGTATGAGAGAAGCCAGAATCTAGTGATTCTTGCAAGTTGGAGGTCACTGCTGAGGTGGAGATCTTGGGCTTCCAGGTTAAAAAAGGGTTTCACAGGGTCAAGCAGGCCCATGCCTGTGCCTCACTCACCAAGGAAACCTGAGCCCTGTGCTGTGGGAGCGGGGGGTGGGGGTGGGAGAGAGTGATCTCTCAGCCTCGGTGGTGTCCAGGGCTATCTCCCCCTTCTCCCAGGTGCCGGGCAGCGAAGGCATCCATGAACTTGGGAGCAGTGCCCAGGCCCTGCTGCACACGCTGGAGGAGTCAGCCTCCCTCCTCACCATGTTCTGGCGAGCAGCCCTGCCAAGCTCCCCGAGCCCTGCCCTGTCTGGCAACACGGTGAGTGGCAGCCTCCTTCACCGCTTCTGCCCCAAATGCCATTCTGCCTCCTCCGTCCCACAAGTCCTAAAGGTCAGGAGCCAGAGAGTTGAGTTGGGACAGAGGGGCCTCAGGGGACTGTTCCCAGAGGAAGACCTGTCATCCATGCTGGCGGCTGGCAGTACAGCTCTGATGACATCCCTCCTCCCACCCCCAGCAATGAGGGAAGGACAGAATATGGAGAGGGAAGACACATGAGAACCCTGGCCACCAGGAATGTTCAGGTTCTTTCACTTTCTGAACTTAGCTGAGCTGAAAAATTTAGGGACCTGTGAAAGTGTTAACATGTCCTTTCCCCCTATGTCACCCCCACAGAATGTCACCATGAGATGACCAGCCTCCTTTAGCCACCCACTGCATCCCAACACACAGCTTCCCTCCACATCTTGGGGCCAGGCCTGGGAGAGTCAGCCTCCCCACCCATCAGGTGCTCTCAGATATGAGGCCTGGACTCTGGTTGGTGGGAGCCTGGACAGGAAGTTTTCTCAATCTGCCCTCCTCCCCCTCCACACCCCCACCCCCAGAATTCTAGGCCAGATTAAAGTTACTGACACCGTATGGGCCCAAACTATGCCAGTTCCAAGGGAGAGGTTGTTTTGCCATCTTGAAATTGGTCCCAAGATTTACAACATGGCAGACTGTCTCCCCAGGCATAACATTCCCAGCTAGAAGTCTGATCTGTGATGCCAGGGTGCTAGAACTAATGGGGCACTACATGTGAGCTCTTGTTCCACCGCTGGGAGTCCTGGTGCTGCCCTGGAGTCAGGTTCTCTTCCGCAACAGGAGTGGAGGCCTGTGTCCCTCTGCATGGGGGCTCCCAGGTTCTCCGTGTTCCGACCGAATGGCCTCATTCTAAGCTGGCCTCAGCTGGAGGGTTTTAGAGGCTTTCATGGAGGGACTCCAGTCCAGAAATAGTGCAGAACATTGTAGAATCCCACTTGTGACTTTCAAGAGCCACAGAGCATGGGGTGCTTTAGGCCTTCTGACCTTTGACAGCCTGTTTCCCTTCCCCAGGGACAGTCCATGAGAAGGGAACTTCTGGAACTGAGAACCAAACTGTCCAAACAGGAGAGTCTCCTTCAGAGCACAGCAGAGCGTCTGAAGACTGCCAACCAGCAGAAGGAGAGCATGGAGCAGTTCGTCTTCAGCCAGTGTGGGTGCCCCCGAGCCAGGGGATGGGAGAGGAAATTGGGGAAGGGGGGGGACTTCCAGACTGCCCACTTGTGCTACAGATGGATGGTGACCCGACAGACTGGAGGTGGGGGGTGCACACTGATGTCATGTCGCCAAACCTCCTGTGCCCTGAGTAATTGTGGATGCAGAGGGAGGGGCGCATGGAGGCAGCAGGAGACCCTGAGCTGAGCGGCCAATAAGACACACTTTAGAACACACCAGGCAAGTATGGGCCCAGCTGGTCACTGCTGCCTGTTGGGCTGTTTTATTGTTTCAGCGACCAGGACACATGATGTTTTGAAGAAAGCAAGGACTAATTTGGAGGTAAGGAGACCACTGCACCCACCAGAGACCCCAGCCCAAATCCAACTCCACCTGTCTTCAGAGTCTGCGAATATCACCGACCCACTCTGACCTTCCAAGAGAAGATTTCTGGTCCACTCCTAGGACTCGGGTCCTCATTAAGTGTCCTTCTGCTTCGCTCCCCATCCCCTCTCCATCCCAGTCCCTCCCCTGCCATCTCATCTCCCTGTCACATCATCACCCTCTTCTCTCCTCACCCCACTTCTTCCCTCCTTTAGGCCAAGTCAGGAGTCCGAGGAAAGCAAGTGAGTAGATTCCCAAGATCAGAAGACATGGGGAGTCCGCATCTGAATTACCTTCCAGGAAAGGGTCTCTCTGGCCAGCTCTAGTGTCTCCTGTAGCACTTTTCAGTTCAGGAAAAAATAAACCCGAGATGCAATCTTATTGGTTGATTCTACTGCACACTCAGAGAAGAGCAATTCAATTTTCACACATCTTTCTCCAAAGAAAACCACTGGGTCTTCTTGACCTAAAGGAGAATTTGATAATAAATAAAAATGAAACTTGAAGGGAAACATTCTATCTGTATGGCAGGTGTTCTGTACGTTTACGTATAATACTAACACTTTCCCTAGCAGTAAGCTGAAGTGTAGCAAATAGCTTATAAATCAGAAACTAAACCTTTCGGTCCACCTGGGGGGCTCAGGCAGTTGAGCATCTGCTTGATCTTGGCTCAGGTCTTGATCTCATGGTTGTGGGTTCAAGCCTTGTGTTGGGCTTCTCGCTGGGCATGGAGATTTCTTTCAAAAGAATAAAGAAAGAAACCAAGCCTTTCACTTGGATTTTAAAGCTCTGCCCTAAGCAGTTGGGCCTATTCCTGGGAATGTTCCTCATGTAACCTGAGAGCGTGTTGATCCCACAGCGTGAAAACGGGTCGGACCATGCCTTCACCCTCCTTTTCTTTTCTTTTTTTTTTTTTTTTTTTGGGGGGGGGGCTAATTCCCTTTTGTTCTTCTCTGATGATTCCTTTCTTTCCTGAGCCTCTTTAGAAGAACACTTACAAGATGGCCTCTGTAAAGCCTTATTCCTGTCCCAGCAAAGGTAACCCAACAGCCCCACACACCCACTGGCTTCCCTGTGTTTGGAAGTTTCCTCTGCACTTCCCAGAGACCAATGGAAAGGGCCTGAGGCCTGGGTTCTAATCCCGGGCTTGTCACTAACCGACCCTGTGGCTGACCCCTCAGGGACGATGAGCCCACCACCCCTCATCTGAAAGAGGTGGCACTAGACGCAGGGAGTCTCTGAGCTCGCTGCTGCCTGGGCCCCTCCCTCTCCACATCAAGTAAGGGGGACATGAACTTAACAGGGGACTTCCCTGTACAATGTCCTCTCCTTCCTGCAACAGGCTGCTTCTACGTGGGCATGTTTCATACTAAGCGCTTCGGTTCCTGGGAGGTCACAGAAGCCATCATTTTGCTCTGAGTGAACTGGGGAGTGAACTGGCCCCTGAAGAGGGCGTGTGGGATGCGGGCACCTCGTGTGCAGTGGCTCTGAGCAGGGCCGTCACCCGCCCGACGTGGTGGGGAACTTTCCTTCTCACCTGGTGGCACCAGTGGCTCCTCAGGACTGCACCCCTTCCCCTGGGCACATCCTCCTGACAGGCTCTCCTTGAACTCCTGGCTCTGCCACCGCCCACTGCTCACTGCAGCTCTGGGAGCCACCAGCAGGGCCTGACAGTAGCCTCTCACCTTGTTGCATTTTTGTCTCCAGGTGAAGTTCTTAAGGGCCCTGCCCTGCACCGCAGTCTTGTGACCCTTGCCTTCCACGAGCCACGCAAGAAGAGGAGCCACCAGAGGTCCTTCAAATAGCAGGAAGGCTGGGCCTGCCCCCCTTTTGTGCAGACCCCAATCTGTTGAGGAGACCTGGACCCCACTTCTCCACACCTGCTGGAGTGTCCAGGAGGAGTCAGAGGCCGGCCTGGTGGAGGAGGGTGAAGGGCAGACAGCCTCTCCTGCGGCTGAGGAAAAGCATCCGCCAGGGTCTGCTCAGCCCAGCCCTGAGCAAAACACGCAGGATTTGTAGAGGAGCTCGTGACACTGCTTCTAAGCACCACACTGGGCTGGGAACTGCAAATGGCCATTTCTCGCTCTAGCGCCTGTCCTCAGATGGCCAGCTCGGGGGACACAGGACCCTGCTTCCTACAGATGGGACACCTGGTCTCCACACGGTAGCTCCTGGGCCCACTCTGAAGCCCACGAGTGACAGCAGTGGCCTGAGGGCCAGTGGGGCTCAGCCCGCACCACTCCCAGATCCACGCTTCGCCGGGGCCAGCTTAGCCGGGCCACCGTCAGCCTGGGCGTCAGTCTACACCGGGGCTCCTGAGTGCTTTGGATCCACGTGGTGAAAGTGGTGGCTTCCCACATGCCATCTCCTGCTTAGCCTAGCACATCCTATTTCCATTCTTTTATGCTCTCTGAAGTGTGGCCACCTCAGTCTAAATATGCTGTCCCCTCGCATCACCCTAGCTCCTCTCTGGGGAACTGGGGCTCATGGCCAGGCCAAGGCCAGTGAAAGTCCTGTGTAAGATAAGCCAGCGATCATTTTGAAGTGGCACCTGAGAGGCCCCCAGTTATGGGAAAGCCTAGTCTGTGTCCTGACAGTGTTTTGAGAAGGTGTGTACGTGTGTATAAATGTACGATAGATATTTATCTATGTTGCTATGGCAATATGTCAAGGGCAGCATAACTGGTGGACAGGGTCTGTTAGAGAAAATGAAACACAGTCTCTTTGGTGGCTATGAAAGTAAAATGTGTATAAAGAGATAAAACGTTCTTCCTCACCTGCTCTGCTTCTGATTTTGGCACCAGTCTCTAGGCTGAATGTGTAAGAGTAGGAAAGACACCCTGTCCCTCAGAAGGTCATAGTCTAACGCTTCAAGTCTAACTTTAAAAGGAGAACTTTTGCCTTCTCTCTCATTTTGTAAAAATCCCCAATCTCAAAATATAAGAGAGTGGTTCTTAGATTTGGAGAGCCTTAGAATCAGCAGTGGAGATCACAGAAGGCACTTCCTGGGTCCCAATCCCAAGAGACTTCCTTGGTGTGGGTGCCCAAAATCTGCATTTCTTACGTTAATACCCTTGTGATTCTGATGCAGGTGGGCTGCAGACCACGCTGTAAAACTGTTGTACTCTAACAGTCACCCAAAAGTGTAAACACAGGTTTCTTTTTGAAGATTTTATTTATTTATCTGACACTAAGAGAACACAAGAAGGAGAGAGGCAGGCAGAGGGGGAAGGAGAAGCAGGCTCCAGCTCTGCGGGGAGCCTGATCCCAGGACCCTGGGACCATGACCTGAGCCTAAGACAGACACTTAACCAACTGAGCCACCCAGGCGTCCCCAGTTGTATTACTTTGATCGATAACCTTTCATTGAAAGTGTAGGGGGCTCCTGGGTGGCTCAGTCATTAAGCCTATGCCTTTGGCTCAGGTCATGATCCCGGGGTCCTGGGATCAAGCCTGCATCAGGCACCCTGCTCAGTGGGAAGCCTGCTTCTCCCTCTCCCACTCCCCCTGCTTGTGTTGCCTCTCTCCCTGTCTCTCCCTCTGTCGAATAAATAAATAAAATCTTAAAAAAAGAAAGAAAGAAAGAAAGAAAGAAAGAAAGAAAGAAAGAAAGAGAAAGAAAGAAAGAAGAAAGAAAGAAAGAAAAAGAAAGAAAGAAAGAAAGAAAGGGAAAGAAAGAAAGAAAAAAGGAAAGAAAAAGAAAAGTGTGTAAGTCCTTCCATAAATGTTGGCATAGAGATCTGCAAATATTCCCTGGGAAGTGGCCTTACTTATGTCCTTTTGCCTTCCAAGAATTACTATTAAGCTATCAATTATTTCCTAGAAAGTGTTAAAACCACGGCCAATAACAACAAACAAAACCCTCAAACACTCTCCTCACAACCATCACCACGACCACCAGTAACAAGAAGACCCAAGAAAAGACCCATTTGAGGGAGCAATGCCTCCTACTTTTCTAGTGGATGGAGTGACCCCGCATCTGCCCTAATGCTCTGTTGTTCAAGTGTTTCCATGAAGGCCTTTGGCTGTCCATATAGAGGAACTCGCTGGCCCAATCAGCAGAATGGATGAATGTCAGTAAACTATTAAGGCAAAGAAAGCAGGCACCTGGGTGGCTCAGTGGGTTAAGTGTCTGCCTTCAGCCCGTGGTCCCGATCCCAGGGTCCTGGGATCCAGCCCCACATTGGACTGCTTTCTCAGCAGGGAGCCTCCTTCTCCCTCTACCTCCTGCTCCGGCTCCTTGTGCTCTCTCTCTGTCTATCAAATAAACAAATAAAATCTTAAAAAAAAAAGGTCTTAAAAAAAAGATTTTATTTATTTATTTGACAGAGAGAGACAGCCAGCAAGAGAGGGAACACAGGCAGGGGGACTGGGAGAAGAAGAAGCAGGCTCCCAGAGGAGGAGCCTGATGCGGGGCTCGATCCCAGAACACTGGGATCACGGCCTGAGCCAAAGGCAGATGCTTAACGACTGCACCACCCAGGCACCCCAATAAATAAAATCTTAAAAAAAAAAAAAAGGAAGACAAGGAAACCAAGTGGGAGACCATGTTGCCCTGTGCTTATGCCAGCACCCCAGCAATTCCTCCTCCATCCCTGTGCCACCAGGGCTGGTGCGCCCTGATGGGATCGTCAGTAATCAATGGACAACACAGATAGTGCTTCTACAAAATTCATTTGAGGTACATAACATTTAGGAAAGCAATAGCATATGACATCATATAAACCTCACTCTGCTCAGGATCCAGTCACAGCTCTCTTTTGGGGAAAAGCCCTAAAACTGTTGCATTTCACCCTTTGTGAAAGGTGGAACAGTGGGTCTGTGCCTTAAGAGACCTCGTTGCAACAAAAATGGACCTTTGAGGGGAGAATCATCCAATATTCACCTTTCTGTAAGGTCTATCCTACCCCTCCCTGTGAACAAAGCCCACTCTTAAAAATTAAAAATCCTTCTGGGTGAA
Source organism: Ursus arctos (assembly GCF_023065955.2). Lineage (NCBI taxonomy): Eukaryota > Metazoa > Chordata > Mammalia > Carnivora > Ursidae > Ursus > Ursus arctos. The sequence continues at coordinate 5,124,537 of NW_026622786.1, forward strand.
CACCAATGGCTTCCACTTTGCATCATTCACGTAAGAAGCTTGCTGAGCCCCCGCAGGGAAGAGACTGAGTCCCACAGAAAAGAATGGAAAGAAAAAAGACGGCAGGTGATGGGGAGAACAAAGGCCAATGAAATGTAGAGAAAAGTAAATGTCCTTGGCACCTGCAGCCCATGAGTACAAAGCCCAGACAGAGCAGGACAGTCTTCCAGGAACTCACAAGTGCACTACTGGTAATGCTTTGCTGGAGGTAAAAAGTAACCTCTGCTGGACAGAAGCCAGACCTCCAGGACCCTGGAAGTCTCCTTGAACACCTAGAAATCCCTTTGGAAACTTCCTTATCTCTACCCTCCGCCCCCAATGTACAGGATATGATCATTCGCTCCTCAAAATCCCAGGGCAGCTCTTCTTGCCCAGGGGTCCCATCCCGGAGCTTCAGTACAAACACCTTTTGCCCCGGAGACGCCTCAAGAGTTCTTTGCTGACCGTTCGCTCCTGGCCCACATCGCATCAGCAGGTACCTAAGCGTAACACGTAAACACTAATTAAACTAGCCCTTGACCTGTAGACCTAAGACAGACAACCTGCAGAATTTGTAGAGAATTTATTGCCTCCCCCAGATCTATTTACCGCTGAGCTGAAGGAGGTAGACCCTTACATTGGTTTTCTATTCCTGTGATACCAAGTCGCCAGAAACGTAGCGCCCTAAAGAGAACACATTTTTTATCTTCCAGTTCTGAGGGTGCAAAGTCCCAACAAGGATCTCACTGGACTAAAATCCAGATGCCCACAGGGCCACCTTCCCTTCTGGAGGCTCTAGGAGAGGGTGGAAATTGGTCAGGGGAAGCCTCACTAACATGCAGTCGGGAGGTTTTAGCAAGGGAGCTCCTCTGCCCTCCTTACCTCCTAGGGCATTGCAGCCCTAAGGGGAAGAGACTGATCTGACCTGACAGGGACTTGACATTGCACATGGATACGCCCCCACTAACCCCGCCAGAGGAAGAAACGCTAGCCTCGTCCCCCAAGGAGACACCAGCACACAGCACACTTGCAACTTACGGTTTACCCCGATGGACTTTTAGAACAGCCTTCCCAACTGACCCCTTTGCTCCAAAAAGAAGAGCTTACCTCCCCTTTGTTCTCCGAACTCAAATATGGTTTTGCCACAGCTGGTTTGTCCCAGATCGCCTTTCCCTTTTATTCCCCACGAATCGACGCGGTGTCTATTCTTTAGGTTCACAAGAGAGTGTGTCTCTTTGCCTGTTGCATCTGTTAGAGGCCCCTCCTCCATCCTCAGCCCCAGCCCCAGCCCCAGGCCCAGCAGGCAGGGTCCTCCTCACACAGCATCCTTCTGACCTCCTTCTCTGCCTCTTCCAGTGTTAAGGCTCCCTTGTCATTCCAGGGTGCCCAGGTTCCTGGCATTAGCATGGGCACCTCCTAGGGAGGGGGCATTATCCTGCCCACCACCACACCATGAAGTCAGGTGACAAGTACAGTTGGACGCCCCCTCCCCGCCCCCCAATCTTTTCTAATTTCAACAGTCCGGTCGAAGTAAACCACTACCTCAAGGCGCAATCAAAGCAAAGGCAGATCAGACCCCTAGCGCACTCCATCCATGACCCTATAATTGCCCAATACTAGTGTGTTCAGGGAGTACTTGTTTTGCTTTGTGTTCCAGACCTGGCTTTTTTCCCTCGAAAGGCCGACTTTGACTGCAGAAATCTCATCGAAGGGGAAGCGCCCAGCGGTGGAGGGACGGAAGGCAGTGGCAGAGTGGGGCGCCTGGGACCCCACCAAGCCCCTGCTGTGAACTCAGCCCTGAGGAAGTGAGTAGAAGGAATGGTTTCCTCTGGCCCTGCCCTGGACTGCGGAATCCTTGGGCGCCTACCCCGGGCGGCCAGGAGGGGGCGCCGAGACCCTGCCCTAGGAGCCCTCCAGGTGAAGCAGCAGGCCCGGGGAGGTTTTCAGCCTGTGGGATGATGGCGGCAGGAGTCAGCCCCAGTGCCCAGAGGAGACGGACCTTTGTTCCCCGGGCCCCCCACCCCCTGGGGTGTCCAGACCTGGAGGGGGGCGGCTGGCTTGGAGGCTGAGCTCCTGAGGTGCAGCCATCGCTCTCGGTTTCCTCCAAACCAGGTTCTGAGGAGAGGGAGAGAGGGCGGGGGGAGACGTATCGGCTCTTGGAGGGCTGGTGGCAAGTCCTCCCTCTGTTCCTCCCAGGCTGGCTCAGCCTTCCCTGTGCTGGGCGCTGGGGGGAGGGGTGTGTGTGTGTGTGTGTGTGTGTGTGTGTGTCTGAATGGGAGTGTGGAGGGGTCGGGAGCCAGAGCTGCAGGGAGAGGGTGGAGGAGTGGTAACCAAATCAGGGTGGAGGGAAGGAGGTGGAGGAGACTGTGAAGGCGACGACTGAGAGGAGAGCCGTGACGTCACGGACGGGGCGTGTCCGATGTAAATCAGGCAACGTTTAGGTGCGGTTCTGTGCGGTTGTATTGCCAGGGCTGTGGAAGTAGCAGAAGTAGCAGCGCTGTTGTTTCCAAGGTATTAGGAAGAACTGGGTGGAGGGTGAGGATGCTTGGGACAGGAGTGGGTGCCGAGGGTTTTGGGGTGTGGCTAGGCGAGTGAGCTTGTGTGTAAGGTGAAAGGCGGGTGTGGCTGGAGTGGTTTGGTGGCAGCGGGAGTCATACTTACCTGGCAGAAGAAATACCATGATCAAGCATTTAGTTTTCCCAGGCTGAGGCTCACCCATTGTACTGCAGGTGTGCTGACTCCTGTAACTTCCCCAAATGGCAGAAGCTCGGCTACATAATTTGTGACAGTGGGCGACTCCATCCGCACTCTCCCCTGGTGCTAGCTCTGTAACAGAAGTTTTAGTTTGTTTGTTTGCTGTCTTGTTCTGTTTGGTCTTCTGGTCAGACCAAGCAGCGGATTCTGGAGACTTCAGACCTCAGTGTTGGGTAATATTCTCTTTTGCTGTTGCTCATCAAGAGTGCATGGTGGTCAGTGACTGTCCACAGCTCTCACTTGCCTGACATTTTGGGTGTTGGGTTTTTCATGCTGTTGTTCCTCCTGCAGCGAGGTGCCAGGTGCCCACCAGTGCTCTTTACTATCTCTGCTTATACAGTAGCTGGCTTGCAGACCTGTCATCCTGCAGAAGTGCTTTCTTTCACTTCCCATGGAACACTGGTCAGTGTTCCTTCTCCTTTCTGCCCTTCCCACATACCTGGCCAGTCACCCTACAAAGCCTCATCCAATGCCCAGACTTCCTGACCTTAATGAGGCCATGTTGTAGCCTACCAAGATAAGCCTTCCTCCCGAGGACCCTTCGGAGACTAGAGATGGTCCAGCTTGACCTACTTCGTTTATTGTAAGATTACTTGTGGAAGTGATCTCTACACCCAAAGTAGGGATTGGGCTCCCGAAACCAGCTCCAGAGTTCTGTGCTCTGCCAATGGAGCCAGCTAGGCACCCCTTGAGGGGCTTTGGAAGAGGCAAGTCTGTCCATTTGCAAAGGACCCATTGGGGTGGCACCAGAGACGTTTCCCAAGCAGCAGGCTAGCTCTTGGGCAAGGGGCCATGGGGCTTCTGCATGCTCTCGGGCTCAAGCAAAGACTGTCCTTAGAGCTGTACCTGCATTGTTGTGCAATTCCGAGCTGGAAGAGGTTTCTGGCTTCATGCTTTCGCCGGAGCTGGGGCTTTTTCTCTACTCAGTAAAAGCCTCTGTTCAGAATCTACACTGACCTGTTCCAACTTTTTCTCTTAGCAGAGCCACACCAATAGGGACTCACAGGAACTGGGTTACTCTTCTACCTGAAGCAACAAAGCAACACTGCAACAGCACCACACAAGATGCCCGAAATGCAGATTTCCAAGATCCTGGGCATCAGGTAAAGAGGACAGCCATCCCAGACACGTGGAAACACCCAGGGGAGCGGAGCCCTACAAGTGCTCCAAGGTACTGCCTCCAGAGAGTTTCCAAGCAAGGCACCGGAGGGAAGGGCTGCTGAAGAGGAGCCCTGCGGACCTCGTAGAGTTGAGGACACTGGTCTGAGAGACGCCTGGACAGAGGAGAGACGGGGAGGACAGGGCTGTGCAAAGTCACCTAGCCAGAGCTGTGTTGGGGCCCTAGGGTGGTGTGCAGTGAGGTCCTGCTCAGGGCCTCCATGGAGGCAAGGCCAGCAAGTCAGGCGGCCATCCTTTGAACAGGGCCTGGTGCTCACACAGCGCTGGGAGCAGAGCCTGTGCCCCACAGACAGACTGAGCAAAAGGCGAACCCTCCTAATTCCCGAGGCACAGGGTGGAGGACTCAGGGAGGACTTGCCACAGTACTGGGAGCTCATCGTTAGCCCTCCACGGAGCACTGCTCTGGACCACTGAACTAATCGTTAAAGCAACACCAGAAATGACCACACTGTTCCCAAGTAATTTAAATGCATCTCTGAACAAAGCTCGATATTATAGAAAACACAAAAATAGCCAGCAACCAACAAGGTAAATTCACAGTGTCTGGCATTCCATCCGACGGTCTGAGGTATGCAGAGAAGCAGGGGAAATGAGCCTCCTGGAGGAGACAGATCACTCCTCTGAAAATGACGCAGAGCCGACACCAAGGTGAGACTCACCAGAGAAGGACCAGAAAGCGTTTGTTTTAACCGCATCCCATCGGTTCAAAAGAGTCATCAGATTCATGGAAAATGTAAAAAAAAAGATCTAATCTCACGTTAAGAGATGAAAACCACCCTGACTGAAGGAAACATACTGCAAGGGGCTGACGGCGACTAGAGAAGGCAGAAGAAAAAAGTTGGAAAGGAATCCTGCGGAGTCTGCAGTTGGTGGTGTTGCCATCTTAACCACCTTAACCCTTCCAATCGGTGAGCACAGGATGTCTTTCCACTTGTTTAGGTCTTCTGGAATCTCTTGCAGCAATGCTGTGTAGTTTTCAGTGTACAGCTTTTGTGCCTCCTTGACTTGACTATTCCTAGATGCTATTCTGGTGGGTGCTGTTGGAAATGAAATTGTTTTCTTAATTCCCTTTTCGGATTGTTCATTGCTAGGGTATAGAAGCACCTGATTTTGTCTGTCTTGTGCTCTGCAACTCTGCGGAATTAAGTTATGCACTCTAGTAGCTGGTGTGTGTGTGTGTGTGTGTGTGTGTGTGTGTGTGTGTGTGTGTGTGTTTGGATTTTTCTCTAAATAGGGGCATGGTATCTGCCAATACAGATACAATTTGACTCTTGAACAACCTGGGGGTTAGGGGTACAGATTCCCACACTTGAAAATCTGTGTGTCACTTTTGACTCCCCCAAAACATAACTACCACTGAAGCCTTACTGATCACAAAACAGTTGATTCACACATATTTTGTGTGCTGTTTGTATCATATACTTTATTCTTATACCACAGCGAGTTAAAGAAAATGTCATTGAGAAAATCACGAGGAAGAGAAAATACATCGACACTACTATACTATATTTATCTAAAAAAATATTCCACCTCTAAGTGCATACACATTGTTCTGTTCAATTGAAACCCACGTTATTCCCCAGTCAATGACAGTTTTATTGGTTCCTTTTCAAATGTTTTCCCCTCACCTGCAGGGTTTTTTTAATTGATTTACAGTTGATACACCATGTGACGTCAGTTTCACATGACAACACAGTGATTGGACAGCTCTACAGATTATATTATGCTCATTAGATGTGTAGCTACTCTCTGTCACCATGCAGAGCTGTTCCTGTACCACCGAGTATATAATGTGATCTCTGTCCTCTTAACATTTTTTAAAATCCTCACCGTGGACGATGTTTTGACAGAGTGTAAAATTCTATGCCCTCCCCCCCAACCCACCACTACCGCGGGCCACCTGTGGACTTTGCCAAAGAGAAGCAGTGACAGACCAGAGGTTCCTTATGTTAGGTCATGGCAGCCCCTGATCTTGGACGAGGATGCTCAGCCTAGGCCAGGGAAATACAGATGAGCAGGAACCATTCTTTGCAAGCCCAGCACCAATTTGAAAGACCAGGGTGACCCTTCTAGACCCCTGCAGGGATGGCTCAGCACCTAGGAGCTGGCCCTATATAGACGTCCAGAAAAAGGCAGGTCCCCAACCTGGTCCCAACTCCCCCACTTAGACATAGGAGAAGGTTAATGGTGCCACAAGCTCTTTTTTCTACGCTGATGGGGGGAGGGGAGCCTCAGTGCCAGTGCAGGAGGGAGCATCAAAGGGAACCTTTGGCTGTTGACCTAAAGGTCGGTGGGAAGAGCCCACCCAGGGGACCAAGTCTACTTAAGATCCACCCAGGGGACCTGGGTGACTCAGTCGGTTAAGCGTCTGTCTTCAGCTCAGGTCATGATCCTGGAATGGAACCCCCCATCGCGCTTCCTGGTCCACAGGGAGCCTGCTTCTCTCTCTCCTCTGCCTGCTGCTCCCCCTGATTGTTGTCTCTCTTTGTTTGTCAAATAAATAAAGATAGAAATGTTTTTAAAAAATCATCCAGATCTTGCCAGCTGCTTTCCTGTGTCCTGCAGCTCTCACTTTCTCCCCGAATCTCCAGCCAGCTGGGTATCTGCTGTCTTTGCCTTCTGCCCCCTGGTCTCCTTGTGCCACCTGGAGGTCTCCTCCCTTAGGTCGCCTGCCCTCTTGTGGATTCCAGGGGAACTGCCAGGGCCAGAGGCTGAAGGCATAGGCCCTGAATCCCTGACTCCAATGTGAGGTCAGAAACCAGGCTCTAAGTCACCCCCTGCTGGGACTCCAGGATGTGGCACCTCACCAGGGAGTGTTTGCCTGGGGACACCAGGACCCATTGATGTGGGACTGTTACCTTTTTTCTTTTTCTTTTTCTTTTTGGTGAAATTTACATGCAATCACGTTCACCCATTGTGGAAGTCCCCTAGGATAACACAGTTGTTCAGCTAGTACCCTAGTTTGTTTTAGAGTCTCCTTCCCCTTCCCACACCCCCTCCAGCCCCTCTGCAGACAATCTCCACTCCCTCCTCCAGCCCCAAGCAACCTTGATCTGCTTTCTGTCTCCATACAGTGCTCCTTTCTGGACAGTTTACAGAAATCGAAGGAGACAACACGTAGTTCTTGGTGACTGGCTTCTTTCACTGAGCATGCTTGTAGGGTTCTTCCACGCTGTTGCTTGGACCAGATTTCTCTGCCTTTTGTTGCTGAATAGATTCCATGGTACAGATAGGCCACATTTTGTTTGTCCATTCACCAGTCGATGGCGCTTCGTGTTGCTGTCAGGTTTTCTCCTATTGTGAATAATGCTGCCCCGAATCTTTCTGAATGAGGCTTGCGTGAACAACTGTTTTTATTTCTCTCAGATAGATTTCTAGTTGTGGAATTGCTGGGACCTATGGAAAGCCTGTGTTTCACTCTTAAGAACTCTCAAGGTGGCTTCCAAAGCGGTTCTTTTATTTTACGTTTGTTCCCACCAGCAATATAGGAGGGTCCAGTTTCTCCACATTCTCAGCAACACTTGGCACTGTCTTTTGAACATAATCGTACTAGTTGGTGTAAAGTGGTACCTGGTTTGCTGGCATTTCGTGAGGACTAATAAGGTTGATTACTTTTTTGTGTGCTTATGAGCCATTTATTGGTCTTCTTTGGTAAGGTGTGTATTCAAGTGTTCTACTGGCTTTAAAAAGTGTGTAGCTTCTGCCCATTGAGTGAGTTCAAAGTACTCTTGCCTCTTGTGAATGTGAGTCCTCATTGGGTATTTAATCTGCAAATATTTTCTCCTAATCAGTGGCTTCTCTGTTCCTTTTCTCAGTGGTATCTTCTGATGCAAAGAAGTTCATCTCAAGTTTTTCTCTTCCGTACTGTGCTCTTGCTGTAGTGACTTAGAACTCTTTGCCCAATGCAAACTCCTGACCATTTTCTCCTATGTGTGCCCCTTGAATGGTTGTTTGGCTCTTACACTTAGCTCAGTGACCAGTTTGAGTTCATTGCTGTGTATGGTGTGATCTCCAGCAACAGCCGTGGGGGAGCTTTGTCCTGCCAGGTGCAGGAGAACCTGGAGGTAACCTGGAGGTAGCTTGTGTGTACAGGGCAGTCCTACTCCTCTCCTTGGCCCCACCTACAGGTTAATCTCCCCCAGGCCAGGAAAGGGGATTTCACCTTCCTGCACCTGTTAGTGATGGGCTGAGTACCTTTGGGGAGGCGAGATAAATGGGACTGGTGGTCCCATACTATGTATACTCCCCATTCTCTGGGACTAGGTACAGAGGAGCTCCAGGAGCCCCAGGGCAGTCCTAGTCAGAGGTGTCTTTAGGAGCCCAAACACACTGAGAGCAGGAGAAGATTACACAGAAAGGATACAAGGGATCCCAGGGGATCTGGGTTGGGTTCCTAGAGGGTCTTCTATGGGTAGGTGGGAAAGAGGACTTGCAGACAGCAGGAACTCAGGAAATAGGTCCAAAGGGACTGGAGCAGATTGGAGGCATTTCCCAGAGTTTGAACTATTTTTGCCAACCTGAAATTCATGGTGTGTGCCGGACCATCAAAGGTGCCTGGAGGGACACATGGCTGGCTCCATGGGGAAAATGTGCAACTCTTGATCTCAGGGTCTTGTGTTCGAGCCCATGTTGGTGATGGAGCCTAGCTGAAATTTAAAATAATAATACTAAAAAATAAAAAATACGCAGGTGCATGCATCAGGAATCCAGAGTTACTCCTTCTAAGGAAAGGATGGGACAGCTACCTCGGTCCTTGCAGATCAAGAGCCATGCTGAGCTGGAGAATCCTCAACGTTGCCTGACTTTTCCCAAGATCAACCCAGAGACTCTGCACTTTTAATATTTGTTGGGTTTCCCGTGTGTGGCCTGAGGTCCACTGGCAGACAAAAGTTGACACCCTAAGTACAGAAGTAGACCAAGAAATGGAAGAGTACCTGGATGCACCACATTACTCTCTGCCCGCACTGCAGCCTCACTGAAAACGGGAATGGGCATTCGAAATCCCTGCTATGCAACACAGGTTATGAAAAAAATGGAAAGTCTGGGCTAACAGTTTAAATGATTGTGCCCTCAGACTGAATTTGATGGCAATTGCAGACTGTTGAACATTTTCTAGGTTCTGCAGGTGGAAATGGGAGACTACGGGACAAAGCAATTATACAACTCAGAATAACTTTGGTAACTTAGTATCTTCATACTTGACACAGTTTTGGTATTTTGTCTGATCCGAGGGTCTCATGCTTGAATCTAAGCATATTTGTACAAGGAAGTGAATATCAATACCTCACCTAAAATCCATACCACTAAATGTGCCAGTGCTCATTCCTAACGGTAGTTTAGGCTCCTTTCTGACTGCCTGTATTTACCTTGACTGATTCTGAAGGCAGCCCATTCTAGCCCCCTGTGTACTTCTCTTTGGCCCCACCTACAGCTTAAGCAGAACATCTGAGCAGGCTCCATCACTGAGGGAAGGATATAGGTCAGACAGGTAACAAAGAGAAATGGGGGCACTGGGGTCAGCAGAAAGAAAGTATGCCTATAAGTGGGTTGATTCCAGAGAGGGCCATTTCATTGCTTTTTAAAAAATATTTTATTTACTTATTTGAGAGAGAACATGAGAGAGAGCAATGGTGGTGTGGAGGAGGGGAGATGGAGAGAGAGAAGCAGACTCCCCACTGAGCAGGGAGCTGGACTGGGGGCTTATCCCAGGACCCTGGGATCCTGACCTGAGACAGAGACTGACTCTTAACCAATTGAGCCACCCAGGCACCCCTTAAAATAATTTTTAAAAAATTCTGGTGTACTTAACATATAGTGTTACATTAGTTTCAGGTAAGATCATGGTATTTATTTTTTAACTTCCATTTTTTAAAGATTTTATTTCCTTATTTAAGTAGAGGAAGGGTGGGGGCAGAGGGAGAGGGAGAAAAATCCCAAGCTGACACTGCAATGAGCATGAAGCCGAAACTGGGGCTTGTTCCCACGACCCTGAGATCACGAACTGAGCTGAAATCAAGAGTCAGAGGGTTCAACAACTAAGCCACCCGGTTGCCCCTTGGAATTTCTAAGAATAATATGTTTAGTGTTCTCTCTGAAATGGGCACTGAGTATTGAGCAATGCTGAGAGAAACCATGGTACCCATAGGCGCCAAGGTCAGATGGGTCAAAATGTAACACAGTGGCATATTGATTATTTTGAATTGAAGCTACTTGAAGAGCAACTGGTGCAAGGACACTCGAACCCTCTTCTGTCTTCCTGAATGCAGGAAACCAATCTCCCGTATATAAAAGGCATCTCATGTACTAAGAAGTAAAAAATTTTCCTTCTCACCAGGGACTTTAAAGCAGAGATTCTAAATTCTGCTTAGAACTCCCTTCAAATTAAAACTCCCAAACATCCCTCAGAAATGTACTGTGTCCTTGTCTAAAATACATAAAAACTGCCTTAATACTTTATATTTCTTTAAAGGTCTCCATTTCAATATCAGTTCTTCGTAGGCATGCAATGTCTCAGATAAACTTAATTTTTAGTTTAGTTGGAAGACCTTGAAGGGTAAAGGAGGAACTTTTCCTTCCTTACATACCTTTGCCCAGGGAAATGAAGTTGGCCTCTTGCTGATTTAGAAGTTACACCTACGCAATGTGGGGAAAAGAAGGGAAACAGCGTTCCTTGCAGCTACTCATTTCCCTTCAGTGGAGGTGGCCTGGAAAGAAAGAAAGAAAGAAAGAAAGAAAGAAAGAAAGAAAGAAAGAAAGAAAGAAAGAAAGAAAGAAAAGAAAGAAAGAAAAAGGAAGGAAGGAAGGAAGAAAGAAAGAAAGAAAGAAAGAAAGAAAGAAAAAAGAAAGAAACCAAGCAAGCAGGAGAGAGAGGAGGGGAGGGAGGAAGGAAGGAAGAAGGAAGGAAGAATGAATGGATGAATGGATGGAAGGAAGGAAGGAAGGAAGGAAGGAAGGAAGGAAGGAAGGAAAAGAAGGAAAGAGAGAGAGGGAAAGAGGAAGGAAAGAGAGGGAGGGAGGAAGGGAGGGAGCGAGGAAGGAAAGAAGGAAGGAAAGAAGGAATGTATCCTGGTCAATTTTCCTAGTAAACATCTAGTGAAGAACCAGTTGGTAAACACCCAAATGGTGGTGACTGTTCGGAGGGTCCCTCCATGACATGCTTTCAGGAGTGTGTATCTGACGTGTATAAAACTATTTAGAGAACCAAACCTAGAATCTGTGGATTAATATGGCTTCATTCCCTAGAACTGGTCCCAAGAGCTATGTAAGCATAGCCATGGGAAATCACCCCAAACAGCTCCACTTTGTGTGGTGAGCTCACACATCACTTGAGACCATATATGTTTCGTCTGTGCCAGAACATGTCCTCATGTGGGAAGCAGGTTCTTGCAGTTAGTGTTGGTGGTCTCAGTTGCTTTGCTGGTACCTCATAATTTTACCCTTGAAAATGTGAGTAAAACTTGATAGTGCTTAAGATTTATGATTTGGGGCAACTGATTTGGCAAAGCAACCCTTTCTATCATCCCCATATTTCTTGGATGTGCTCTTATGCAATTCTCTGGTCTTTCTTGAAATAGTTGCCATTGGCCAAAGTTAAGGCAGGATAATCTGTGTACAGAGTAACTGTTGGATCATGGATTAAATGTTTCGTGGCCATTATGGCCAAATTTTTTGCTAAGGTATCTTCCAAAACCACGTATCGTTCTTTTGCATGTGCCCATTTGCAACTCCAAAAGCCCACAGGGATGTTTCCCTGCTACCTTGTAGTCTTTGTCATCAATTCCCTGTTAGTTCAGGATTATAACAGATCTCATTATTTTTTTTAAAAAAGATTTTATTTATTTATTTATTTGACAGAGACAGAGAGAGAGAGAGCACAAGCAGGGAAGCAGCAGAGGGAGAGGGAGAAGCATACTCCCCGCTGAGCAGGGAGCCCAATGCGGAGCTCCATCCCAGGATCTTGGGATCCTGACCTGAGCTGCGGGCAGACTCTTAACCGACTGAGCCACCCAGGCGCCCCAACAGCTCTTATTAAATCCCACATGCCATCTATCATAACTCTCTATCTTGTTTTATACAATTTCCCATAGTTACAAATACAGCAGGGATAAGAAAAGATGAAGTACAGGGAGCAATCTTACCTTGAAACGGTCCGTTCATTTTTGGGAAATTTGTCACACCACATCTGGGTGAAAAATTGATCCTTGGCATGGCCTTAGCTGATGACAATTCCCTTAACTCAAATCGCCAGGAACACACCTCCCATGAAACAAGTTGGGGCTTTTATTCCTTGCAGCCAGAAAGAACACCCCCCATGGTCTCAGGAAGAGAGTGTTAGAAAGAACCTATTATAGATAGGAAATGCCCTTCACACTGTCCTTCATGTTACAAGGGTAAGGGAACATCGTGTGAACGTGTCGAACAGATTTTTACTGTGGTTCTTTGATTTTCTTTTTTTTTTACACCCAACATCACCAAATCATTCATTTGGAATCAGAATTCAAAGAACACGTGACAGTTGAGAAATGTATGTTTATTCTGATCCAGTTGTACAACGAATCTAGGTCAAATTACCAAATAAATGTTACATTATTTCTTCAGGACTGGGGCTTTTCGATGACTTCAAATTTAGGAGCTTCAGATTTGAAGTCCAGGCACGTATTCATGTCTGCTCCACCATACATTTGCTTAAGCTTGAAGAGCTTCCTCTCTAGGTCTTGCTGGAGCTCTGGGCCAGTATCAGCATGTCCTCCAGAAGCTTCGTTCTGTAGTCTCTAACCCTGTCCATGAAGAGTTTCTGTACAGGATCAAGCTCCTTATCAGATGCCACTGCTGGAACACCAGTGTTGCTCCTCAAATGCACTGAGCCTGCAGACCGAATGAGAGAGGAGAACCTGAAGAGCCTTTGAAAAATCAGGGAGATTGTCTTCCTTACACTCAGTCCGCAGAGGCCAGAGCTTCCGCTGCTCCCACAATTCTGCTTCCGGCCCTGGCTCAGCCCTCACCCGCCTTCCCAGGATCTCAAGGCATTACCAATTTTTTTCTTTATAGAGATCAGCCTACATGTTTCTAAAGATTAAAAACCCAGGAGAATAGAGATAAGCATCTGAACTAGTTCTTTACTGATAGTATTAACAAATTAGAAAACCGGTGGTTTAAATCAACGAAGAGCATTTGTTACCTCACAGTCCTATGGCTCAGGAGTCTGGAATGATGAGGCTGGGTTCTCTGCTCACAGAATTTGTCAGTATGTCATCCCCACATGAAACGGTCTGATAGTGACCTTGATGTGGTTCTCTCTCCCAGGAGGGGCTGCCCTCACCATCTCACTCCTCTGGGATCCTCTTCCCTGACCCTGATTTGTGTCTGTCAGGATGCTTTCAGTTTACCCAGGTGGCTTAGGAGGAAGGCTAAAACTGTGGAGCCCAGAACTGATCTCTGCTGTCTCTTCTCCAGGGGCAGAATAAATGACAGAGGTCTTCATAAAGAAATGACTCCCATGAGGGCTGACATCCCCCAGCAATTGGAGCCGAGGAGGAAACGCCCTAAAAACCCAAGTCATGGAAGCAGGACCCACATCAGGTAGGAACCCTTCCTGGAAATGTCCCCTTTCTCCGTTGAAAGCCACCTTGGATGAGGGACTTGGTCTGCTCAAAGCGGAGTCAGTCTTGTGAGCACTGGGGCGTCAGAATCTCCATCTTAGGCTCTTTGTTTGAAATAGGCTTTTTTTCATACATGAGAATCTCCTTGCAGTTTTTGTCTGAAATGCAGCTTCTTCGCCTTATTCCCAGGGGATTCTAACAAGCACCACAGTGACTCTGATGTAGGTGTCCTTTAGCTCTGCAGCAGGTGCCCAGGGACTGGAGCCCTGTCTGCTGCATGATGTCCCAGTTCACATCTAACTTTCCAGTGGCTCATGCTGGCTTTCCTAATTTATAGTATACATTTTCTATCATACAGGAGATACATATGCTCAAAGAGACAATTAAATGATCCAGTAAAGCGTATGTGACCTGTGGTGAAGCTGGTATCGGACTCTTGGACAGCTTCTCTGAAGGCTGTGCTTTTATTGTGTCAGCACAGACCCGGGATAGGGTTGGAACGGAAATATGGTTGGGACTGGAGATCAGTAAAAGTTCATCATTCCTGGTAACTATTCACTTGACAAGTATTTACTGAATGTTTCACCTGGAAGGCTGTCATGGAGGCACTGGGGACATGGCTGAGCAAGGCAGACTGATGCCAGCTCTCAGGAAAATGAATGTTGGCACAGGAGTCAGATATCTGATCGATAATCACATAAATGCATTTTATTTGTGATCATAATGAGTGTTACGTGATACACTTGTGTTCTGTGATCCTGGTCTATTAGCCAGTGATTTAAAAGTGAATAAAAGGGAGAGGAGTTAAGATGGCGGAGGAGTAGGGGACCCCTTTTTCAGCCGGTCCCCTGAGTCGAGCTGGATAGGTACCAGACCAGCCTAAATAACCACGGAATCAGCCTGAGACGCAGGATGATGCATCTGGATCTCTACAAATGAACATCTCCAGCGCTGAGTATTGAGGTACGAAGAGGGGAGCTGTAAACCGTGCACGGATATCGGAAGATAAACGGAAGGGGGAGGGAGCCGCCGCGTTTGGGCGCCGGGAAGCGGCAGCCACCTGCACGGGGGAGCGGGCGGACTCACAGAGGGCACCCGCGAGAGAGCGGACTGAGACCGGTGAGCCGTGAACGCGCGCGCCACCAGGCATCTCCCGGAACACCGGAATCCCGGTGTGCTCACGGGATCCAGACTGAGACCGGGAACTCCCGGAGTGCGCGCGGGGCGGCTGGCGGCTGGCGGGCCACCTGCACGGGGGAGCGGGCGGACTCACGGGTCGGCACCCGCGAAACAGCAGACTGAGACCCTGAACCAGGTGCGCGCACCACCAGGCTTCTCACGGAACTCCGGAATCGAGGTGTGCTCACCGGGCATAGACTGAGACCGGGAGACCCGGGAGCGCGCGGGGCGGCCGGTGGCTGGCGGCATTAGAAACACAAAGGACAGAGACGCGCCGGCCCTGGAAGTGAGGGCAGGGACGCCGGGTGTGGGGCGCACATCCCGGGACGCTGCAGGGTTGAGCAGCAGCAACAGTAACAGAGTTAAAGTGGCCAGAACATCAGTGGAGAACGGGCCGCAATCCCTCTGTTCTGCGACAATGCAGCCTCTGCTGCTCTGACTCTCAGAAGAGGCATAGCCGGCCGCCAGGGAAAGCCGCCAGAGAACAAAAGCCTGGAAATACCGGCTCAGAGAGTGCCCATCCCCATCCCCCCTCGCAGGGGACACGGAGACTCTAACCAAACAGGGTTGCCTGAGTATCGGCGCGGCAGGCCCCTCCCCCAGAACACAGAAGGCAGGCTGAAAAATCAAGAAGCCCACAACCGGGGCGCCTGGGTGGCGCAGTCATTGAGCGCCTGTCTTCGGCTTGGGGCGTGATCCCAGCGTTCCGGAAAGGAGTCCCTCATCGGGCTCCTCCGCTGGGAGCCTGCTTCTTCCTCTCTCACTCCCCTGCTTCTGTTTCGTTCTTGCTGACTGTCTGTCTCCCTCTCTCAGATAAGTAAATAAATAAAATCTTTAAAGAAGAAGCCCACATCTCTAAGATCCCTATAAAACAAGGGGCACGGCCTGGGACCCAGTCAATAATTTTGGGCTCTGGAAACCCCGCAACCTCTCTTCATCAGAATGACAAGAAGGAGAAGCCCCCCCCAGCAAAGAAAAGACAGTGAGTCAGTGGCCTCTGCCACAGAAGTAACGGATATGGATGTAACCAAATTATCAGAAATGGAATTCAGAGTAACAATGGTCAAGATAATGAGTAGACTTGAAAAAAGTATTCAGGAAAATATTACTGAGAATATACAATCCCTAAGGGCGGAAATGAGAGCGAATTTGACAGAAATTAAAAATTCTATGAGCCAAATGCAGGCAAAACTAGAGGCTCTGACGGCCAGGGTCACGGAAGCGGAGGAAAGGGTTAGTGAATTGGAGGATGGGTTAATAGAGGAAAAAATAAAAATAGAAGATGGTCTTAAAAAAATCCACGCCCACGAATGTTGGCTACGGGAGATTACTGACTCAACGAAACGATCCAATGTTAGAATCATCGGCATCCCCGAGGGGGTGGAGAAAAACAGAAGTCTAGAAGAGATATTTGAACAAATTGTAGCTGAAAACTTCCCTAATCTAGCAAGGGAAACAAAAATTCGTGTCCAAGAGGCAGAGAGGACCCCTCCCAAACTCAACCATGACAGACCTACACCACGTCACGTCATAGTGCATTTCACAAATATGAGATCCAAGGAAACAGTATTGAAAGCGCCAGGGCAAAGAAATTTCTCACGTACCAAGGCAAAGGCATCAGAATTACATCAGACCTGTCTACACAAACCTGGAATGAGAGAAAGGGTTGGGGGAGCATTTTTAAAGCTCTTTCAGAGAAAAACATGCAGCCAAGGATCCTTTATCCAGCAAGGCTGTCATTCAGAATTGATGGAGAAATAAAGACATTTCAGAATCGACAGTCACTAGCCAATTTCGTAACCACGAAACCAGCCCTACAGGAGGTATTATGGGGGGTTCTATAAAAGTAAAAAGGCCCCAAGAGTGATACAAAACAGAAAGTCACAGCCAATACAAACAAAGACTTTACTGACAACATGGCAGAATTAAAAGCATATCTCTCAGTACTCAGCCTGAACATTAATGGTTTAAATTCTGGCTTCAAACGCCACAGGGTTGCAGATTGGATAAAAAGAAATGACCCATCCATTTGCTGTCTACAAGAGACTCATTTCGAACCCAAAGATGCATTCAGACTGAGAGTAAGGGGATGGAGTACCATCTTTGACGCAAATGGACCTCAAAAGAAAGCTGGGGTAGCAATTCTCATATCAGATAAATTGGATTTTAAACTACAGACTATAGTTAGAGACGCAGAAGGGCACTCTATTATTCTTAAAGGAAGTATTCAACAAGTGGATATGACAATTATAAATATATATGCCCCCAACAGGGGAGCAGCAAGATACACAAGCCAACTCTTAACCAGAATAAAGAGACACATAAATAAAAATACATTAATAGTAGGGGACCTCAACACTCCACTGTCAGAAATACACAGAACACCCTGGCAAAAACTAAGCAAAGAATCAAAGGCTTTGAATGCCATACTCGACGAGTTGGACCTCTTAGATATATATAGAACACTACACCCCAGAACCAAAGAATACTCATTCTATTCTAATGCCCATGGAACATTTTCAAGAATAGACCATGTTCTGGGACACAAAACAGGTCTCAGCCGATACCAAAAGATTGAAATTATCCTCTGCATATTCTCAGACCACAACGCTCTGAAATTGGAACTCAACCACAAGGAAAAATTTGGAAGAAACTCAAACACTTGGAGACTAAGAACCATCCTGCTCAGGAATGACTTGATAAACCAGGAAATCAAAAATCAAATTAAACAATTTATGGAGACCAATGAGAATGAAAATACAACAGTCCAAAACCTATGGGATACTGCAAAGGCAGTCCTAAGGGGAAAATACATAGCCATCCAAGCCTCACTCAAAAGAATAGAAAAATCTAAAATGCAGTTTTTATATTCTCACCTCAAGAAGCTGGAACAGCAACAGAGGGACAGGCCTAATCCACGCACAAGGAAGCAGTTGACCAAAATTAAAGCTGAAATCAATCAAGCAGAAACCAGAAGTACAGTAGAGCAGATCAACAGGACTAGAAGCTGGTTCTTGGAGAGAATCAATAAAATTGACAGACCACTGGCAAGACTTATCCAAAAGAAAAGAGAAAGTACCCAGATTATTAAAATTATGAATGAAAAAGGAGAGGTCACGACGAACACCATTGAAATTGGAAGGATTATTAGAAATTTTTATCAACAGCTATATGCCAATAAACTAAGCAATCTGGAAGAGATGGAATCCTTCCTGGAAACCTATAAACTACCAAGATTGAAAAAGGAAGAAATTGATTTCTTAAACAGGCCAATTAATTATGAAGAAATTGAGTCAGTGATAAACAACCTTCCAAATAACAAAACTCCAGGCCCGGACGGTTTTCCTGGGGAATTCTACCAAACATTCAAAGAAGAAATAATACCTATTCTCCTAAAGCTATTTCAAAAAATAGAAACAGAAGGAAAGCTACCAAACTCATTCTATGAGGCCAATATTACCTTGATCCCCAAACCAGGCAAAGACCCCCTCAAAAAGGAGAATTACAGACCGATTTCCCTAATGAATATGGACGCCAAAATCCTCAACAAGATACTTGCTAATAGAATCCAACAGTTCATTAAAAGGATTATCCACCACGATCAAGTGGGATTCATACCTGGGATGCAAGCGTGGTTCAATATTCGCAAATCAATCAGCGTGATACATCATATCAACAAGAAAAGACTCAAGAACCATATGATCCTCTCAATCGATGCCGAAAAAGCATTTGACAAAATACAGCATCCTTTCCTGATTAAAACCCTTCAGAGTGTAGGAATAGAAGGTACATTTCTCAATCTCATAAAAGCCATCTATGAAAAGCCTACTGCAAATATTATTCTCAATGGGGAAAAGCTGGAAGCCTTTCCCTTAAGATCAGGAACACGACAAGGATGCCCACTCTCGCCACTATTATTCAACATAGTACTAGAAGTCCTTGCAACAGCAATCAGACGACAAAAAGGGATCAAAGGTATTCAAATCGGCAAAGAAGAAGTCAAAATGTCTCTCTTCGCAGACGACATGATACTCTATATGGAAAACCCAAAAGAAGCCACTCCCAAACTATTAGAAGTTATAGAGCAATTCAGTAACGTGGCGGGATACAAAATCAATGCTCAGAAATCAGTTGCATTTCTGTACACGAATAACGAGAACGAAGAAAGAGAAATCAGGGAATCCATCCCATTTACAATAGCACCAAAAACCATACGTTACCTTGGAATTAACTTAACCAGAGACGTAAAGGACCTTTATTCTAGAAACTATAAATCACTCTTAAAAGACATTGAGGAAGACATAAAAAGATGGAAAGATATTCCATGCTCATGGATCGGAAGAATTAACATAGTTAAAATGTCCATGCTACCCAGAGCAATCTACACTTTCAATGCTATCCCGATCAAAATACCGAGAACGTTTTTCAAAGAACTGGAACAAATAGTCCTTAAATTTGTATGGAACCAGAAAAGACCCCGAATCTCCAAGGAACTGTTGAAAAGGAAAAACAAAGCTGGGGGCATCACAATGCCGGATTTCGAGCTGTACTACAAAGCTGTGATCACAAAGACAGCATGGTACTGGCACAAAAACAGACACATAGACCAATGGAACAGAATAGAGAGCCCAGAAATGGACCCTCAGCTCTTTGGGCAACTAATATTTGATAAAGCAGGAAAAAACATCCGGTGGGAAAAAGACAGTCTCTTCAATAAATGGTGCTGGGAAAATTGGACAGCTACATGCAAAAGAATGAAACTTGACCACTATCTCACACCATACACAAAAATAAACTCCAAATGGATGAAAGACCTCGATGTGAGACAGGAATCCATCAAAATTCTAGAGGAGAACATAGGCAGCAACCTCTACGACATCAGCCAAAGCAACCTTTTTCATGACACATCCCCAAAGGCAAGAGAAACAAAAGATAAAATGAATTTATGGGACTTCATCAAGATTAAAAGTTTCTGCACATCCAAGGAAACAGTCAGAAAAACTAAGAGGCAGCCCACGGAATGGGAGAAGATATTTGCAAATGACACTACAGATAAAGGACTGGTATCCAAGATCTACAAAGAACTTCTCAAACTCAATACACGAGAAACAAATAAACAAATCAAAAAATGGGCAGAAGATATGAACAGACACTTTTCCAATGAAGACATACAAATGGCTAACAGACACATGAAAAAATGTTCAAAATCATTAGCCATCAAGGAAACTCAAATCAAAACCACACTGAGATACCACCTTACGCCAGTTAGAATGGCAAAAATAGACAAGGCAAGAAACAACAATTGTTGGAGAGGATGTGGAGAAAGGGGATCCCTCCTACATTGTTGGTGGGAATGCAAGTTGGTACAGCCACTCTGGAAAACAGTGTGGAGGTCCCTTAAAAAGTTAAAAATTGAGCTACCCTATGATCCAGCCATTGCACTACTGGGTGTTTACCCCAATGATACAGACGTAGTGAAGAGAAGGGCCATATGCACCCCAATGTTCATAGCAGCAATGTCCACAATAGCTAAATCGTGGAAGGAGCCGAGATGCCCTTCAACAGATGACTGGATTAAGAAGTTGTGGTCCATATATACAATGGAATATTACTCAGCTATCAGAAAGAACGAATTCTCAACATTTGCTACAACATGGACGGCACTGGAGGAGATAATGCTTAGTGAAATAAGTCAAGCAGAGAAAGACAACTATCATATGATTTCTCTCATCTATGGCACATAAGAACTAGAATGATCAGTAGGGGAAGAAAGGGATAAAGAAAGGGGGGGTAATCAGAAGGGGGAATGAAACATGAGAGACTATGGACTATGAGAAACAAACTGAGGGCTACAGAGGGGAGGGGGTGGGGGAATGGGATAGACCGGTGATGGGTAGTAAGGAGGGCACATATTGCATGGTGCACTGGGTGTTATACACAACTAATGAATCATCGAGCCTTACATCGAAAACCGGGGATGTACTGTATGGTGACTAACATAATATAATACAAAATCATTATTAAAAAAAAAAATGTGGGGCGCCTGGGTGGCACAGCGTTTGGGCGTCTGCCTTCGGCTCAGGGCGTGATTCCGGCGTTATGGGATCGAGCCCCATATCAGGCTCCTCCGCTAGGAGCCTGCTTCTTCCTCTCCCACTCCCCCTGCTTGTGTTCCCTCTCTCGCTGGCTGTCTCTATCTCTGTCGAATAAATAAATAAAATCTTTAAAAAAAAAAAAATGTAACAGGTGAAAAGAGGTATACTAAAAAAAAAAAATCTTACAAGGGGCTGAGTCATTTCTACAAAAACAAAGCCTTTATTATTATTATTATTATTTTAAACAAAGAAAATGTCATTTTCAACAATTGGGGATGTGGAAGGAACCCATGGGGTGCTAAGAATTTCTTCCTTCCCTTGTTTTGTTTTCCCTTCCTCCCCAATCCCCCAGCAGGAGCACCCTCCTGGAGTTTGAGATAACCTCCTCCTTCCTCCAGGGGGTAGGTAGGAGTGTTACAAAGGCCCAAAAGGTTGTGCTGGGGTCAGGATTAAAATGAGGCAAAAAGGTAAATTTTCATGACAAAAATGATATAGGTGTTTGTGTCTTACATTTCTTTTTCTCCAAAAGCAGCAATTTGGGGGATTTGAAACATTTGGCTCTTTTAATAAAGAACTGGAATTTGCTTGTAGAGAAAAAAAAATAAAATAAAATAAAAGTGAATAAAAGGAAGAGAGCTATATCGCTGTGAGAAAAGATTTGTCCCCAAATAGGCCTTCTGGTGTTTTTAACAGTGGAAATGCTTACATTTAATCCAAGGTCTCCTGAAAATTACTTATGCATTTTTAAGGGGAACTTTTAATTTCAGTGTCCCCCGAAATTTTGTTGTGGGTTTCTGGGGGGTGTGTTAGGTGCCTTGACAGGGAAGCTTGCAGCCAAGGCCATTGTGGGGGCTCTGCTGCCATCAAGTGATGAAGGAGTTTGGGGCAATGTCTTAATCTCTCCGGGCCTCAGTTTCCTCATCTGTAAGATAAGGTTGTTATTCAAATTCTCCAAAGTCACCTCCTGCTCAGATTCTGTGAGTGCATGAGGGACTGAGGTGCCTGTTAAACAGCCCTGGGGACTGCAGCTGAGACCTGACTTGGTCTCTTCTCTGCGTGTCTCCTTCAGGAGCCTGAGCTGAGCCGACACTGAAAACAGAGAACAGAGGGAGCCAATGGAAGACAGAAAAGCAGCATGTTTGGAGGATGAGAATAACCCAAAGATGGGCAAGGCAATGGTGGAGCAGGTGGTTGGCACAGGAGGTAAGAAGAAGGACAAGTTGAGTTCAGAAAAATCAGGGGAGACCACGGAATGCATACAGCAGCTTCCGACTCTGAAAGGAGGTGCCTGAGCTGAGGAACGAGGACTAAGAGAGTAACGTAGGCCACAGTGAACCTGTGCACCTGCAGACGAGCCCCACAGGATGGAGCGGGCTTGGTTTGAACTGCTGGGAAGCACCAATTCCAAGAGGAGGAGGATGTGACCATGAGGCTCTGCCCCAGACGCCTAGCCTCGACCTTGGAGCTGCCCTCACGGTCGATGTCCTCCACGTAAGTGTGGGCTTAGAGGGATCGATGATGTTTGGATAAGGGTTGTAAATGTCCATTCTCACTGCAGATAGTTCTGCCCTAAGGTCAGGGAGGCCCAGGGTAGGGGACCATTGCATCTGAAGCCACATGATATTAATAATATTCTTAATAATGCTGCCTGGGGGTCATGAATGGAAAGGGTCAAGGATCTACTCAGAAAGTGAAGGTTTAGGGAATATAATATTTGAGTGGAGTCAAGTGTAGTGTAGTGGGAGAAAAGTTATTGCATTTAACAGCACCTGATGACTTCCGGGGAAACAAAGCTGACGCTAATCATGGCTCTAGATGCCAAATAACAAAGCAAACCACTTTCTTGCATTGGTCGTAGAGAAACAGGAAGCCCTTAATGCACATAACATGCTGGAAAGTTGCTCTGCCAGGAGGGTCAAGCAATAAAACAGATCACCTGGCCGGTGGCAGAAGAAAGGGCTGGGCTGAGTTTGTGACAGTATCCCCTAGGTGGTGGAGAAAAAGGGTTGGGGCTTTTGAAGTTACAGGTGAGCTGGCTCATAGTAACATTACACCATCTTGAGAAAACATATCTAGCAAAATTTTGGATTCGATGGACACTAAAAATTTAGTCCATGATCTGCAATAATTCTTTTTTTTAATGCAATGATTATTTTAATTTTTGTACTTTGTTATTTGATTACTGTCGAAGTTGAATATTTTCTCATAAGTTAATTATCTTAAATACTTTTTATGTGACAGTCTGTCTAAGATTTGAAGTACATAAATGACACAGTATACTTTGGTTCCTTAGGGCAATGAGAAAACCATAGTAGCCTTGTGTATTGGTTGGTTATTGATTTATAAAACTGTACTAGTTTTCAACATGAAATTATGGGGATATTGACTAGTCCAGTAGCCTTGTTAACCATATACTATAAAGGAAGTTGAACACAAACATGCTAAAGTGAAAATGCATACAATGTTCCCCCCAAATTAAAAACTCCCAAATACAAATATGCTTTAAATGCAACGAGTCAAGGCCTACTGTTGGAAGCTGTTCACTGGTACTGAAGAAGGACAGCAATTCACTCTACTTCTTTGTATCTAGTTAATTTTCTCCTCTGGGAAACAAACTGAGGGCTTCAGAGGAGAAGGGGTGGGGGAATGGGATAGGCTGGTGATGGGTATGAAGGAGGGCACATATTGCATAGTGCACTGGGTGTTATATGCAAGTAATGAATCATGGAACTTTACATCAAAAACTAGGGATGTACTGTATCGTGACTAACATAATATAATAAAAATATTATTAAAAAAAAAGAAAATACGGTAGGAATAGAGACTGGATTAGCTAGGTAAGGATAAGTACAAGTTACCTCTAGGTGTATCCAGAATTGTTGACAGTTCCCTCTGGGCATATTAGATGATGGTACAGAATGGTGAAACAAATTTCAAATTCTGCCTGTTACTTGGGCGTAGATTTCTGATGTTTCCCATAAGGACAGATTGATTTCAGGAGAGCCTCAATTGAGAATGTCTGGGGAAGGCACCTAAAACAATCAGATTAAAATAATATGTGAGTAGGTTGAAGTTGAGCACTGCAATCGTTCTTTCACAGATTATCCACTATTGGCTTGAGCCAAAAATGACTTTTCCATTCTTAGAAAACCAAAGGGCACCTGGGTGGCTCATTCAGTTAAGCGTCTGACTCTTGGTTTCAGCTCGGGTCATGATCTCATGGTAGTGAGGTCAAGACCCGAGTTGGGCTCCACGCTCAGCCCAGGGTCTGCCTCAGATTCTTGCTCCCTCTCGGAGTCTGCCCCTCTGTTCTCCCAGCTCGCACTACTCTTTCTCTCTAAAATAAATAGAATCTTTTAAAAATTAATGACACTCACAAATAATGAGATTTAAACACATCCTACAATGACTTTGATGAATAACAAGTCATGCAGCTTTTTGTTTTGTTTTGTTTTAACAGAGAGCAGAACTGTAATTCAGGATGTCAGTGGAAGAGGCGAGTAACGTCCTATCCTCTCAAAATCCAAAAGTACACAGGTAAAAGAAGGAATGTATAGAACTATATGTCATGTACACAATGATTGGTTGGTTATAAATAAATTGAAATAAATCTGTGTTTATATTGACTCTTGAGCCCTGTCAAATAGGCAGAGCATTGGGAAACAAAAACTGGACCAAAAGTCATTTGCGTACTTGGACTTTGGAAAACCATTAGACAAACATAAATCAAACACATATAAAGCTGCTTGTGTGCCACATTTTAGGCCATCAAAGGTGAACTGTAGGAGAGACACCTAATACTGAATGGATGCTTTGGTCTTTTTGAGACATGTCACCTGGGCCACTGGGAATTTGAACTTGTGAGTCACAGAGGTGAGCAAGCTTTGCCTGATAGGATGTTAAGTTCAAAGCCTAAAGAGGTAACTTAAATATGCTACACACACCACTCATGACTTAAACCAAAGATCTTTCTCGCTTCCTTGGGGGAATGAAGCTGACGCAAAGGACTACAGCTTCTGTTGCAGAATCAGGACCTGACGCTTACAGACTCATGGGAGTGGACACCTACTTCAGATTTGAAGTAGGAGCCATTGTCTCCAAGGGTAACTCAGTCACACAACTGAGTCACACACAGCCCTCAGCCTGCCACTATTAATTGTTTTAATGCTGTTGGTATCATTTTATAATAGATCACATCAGAAAGAAGATGAATCAGATTTGGGCACCATTCATGGTATTTGATGGATATATCATTGCATACCGTCCCAAGGCTTCTGGTAGTACATAATGCTGGCAGTAGATTATTCAAGACTAAGTAAAATAATAAAAGAAAACATTGGCCCTTAAATTTCTCAACTGTGGTATCGCATCTAAACACAAGATAAATTGGCAGCCTTACCAACTGAATGGTTACTCTTAAGGAAAGTTTATTAATGAACATACAAAGCATTTCACATGCATTGGTCCACAAGACTCTTTGTAGAGCTATTTACCTTTTCTTTGGGCTGCTGAGAAAACTCCAAGTGAATAGGATAAGATTCTTGTCACCTGGCAAATACCTAAATCTCCAAGGATATGGTCACTGGCAGATCTAGCTTGACTCTGAAAAGCATTTGTTTGTATCAAGATAAAACATCTCCATATAGACTGGGGATGTGTAGTAAGGAGGGCACGTATTGCATGGTGCACTGGGTGTTATACGCAACTAATGAATCATCGAACTTTACATTGGAAACCGGGGATGTACTGTATGGTGACTACATAATATAATAAAAAAACATTAAAAAAATCTACATATAAAACTCAGGTGTGTTTTATGTGATCGCAATGCCTAACTGAAATGTGAAAAGTGATACCATTGATAATAGCATGAAGCCTGAAATACTGAGGGATGGATCTGAGTGAAAATTACAAAATATTTCACAGAGAAATGAATGAAGCCATAGAAAATGAAGAGACATTCTTATTCATAGGTCCCAAGCTTCAATACTGTTCAAACATCAATTTCCCCCATCTGATATATATACACTCAATTGAATCACTCTCAAAATCTCAGCCTTTATCCTTGGTAGAAAGTGACCAGTTGGGGGCGCCTGGGTGGCACAGCGGTTAAGCGTCTGCCTTCGGCTCAGGGCGTGATCCCGGCGTTATGGGATCGAGCCCCACATCAGGCTCCTCTGCTATGAGCCTGCTTCTTCCTCTCCCACTCCCCCTGCTTGTGTTCCCTCTCTCGCTGGCTGTCTCTATCTCTGTCGAATAAATAAATAAAAATCTTTAAAAAAAAAAAAAGTGACCAGTTGATTTTAAAATTCATAGAAAACTGTAAATGACCTAGTGTGCCCCAAACACGTGTGAAACAAAGAACCAAGTTTGAGGGCTAGCTGTACCTAATTTGAAGAACTATTCTGAAGTTATAGTAATTGAAACAGATTGGTATTGGCATATGACAGGTAAGCAGATTAATAAAATGGATTATGGATTCCAAAAAGAAACTAATACCTACACGGAGAAGAGGTTTTTGATAAACGTGAGAAGCAAAGCATTGTAAGAAGTATAATCTTTTGACTTAAAGCAGTAGCTTAAGTAATATCCTCTGCCTTCTTCACAGAGACTAGCACATGGAAGTGGTAGCTGGGCACCTGGGTGCCTTCCTTCTATGAAAACAGAAAAGTGCTTAATATACTTCATACTCATTTTAATCAAAAGCAAATCATCTTAATAAAAACACATAACTGGCCTTAAAAATAAATTGTAACAAACTGTGAAAAGAAAAAAAAAAAGAAGAAGTATAATCTTTTGGAGGTCCTGGTGGCTCAGTTGGTGAAGTGTCCAACTCTTGATTTTGGCTCAGCTCATGATCTCAGGGTCCTGGGATCTAGCCCTGAATCAGGCTCCATGTTCAGCAGGGGGTCAGCTTGGGATTCTCTCTCTCTTTCCCTCTGCCCCTCCCTCCCCAAAATAAATAAATAAATCTTTTAAAAATGTATAATCTTGGGGCGCCTGGGTGGCTCAGTCGTTAAGTGTCTGCCTTCGGCCCAGGGCGTGATCCCAGAGTCCTGGGATCGAGTCCCACATCAGGCTCCTCCGCTGGGAGCCTGCTTCTTCCTCTCCCACTCCCCCCACTTGTGTTCCCTCTCTCGCTGGCTGCCTCTCTCTCTGTCAAATAAATAAATAAAATCTTTAAAAAAATGTATAATCTTTCAGTAAGTGGTCAAGTGTAATCTTTTCAGCACATGAATATGGATATGACCTATGTATATGCATGTGAAAATAAATACATAAAATTGGAATCATAACTCACACCATGCAGAAATTAGCCCAAAATAGAGTATGGGCCTAAATAGAAACCTTAAAATGTAAAGACTTTTCAAAGAAAACATAGTAGAAAAGTCTTTAGGAGCACCTGGGTGACACAGTTGGTGGCTCATCTGACTCATGATTTTGACTCAGGTCCTGAGCTCATGGGTGGTGGGATCAGGTCCAGCGTTGGCTATGCACTCAGTGGGGAGTCTGCTTCAATTTCTTTCCCTCTTTCCCTCTCCCTACTTGCTCTCTCTCTGTCACTTTCTCGCAAATTAAATAAATAAATCTATAATTTTAAAAAGATTTTGTTTATTTGAGAGAGACAGAACACAAGCAGAGGGGCAGGCAGAAGGAGAGGGAGAAGCAGACTTTCTGCTGAGCAGGAAGCCCGACAGGGGGCTCAATCCCAGGACCCTGGGATCATGACCTCAGCTAAAGGCAGATGAGTAACCAACCGAGCCACCCAGGCACCCCAATAAATAAATCTTTAAAAAAGTGTTTAGAACCTAAAGTTGGACAATGATTTCTTTCTGCTTTTTTTTTTTTTTTACGATTTTATTTATTTATTTTACAGAGTGAGAGAGCACAAGCAGGGGAGCACCAGAGGGAGAGGGAGAAGCAGGCTCTCCGCTGGGCAAAGAGCCCAACGTGGGGCTAGATCCCAGGACCCTGGCATCACAACACTTAACCGACTATGCCACCCAGGCACCCCCGGACAATGGTTTCTTAGATATGATACCAAAATTGTGATTAATGAAAGAACAAATTTGGACTTCATCAAAATTGAAAACTTCTGCTCTTCAGAAGACATTGGTGAGAGAATGCAAAATCAAGGGAAAAAATAGGAGAATATATTTATAAATTACATATCTGGTGAAGATCTCCTAATAGAACCATTGAAAGAACTCTCAAAAGTTAAGAAGAAGACAAACAATCCAATTGAAAAATGAGTAAAAGTGCCTGGGGGGCGCCTGGGTGGCACAGCGGTTAAGCGTCTGCCTTCGGCTCAGGGTGTGATCCCCGTGTTCTGGGGTCGAGCCCCACATCAGGCTCCTCTGCTATGAGCCTGCTTCTTCCTCTCCCACTCCCCTTGCTTGTGTTCCCTCTCTTGCTGGCTGTCTCTGTCTCTGTCTCTGTCAAATAAATAAATAAAATCTTTAAAAAAAAAATTTTTAAGAAAAGTGCCTGGGTCAGGAGTTAAGATGGCGGAGGAGTAGGAGACACCTTTTTCAGCCGGTCCCCTGAGTCGAGCTGGATAGGTACCAGACCAGCCTAAACAACCAGGGAACCAGCCTGAGACGCAGGAAGATGCATCTGGATCTCTACAAATGAACATCTCCAGCGCTGTGTATTGTGGTACGAAGCGGGGAGCCATGAAACCGTGCACCGATATCGGAAGATAAACGGAACGGGAGGGAGCCGCCGCGTTCAGTCGCCGGGAAGCGGTAGCCACTTGCACGGGAGAGCGGGCGGGGCTCGCGGACGGCACCCGCAAAACAGCACACTGAGACCGTGAGCCGGGTGCGCGCGCCGCCAGGCATCTCGCGGAACACCGGAATCCTGGTGCGCTCACTGGATCCAGACTGAGACCGGGAGCTTCCGGAGCGGGCGCCGGGTGGCTGGCGGCTGGCGGCATTAGAAACACAAAGGAGAGAGATGCACTAGCCCTGGAAGTGAGGGCTGGGACAACGGGTGTGGGGCGCACATCCCAGGACACTGCAGGGTTGAGCAGCACCAACAGTAACAGAGTTAAAGTGGCCAGAACATCAGTGGAGAACGGGCCGCAATCCCTCTGTTCTGTGACAGAGGCTGAAATTCAGCTGCTGCTGCTCTCTCAGAAGAGGCACAGCAAACCACCAGGGAAAGCCGCCAGAGAACAAAAGCCTGGAAATACCAGCTCAGAGAGTGCCCATCCCCATCCCCCCTTGCAGGGGACACGGAGACTCTACCCAAACAGGGTTGCCTGAGTATCGGCATGGCAGGCCCCTCCCCCAGAAGGCAGGCTGAAAAATCAAGAAGCCCACAACCGGGGCGCCTGGGTGGCGCAGTCATTGAGCGCCTGTCTTCGGCTTAGGGCGTGATCCCGGCGTTCCGGAAAAGAGTCCCTCATCGGGCTCCTCCGCTGGGAGCCTGCTTCTTCCTCTCCCACTGCCCTGATTCTGTTCCCTCTCTTGCTGGTTGGCTGCCACATAAATAAATAAATAAAATCTTTAAAGAAGAAGCCCACATCCCTAAGATCCCTTAAAACAAGGGGCACGGCCTGGGACCCAGTCAATAATTTGTGCTCTGGAAACCCCGCAACCTCTCCTCATCAGAATGACAAGAAGGAGAAGCCCCCCCCCAGCAAATAAAAGAAAGTGAGTCTGTGGCCTCTGCCACAGAAATAATGGATATGGATGTAACCAAAGTATCAGAAATGGAATTCAGAGTAACGATGGTCAAAATGATGAGTAGAATTGAAAAAACTATTAACGAAAAGGTTACTGAGAATATAGAATCCCTAAGGACAGAAATGAGAGTGAATCTGACAGAAATTAAAAATTCTATGAGCCAAATGCAGGCAAAACTAGAGGCTCTGACGGCCAGGGTCACAGAAGCAGAGGAACGGGTTAGTGAATTGGAGGATGGGTTAATAGAGGAAAAAACCAAAATAGAAGCTGCTCTTAAAAAAATCCAAGCCCACGAATGTAGGTTACGTGAGATTACTGACTCAATGAAACAATCCAATGTTAGAATCATCGGCATCCCTGAGGGGGAGGAGAAAAACAGAGGTCTAGAAGAGATACTTCAACAAATTGTAGCTGAAAACTTCCCTAATCTAGCAAGGGAAACAAACATTTGTGTCCAAGAGGCAGAGAGGACCCCTCCCAAGCTCAACCACGACAAACCTACACCACGTCACGTCATAGTGCAATTCACAAATATTAGATCCAAGGATACAGTATTGAAAGCGGCCAGGGCAAAGAAATTTCTCACATACCAAGGCAAATGCATCAGAATTATGTCAGACCTGTCTACACAGACCTGGAATGAAAGAAAGGGTTGGGGGAGCATATTTAAAGCTCTTTCAGAGAAAAACATGCAGCCAAGGATCCTTTATCCAGCAAGGCTGTCATTCAGAATTGATGGAGAAATAAAGACATTTCAGAATCGCCAGTCACTAACCAATTTTGTAACCACGAAACCAGCCCTACAGGACATATTAAGGGGGGTTCTATAAAAGTAAAAAGGCCCCAAGAGTGATACAGAACAGAAAGTCACAGCCAATACAAACAAAGACTTTACTGGTAACATGGCATCATTAAAATCATATCTCTCAGTACTCAGTCTTAATGTTAATGGCTTAAATGCTCCCATAAAACGCCACAGGGTTGCAGATTGGATAAAAAGAAATGACCCATCCATTTGCTGTCTACAAGAGACTCATTTCAAACCCAAAGATGCATTCAGACTGAGAGTAAGGGGATGGAGTACCATCTTTGACGCAGATGGACCTCAAAAGAAAGCTGGGGTAGCAATTCTCATATCAGATAAATTGGATTTTAAACTACAGACTATAGTTAGAGACGCAGAAGGGCACTCTATTATTCTTAAAGGAAGTATTCAACAAGTGGATATGACAATTATAAATATATATGCCCCCAACAGGGGAGCAGCAAGATACACAAGCCAACTCTTAACCAGAATAAAGAGACACATAAATAAAAATACATTAATAGTAGGGGACCTCAACACTCCACTGTCAGAAATACACAGAACACCCTGGCAAAAACTAAGCAAAGAATCAAAGGATTTGAATGCCATACTTGACGAGTTGGACCTCATAGATATACATAGAATACTGCACCCCAGAACCAAAGAATACTCATTCTATCCTAATGCCCATGGAACATTCTCAAGAATAGACCATGTTCTGGGACACAAAACAGGTCTCAACCGATACCAGAAGATTGAAATTATCCCCTGCATATTCTCAGACCACAACGCTCTCAAATTGGAACTCAACCACAAGGAAAAATTTGGAAGAAACTCAAACACTTGGAGACTAAGAACCATCCTGCTCAGGAATGACTTGATAAACCAGGAAATCAAAAATCAAATTAAACAATTTATGGAGACCAATGAGAATGAAAATACAATAGTCCAAAACCTATGGGATACTGCAAAGGCAGTCCTAAGGGGGAAATACATAGCCATCCAAGCCTCACTCAAAAGAATAGAAAAATCTAAAATGCAGTTTTTATATTCTCACCTCAAAAAGCTGGAACAGCAACAGAGGGACAGGCCTAATCCATGCACGAGGAAGCAGTTGACCAAAATTAAAGCTGAAATCAATCAAGCAGAAACCAGAAGTACAGTAGAGCAGATCAACAGGACTAGAAGCTGGTTTTTGAGAGAATCAATAAAATTGACAGACCACTGGCAAGACTTATCCAAAAGAAAAGAGAAAGGACCCAGATTATTAAAATTATGAATGAAAAAGGAGAGGTCACGACGAGCACCATTGAAATTGGAAGATTATTAGAAATTTTTATCAACAGCTATATGCCAATAAACTAAGCAATCTGGAAGAGATGGAATCCTTCCTGGAAACCTATAAACTACCAAGATTGAAAAAGGAAGAAATTGATTTCTTAAACAGGCCAATTAATTATGAAGAAGTTGAGTCAGTGATAAACAACCTTCCAAATAACAAAACTCCAGGCCCGGACGGTTTTCCTGGGAAATTCTACCAAACATTCAAAGAAGAAATAATACCTATTCTCCTAAAGCTATTTCAAAAAATAGAAACAGAAGGAAAGCTACCAAACTCATTCTATGAGGCCAATATTACCTTGATCCCCAAACCAGGCAAAGACCCCCTCAAAAAGGAGAATTACAGACCGATTTCCCTAAGGAATATGGACGCCAAAATCCTCAACAAGATCCTGGCTAATAGAATCCAACAGTACATTAAAAGGATTATCCATCACGATCAAGTGGGATTCATACCTGGGATGCAAGCGTGGTTCAATATTCACATATCAATCAGCTTGATACATCATATCAACAAGAAAAGACTCAGGAACCATATGATCCTCTCAATCGATGCCGAAAAAGCATTTGACAAAATACAGCATCCTTTCCTGATTAAAACCCTTCAGAGTGTAGGAATAGAAGGTACATTTCTCAATCTCATAAAAGCCATCTATGAAAAGCCTACTGCAAATATTATTCTCAATGGGGAAAAGCTGGAAGCCTTTCCCTTAAGATCAGGAACTCGACAAGGATGCCCACTCTCGCCACTATTATTCAACATAGTACTAGAAGTCCTTGCAACAGCAATCAGACGACAAAAAGGGATCAAAGGTATTCAAATCGGCAAAGAAGAAGTCAAAATGTCTCTCTTAGCAGATGACATGATACTCTATATGGAAAACCCAAAAGAATCCACGCCCAAACTATTAGAAGTTATAGAGCAATTCAGTAACGTGACGGGATACAAAATCAATGCTCAGAAATCAGTTGCATTTCTATACATGAATAACGAGACCGAAGAAAGAGAAATTAGGGAATCCATCCCATTTACAATAGCACCAAAAACCATACGTTACCTTTGAATTAACTTAACCAGAGACGTAAAGGACCTATATTCTAGAAACTATAAATCACTCTTGAAAGACATTGAGGAAGACATAAAAAGATGGAAAGATATTCATGCTCATGGATCAGAAGGATTAACATAGTCAAAATATCCATGCTACCCAGAGCAATCTACACTTTCAATGCTATCCCGATCAAAATACCAAGGACATTTTTAAAAGAACTGGAACAAATAGTCCTTAAATTTGTATGGAAACAGAAAAGGCCCTGAATCTCCAAGGAACTGTTGAAAAGGAAAAACAAAGCTGGGGCAACACAATGCCGGATTTCGAGCTGTACTACAAAGCTGTGATCACAAAGACAGCATGGTACTGGCACAAAAACAGACACATAGACCAATGGAACAGAATAGAGAGCCCAGAAATGGACCTTCAGCTCTTTGGGCAACTAATATTTGATAAAACAGGAAAAAACATCTGGTGGGAAAAGGACAGTCTCTTCAATAAATGGTGCTGGGAAAATTGGACAGCTACATGCAAAAGAATGAAACTTGACCACTATCTCACACCATACACAAAAATAAATTCCAAATGGATGAACGACCTCGATGTGAGACAGGAATCCATCAAAATCCTAGAGGAGAACATAGGCAGCAACATCTACGACATCGGCCAAAGCAACCTTTTTCATGACACATCCCCAAAGGCAAGAGAAACAAAAGATAAAATGAATTTATGGGACTTCATCAAGATTAAAAGTTTCTGCACAGCCAAGAAACAGTCAGAAAAACTAAGAGGCAGCCCACGGAATGGGAGAATATATTTGCAAATGACACTACAGACAAAGGACTAGTATCCAAGATCTACAAAGAACTTCTCAAACTCAATACATGAGAAACAAATAAACAAATCAAAAAATGGGCAGAAGATATGAACAAACACTTTTCCAATGAAGACATACAAATGGCTAACAGACACATGAAAAAATGTTCAAAATCATTAGCCATCAAGGAAATTCAAATCAAAACCACACTGAGATACCACCTTACGCCAGTTAGTATGGCAAAAATAGACAAGGCAAGAAACAACAATCGTTGGAGAGAATGTGGAGAAAGGGGATCCCTCCTACGTTGTTGATGGGAATGCAAGTTGGTACAGCCACTCTGGAAAACAGTGTGGAGGTCCCTTAAAAAGTTAAAAATTGAGCTACCCTATGATCCAGCCATTGCACTACTGGGTGTTTACCCCAAAGATACAGATGTAGTGAAGAGAAGGGCCATATGCACCCCAATGTTCATAGCAGCAATGTCCACAATAGCTAAATCGTGGAAGGAGCCGAGATGCCCTTCAACAGATGACTGGATTAAGAAGTTGTGGTCCATATATACAATGGAATATTACTCAGCTATCAGAAAGAACGAGTTCTCAACATTTGCTACAACATGGACGGCACTGGAGGAGATAATGCTAAGTGAAATAAGTCAAACAGAGAAAGACAACTATCATATGATTTCTCTCATCTATGGCACATAAGAACTAGGATGATCGGTAGGGGAAGAAAGGGATAAAGAAAGGGGGGTAATCAGAAGGGGGAATGAAGCATGAGAGACTATGGATATGAGAAACAAACTAAGGGCCTCAGAGGGGAGGGGGGTGGGGGAATGGGATAGGCTGGTGATGGGTAGTAAGGAGGGCACGTATTGCATGGTGCAGTGGGTGTCATACACAACTAATGAATCATCGAGCCTTACATAGGAAACCGGGGATGTACTGTATGGTGACTAACATAATATAATAAAAAATCATTATAAATATAAAAAAAAAGTGCCTGGGTGGCTCAGTTGGTGAAGCAGCTGCCTTATGCTCAGGTCATGATCTCAGGGTCCTGGGATCTAGCCCCTACCTCCTCTGTCAGTCTCCCCACTGAGCAGGGAATGTGCTTCTCCCTCCCCCTCTGCCCTCCCCTCCCTACCTCCACACCCCCCCCCGCTCTTGCTCTCTGTCTATTTCATATAAATAAATAAAACCTTTAAAAAAATAAAATAAAATGATAACATGGATAAAAGATTTGTGAACAGCTCAGCAAAGCATATAAGGACATGACAAGATCTACATCATTACTTTAGGAAAATGCAAATTGAAACCACTATCTGCCAATTAAAATGGCAAAAATGAAAAGAATCTCCATTCCAAGTATTGGCAAGGATGTGTAGGAGCTAGAATTCTCGTACACTGCTGATGGGTATGTTAAATTCTACAACTACTCTAGAAAATAGTTTGGAAATTCTGTTTTGTTTATAAGATTGATTGATTTGAGAGAGAGGGAGAGAAAGTGAGTGGGGGAGCAGTAGAGGGAGAAGGAGAGGGACAGAATATTAAGCAGACTCCCTGCTGAGCATGGAGACCTACTTGGGGCTGGATCTCACCACCAATGAGATCATGACCTGAGCCGGAATCAATGTCAGACACTTAACCGACATAAATATATCAAAGTGAAAGAACAGCGATTCAAAAATATACCCACATATGCACAGCTATTTGATTTTGTATACGTGTGTGTGTATATGTTAATATTCTTTACTGGGGAAGTGGAAGACTTTTCTGTTAAAGGTAATAGAGCAAAAGATGATTTGTTTTTTAAAAAGTAAATATTAACAAACACTTCCCACTACATATTGAAATTAATTGGAGATATGAAAGCAAGAATTCCAAAGCTGATAAAAGAAAAATAGGAAGTATTTTCACAATATTGGCATAGACAAATATTTCTAAAACAGGACACAATAGCACTCACCATAAAAAATTCAATTAAATTGCTGTTCATGAAAACTAAAGGCTTCTGTATACCATAAGACATTCTTCAAAAATGAAAAGGCCATCTATAGACCAGGAATGATTATTTTCAATACATATATCTGACAAAACACTCATCCAAAATATATCAAGAACTCTTATAAATCACAAAGAAAATGAGAAACAACCTAGTATATTAATGGGCAGAAATATTTTAAAAAGCCCATCCCAAAAGAAGACATCCAAATGATAATAAGCATATGAAAACCCAATGGGGTATATGCTAGATTGGTTGCCTTTTTTTTTTTTTAAGTGGACCCCAACACAAGGCTCCAATTCACGACCATGAGATCAAGACGTAAGCTGAGGTCGAGTTGGATGGTGCCCCCGAAATGGTTTCTAATGCTGCCACCTCTCTTCACATGTGGCCTTGGGAAGCTTTGTAATATTTCTCAGGTTTTTTTTTTTTCTCATCAGGAAAAGGATAACATCTGAGTAATAAGACAATTCATAGGATTCAGTATAATCACCTGGTAGGGTGCAAGAACTGTACTTTTGCTAAGAATGTATTTGACCTTGAATTATCCTTTACACATTTTTAAAAGCACAGACAATTGGCGAAGAACAGACAAGTTGTTCTAAAATAAATATCCTTTCACCTTTACTTTTTTTAAAAAAGATTTTTTTATTATGTTGTGTTAGTCACCATGCAGTACATCCTTAGTTTTTGATGTAGTGTTCCATGATTCATTGTTTTTGTGTGTGTGTGTTTTGTTTTAGTTTTTGTTTTGTTTTTTGTTTTTTTTAAAGATTTTATTTATTTATTTGACAGAGAGAGAGGCACCGAGAGAGGGAACACAGGCAGGGGGAGTGGGAGAGGAAGAAGCAGGCTCCCAGCAGAGGAGGAGCCTGATGTGGGGCTCAATCCCAGGACTCTGGGATCATGCCCTGAGCCAAACACAGATGCTTAAGGACTGAGCCACCCAGGCGCCACTCCATGATTCATTGTTTGCGCATAACACCCCGTGCCCCATGCAATATGTGCCCTCCTTAATACCTGTCACTGGCATATCCCAATCCCCCCACCCCCTCCCCTCTGAAGCCCTCAGTTTGTTTCCCAGAGTCCATAGTCTCTCGTGGTTCATTCCCCCTTCTGTTTACACCCCCTTCATTCTTCCCTTCCTTCTCCTACCAATCTCCCTGCTATTTCTTACCTTCCATAAATGAGTGAAACCATATGATAATTGTCTTTCTCTGCTTGGCTTATTTCACTTAGCATAATCTCCTCCAGTCCAGCCCATGGTACTGCAAAGGTTGGGTATCTTCCTTTCTGATGGCTGAGTAGAATTCCATTGTATATATGGGCCACATCTTCTTTATCCATTTGTCTGTTGAAGGGCATCTCGGCTCCTTCCACAATTTAGCTATTGTGGACAATGCCGCTATGAATATTGAGGTGCATATGGCCCTTCTCTTCACTACATCCGTATCTTTGGGGTAAATACGCAGGAGTACAATTGCTGGGTCATAGCATAGCTCTAGTTTTAACTTTTTGAGGGAACTCAACACTGTTTTCCAAAGTGGCTGTACCAACTTCCATTCCGACCAACAGTGTAAGAGGGTTCCCCTTTCTGCACATCTTCTCCAACATCTGTTGTTGCTTGCCTTGTCCATTTTTGCCATTCTAACTGGCATAAGGTGGTATCTCAATGTGGTTTTGATTTGAATTTCCCTGATGGTTGATGATTTTGAACATTTTTTCATGTGTCTGTTAGCCATTTGTATGTCTTCATTGGAAAAGTGTCTGTTCATAACTTCTGCCCACTTTTTGATTTGATTATTTGTTTCTCGTGTATTGAGTTTACGAAGTTCTTTATAGATCTTGGATACCGGTCTTTTATCTGTAGTGTCATTTGCAAATATCTTCTCCCATTCTGTGGGCTGTCTCTTAGTTTTTTTCACCTTTTACCTTTTCTATAAAGAAATCATGTATATAATATGAAGATTGGAGGGGAACCAATTTGTATTGAACAACTTTCCCCAAACCCTGAGGCATGTCTACTTTCCACGAAGACAAGAGATGAAATTCTTGACTAGGTCCAACCCCTGCAGCCTTCTCGGTCTGGAGGGGACTGAGAAAGTCCAACCTAGCCCTAGAATGATCTGGACTACCGGACAAGTGTTCCTCAGAAAAATAATCAACTACTCACCACTATAGGCCCTGGCAATTTGTGAAACTATGCATGAGGTGTAGACCAACTCAACTATATAACCAGGACTCTCCCCTGAATCAAGGCCAGGATATCGTTAGATACCATTTCCAAAATCTCTGTTATAGGCCACGGCATGCACCATAGGAGGGAAACCAAGCACAAGAATATCAATTGAGATATCAATCAACAGACAATTAATCAAGAGACAAGAAACATTATTAACTAATGTCCACCACCCCCTAAAACCCAGGAAAGTGCTCATTCAAAAGCAATGTTTTGAGGAATATGTAGTTATAAATCTTCATGATTTGGGGTTAGAAGCCAGTTTCTTAAATGGACAAGCAACCCAAGAATAAATAGATAACCCGGATTTCATCAAAATTAAAAGGTTTTTGTTTCAAAGGACACTATCAAGGAAGTGAAAAGCCAAATCACACAATGGGAGAAATATTTACAAATTGTATATGTGATGGAGGTTTGCTATCTAGAATACAAAAAACAAAAACAAAAACAAAAACAAAAAAAACCCAAAAAACCCCCAAACCCAAAAGGCCTCTTCCAACTAAGCCATAAAAAGACAGCCAACTTAAGAATGGGAAAAAGAGTTTGAGTAGACTTTCTCTAAAGGATAATACCAATGCAACAATGAACACATGAAATGGTGCTCAGTATCATCAGTCATTAGGGAAACACAAATCTAAAGCACAGGAGATATCACTTCACCCCACTAGTATGACTTGTAGAGAAATGGAATTCTTACACGTTCTTAGTGGGAGTGTAAAATGGTGTCGTCGCTTTGCTGTGGAAAATAGTTTGGCAGTTTCTCAAAAAGTTAAACATAGGGTTACATATGAGTGAGCAATTCTGCTCCTAGGTATATAGCTAAGAAAATTGAAAATACATGTCCACAGAAGGGGAAGAGTAGCCTACATAACACAGAGATGCAGGAAGAAGAACACTGAGAGAGCAGGGACAGGAAACAGTTTCCAAACTTCATTGCATAGATTAACTCTGGTTTTTCTCTTATTTTCTTGTTTTTTTTGTCATTTGTTTGTTTGTTTTGCTTTAAAGAAAACTTTATTTACTACATACATCCTAAAAATGTGATGTAAATAGAGGAAGATCCAAATAAATTTAAAAGCTTTTCAAATACAAAGCAACTAAAGATAACTAAAGCACTAGAATGTTTCTAGTGTTTTTAATGGCTAGAGAAAAAAAAAAAAACTAGAGAAGACACAGAGAAGAACATCGTGATAGTCTGCGACTTTGGAATATTTCCCTTAAGATCTGTTTTACCTTAAAGACAAGTGGGATGAGTTCATGACAGCCCTTAAGAATATCTGTTGGGAGAGGTGCAGTTAGTTGAGCATCTGACTCTTGGTTTAGGCTAGGGTGATGATCTCATGGGTTGTGAGACTGAGCCCCTTGTCTCACTCTCTCCCTTTACCCATGCCCCCATTCTCTCTCTCAAATAAATAAATCTTTAAGAAAAAAGAAAGGAAACTTCTTGGGAAGCTATTTGTGCCTTGATGATTTTATACACACATAAGAATGAAGAATGAGAACTATGCTGACATCATTTTTTAGAAAGAGATGGGAACTGTGGTCTCAGCACAAGGGTGGACAACTATTGAGAGTGGCCACTGAGGGTAGGTCTCCATCAGTGATGACCCTCAGGGGAGACCAGTCAGCCTGGTGTATCAGCACGGCCTCGGCAACTGGAAGGCAGTGGCTCCCCGGGTTCCATTGAAAGCCCCAACGTTCCAAATCTGTTATTGTAAGTGCAGACCGTTACCTGGCATTCTGGGTGCTCCCTCTGTCATTCCG
This sequence comes from Ursus arctos, assembly GCF_023065955.2. Classification (NCBI taxonomy): domain Eukaryota; kingdom Metazoa; phylum Chordata; class Mammalia; order Carnivora; family Ursidae; genus Ursus; species Ursus arctos. Next base: position 5,164,079 of record NW_026622786.1, read on the forward strand.
GTTGGAGCCTGAGCTGGGGCAGGGCCTTTGGCTATCAGCTCTGGCATCTTGAACCTTGTTTTTGTGGTTACTGAGTCTCAAGTGCTGTGGGGTATTGTTCAAATTGTTCCCAACAGTAAGTAGAGAATTCCTGTATCCTCAACCCTCAGTCCTGATTTAAACCTACTTGATTTCACTGGGTTTTAACCCATCCTGTGTTTGGGTTTCTTCTGCTCATTCCCCAGCTCTACCTCTTCTGCCACACGTCACCATGGCAGCACCTCTTGGCCCTCTTTCCGATCCTGGGGCAGAAAAGAGCCTCCTAGAAATCAACCAGGACCTTCAGTCCCAGCTGGAGAAAAGCAAGCAGGACTTCCGAGACCTCAAGGAGAAATTCCTTATATCCGAAGCTACTGCCTACTCCCTGGCCAACCAGCTGCAGAAATACAGTAAGTCCTACAAGGTCATGCTCACCAAAGCGATGGCTGTCTGTATTCCTTCTGAGAAACTAAAACCCTCTGCAGATGTTGTCCTTTCTATTTCCACTGTCACAATAAATTTCATTCTGACCACAATCCAGGAATGGTAGAGGTGGGTATTTTACCCTCAGTTTGCTGAGGATGGGAAAACTGAAGACAAATAGGTTAGCAACCTCCACAGGCTGGCTGTTACAAGTAGGGTGGGGCTAGAGTTCACAACCCAGTTATTGATTCATGGTGCAGACACAGAAATGCCTGGTCCTCTCAGGATTGTCTCTGTGCTGTATCAGATCCTGCATCACAGTGACTGCAGAACTCCATCAGGTCAGGTTCCTCTGATGTCCCACTGGCAAAGCACCGAGCTAGTGACACTGGGGAAACATGCTGATGGTACACATGGGGGGAGGGTAGCAGGTGACATGATCTGCTTTCAAGGAGATAGAGGTGGGTTCTGCTTTCTCTGAAACTGTGGTATCCATGAGTGATGGCATCCACACAGTGACTCCCCTGGTGAGAGGGAACCCGTGCAGGCTCTGCTTCCTGGCTCCACAGAGGCCATTTGATACCCTGTGATAAGGCTGAGCATGTTTCCGGGAACATCAGACAACCTCTGCTACCTCCCCTGTATCTCCCTGAGCTGGGGAACCTTCAATGATGTAGGGAGCCCAACAGTTCGAGGCCTGGGCCATGAGACATGTGGCCAAGAGAGAATGAGGGTGAGTGGGGGAGGCCATGGCCCCAGGAACCACCCAAGCCAGTGCGTGGGGTAGGCTCTCCCCCACAGTAAGCCTGAAATGAGGAGCTCGGTGGCCTTATTTTTAAGAGGGGGCTGCGGTGCCCAAGGAATCATGAGAATGGGGCACGTGCACAGCCGAGCAATAGGAAGGAATCCTGACAACTCTGAGCCGGGAGTTTTCTCATTTTCTCACAATCTGCTTTCAATACAACAAGGGGAGGTAAAATTAAAAACGATTGATGCAGACAAAAGTAAAAATTGAAGCCTGTTATTTAGGAAAGTGAAGAGGTGATGAGCTTTCAGGGAAGGACAAACAAAGTTTTATTTACAACTTTCCCGATAATCATCCCATTAACTGGGAACACAGTTGTGAAGATGATGAAAACAGGTATCACCCGAGGACTTGCGGTGGAGGTAACACAGCACAGGGGTGAAGAGCATGGGCTCTGGGCCAGGCTTCCTGGACTCAAATCCAACTGCCTATCTTCCTGTGCCTCAGATTCCTCCTCTGTTAAACTACTACTATTGTGGGTGCTACTTCTCTGAGTCGAAATGTATACTGAGTAGTTCCTTGTAAAGCTCTAACAGCAGAGCCTGGCACCGTGTAAACTCTGTTCATAATTCTACTGCTTCTAATAACACACACTTTATTAGGATTTGGCCATATTCCTTCCAGGTCCTTCTGCTTTTATGCATTCTAGTTCACACGAGTGTATCGGGTGAATTTTTACCTTTGAGATACTTGTTCAGTATAGAAATCCTAGTTCAGGGGACCCATCGGTCCTGGAGTCCTGGGGGCCTTACGTCATGTCCCTGCTTAGTGTTTTACTTAAGAGGCCACAAGACTTGCTAGAGTGGCCATGATCAGGGTCGGTGTCAGGGGATACGAATCCTGACTCTGCCAAATACCTGCTACTCACTGCGTCTACTTCCCCTCTGAGCTTTGGGGCTGTTCTTTCCTGGGCTCTGAAACAGGGAGGAATAGAATGCCCTGTAGTTAGTAGGCTGAGGAATGAGAAGTGGAGCTCCCCGGGCAGAGCCTGGTTACCAGGGTTCCATTTGTGCTGGAATGGACCCCATCTCCTCCCTTGAAGACAGCGAGCACCACAGCATATCCAGCTTTCCACTGAGACAGGCATCTCTGTTTCTCAGAGTGCGAAGAGTCCAGCGACATCATCGAATCTGTGCTGGGGGAGAAGGGGCAGCTGGAGAAGGGGGAGTGGGCAGACACGTTGGCTGAGAAGCTCAGGTAAGCAGGGCTCTGTGTGGGAGGCCGGAGGGAAGCTGTGGGCATCTCTGACCTGGGGCAGCAACAAGTCTGGGCCAGAAGGGCAGAAACCCTCACGGCAGGCACGTTCCACAACTATGTCTAAAACAACTAAGACAACAGTGATTGGTAAATGATGGACTCCAATGACTCAGAGCCTCATTCTCTCTTGTAAAAAAATATCAAAGTCGCCAAATTCAAGGGAACAGTTTGTGGCATTTAGCACATTCACAGTGTTGTGAGATCACTACCTCATTTCCCTTTCACACAGTCACGACCTGGCTGACTACAGCTTGTCATCCGTTCCTTCAGCAAATGCTGTCCTCTTGACCCTGCCATTCTCCTGAGCTCAGGACTTAACACCAGCCCTACGGTCCACACTTCTCTGTCTGCCAGTGTGTCCATTCGCTGCACGACGCACTATATGGAGTTTTCCAGGGAAATGGGTGTGCCCAAAGTGAGCAGCTGAGGGACATGTCTGTGACGTGTGCTTAGGAGGACCCCTGGGTCTGTTTCCAGAAGGAAAAGATGCAAGGGATGTCAAGGGGGCTCACAGGAGCACTCTCTGATACAGAGGAGGCCTTGTTTTACTTTCTTCTTTCTCTGCCACAGGCAGGTCACCACACATGTGCACAAATTTGTTTCAGCGGCTTCTTGTGGGAAATTCTGTCAGAAATCTCCCCAAAAGCTCTTATAATCTATTGATCCACTCTCTGCATTGTTAAATTTTCTCTCTGTCCCACCGTAGACAGTGCCATCTGCTGATCAAAGACCAGACTGAAGAGCTGACCCGTTTATATGATAAGTTACGCGAAGGGAGAGATGTTTGCCAACTCCTTGATAAACACCTCGAGGACCTCCTCTCCCATGATGACCCTGAGCATTGCCAAGGACAGGGGTTCCAAGAGCAACTGGCTGAGGGACGCAGGCTGGCCAAGTGCCTTGCCCGAAAGCTCAGCTCAGGTAAGGCAGCCAGAGGCCCTGATTGCACTGAGCTGCTGCAAGGCCCTGGGCTCACAAGAGTCTTCCCACTTGCCCTCACACTGTTTGTAGCAGCTGTCCTCTGTTCCCCATTGTGCGCAAGGCCATGAGAGGACCAGGACTAGAAGGTGGTAACAGAGAGGAGAAATGCACAGGCTGGAGGTCATAGTGCTCCACATGTCTGCTTCCTCCCTGAGGGAACGCAGCCCTTGGGGCAGGAGGCAGCATCCACCAGTGTTAGAATCTGGAAAGGAGACTGTGACAGGAGGCAGCTAGTTAGTGTGCTAGGATCCCCGCCTAAGTGGGAGGTTCCCAGACTCAGCCAAGTCTGTATGAACTGTGGGTGAGAGAGTGAGGTTTACTTCATCCATATCTGTCTCCTCATCTGTAATGTATATCAAATAACCTGTTGTCACTGTAGTGAGCAGATACGGAAAATTCATGAATGCACTTCAGACAAAGTAGAACCCCTGACCGGGTGGAGTTGGATGAGGAACTTGATGCAGTAGGACTTGGAGGTGGGAACGCTGTTTAGACAGGAAAACGTTTCATAGATGACCCCTTGGTAACACAGGAGCCCACGCGGGGGCCCATGAAGTCTCCAGTGGTTGGATGTGGGACAGGGTGGTTGTCCTGTCCTCAGGACAAGGAGGAGGCTCTATGTGAGAGCTGTGAACGCACAGAGAGCCTGTGCCTGTGGCGCGACTCGTGGCACGCTGCTAGGCATGGTTTGTAGAAGTCAAGATTGAAACTGGACAAGTATCCCCTGATATGGAGAACAAGAGACAGTAGAAGCTATTGCCCAGGGTCAGTGATGCTGATCCTCAGAATCAGAGACACACTGCCTGATGCATCAGAAAGCCATGCCACAGCAATTCTTAAAGACAGTGCCCTAAACGCAGTGGATGCCTAGTCATGCAAGGACACTTATGTCTCTCGGGCCATAGAGGCCACTGTGTTCATAGTGGTGATGTGGGAATAGCTGACGGTACATTTCTGAATTTATTTGCAGAAAATTATGATGAGGAGGAGGATGAACATGAAGAAGAAACACGGACCCCCAGGTGACAATGAATGTTCAGGAACCGGTAATGTGTGGGTAAAAATGGACAGGGTCTCAGAAAGAAAAGGAAGTGAGGTCAAGAGAGTCACAGATGTCAGATGCAAGGATTAGCAAAACGATAGGTGGTCAGCAAAGCATGGCCCTGTTGCCTGTTGTCTCTGTGGTGCTGTAAACCAAGATGGATTCACCAGCCTCAGGACTCCCTGTATAGACAAAATACCCATTCTTTCCTGTGACTGGACACCAGGAGATGCGTATCTACTTCCTACACAGTTCTGTAAGGGCCTTGGTAGGAAGGTGACCAGCAAAGGAATTGGTACACAGACACTAGCAAAATTAACCAGCAAGAGAAGTAACTTACCAAAACCAAACACGTGGGGTGTCATGTGACACTATTAATACAAAGGTGCCTAGCAGCCACACATTTCTGCAGTCTGCAGTGACTCCAGAGCTGTAACCACTTGGTCAATCTATGTTAAAGTCAACACGACTCAGGCATGTGGTGGCTGCCCTGGGCCTGGTCTCCCTCTGTGCTTCATGCCGTGACTGTACCATACTGGGGTGGTAGAGTCTCATTCCTCGTCAGCCCTGCTGTGGGCAGTGCTCTGCGTATCTGCTGCTGCTACTCTCCCCCCATCCCCCACCATGGCAGCCACACTTTGCCTCTTGTAGGATGGATAGCTTTTTCCCTCTCCAAGCGATGGCCCTTTGCTTCTAGTGACCATTCCCTATAACTCCCATCAAAACCAGCTAGGAAGCCATGATGTCTGATCCCCCCGGTTTGATCTGTTGTCATTCCTGTCTCACCCGGCACAGCGTGGAGCAGGAAGAAGTCGAAAAGAAGGAAGTCCTACAGGACAGAGTGGATGATTGCGATTTGACCCCTTCGGTTCTGGAAGAAGGGTGTGACAGCGACCAGTCTTACAGTGATGGTGAGTTCCCATTTGAAGAACAGGAAATCGGCTCTGCTCTGGATGTAGCCAGAGAATGGTCCCATACCAAAGGGGATGAAACTCCATGTGGTTCCCCAGGTAGTGTCCCTATTCCTTGTTCCTCACACCCTGTGTAGACTCAGAGTCTTAATCCCCATAAGTAGATCCTAGGGCAACCGTGATGATGATCTCCTAGAAAAAGTAAATTTTTCCCAATGCCTTAGGCCAGGAAATCAAGCCACTTATCATAAGACAATATCAGAAGCACCCTGAAATATTCTTCTGCCTAAACCTGTTCTCACATTGAGCATATCTGAGTGCCTGGCTAGCATTAGACACTAGATTATTAATGTACCAAGCAGGATCTGCTTAATGACTGCCCTGTCTTTATGTATTTACAGAAAATCAAATCTCTCATAAGGAGGAAGAAGACCAAGACCCGATAGGCCCCAGGTAACTCTGAAGAATCCTGGGTTGTTATTTCAGTGGTTAAACTGAAGGACTGCATTTCAAGGAAGAAACATAAACTGCCAGACATGCCTGTTTTATCTGTTCTCCAATCACAAAGTACCTTTGTTTAACCATGAAGTGTGGCTTCACATGTTACATGGTTAAGTTCCATTTACTGACCCCTTCACGTCAATAACCTGCAGGGGGTGGAACTTGGTGAATTAGCAGTCACTGGGATTCTCTGCATTCTCCTGTTCTCTCCTTTTGGTAAAAGGACAGTGAGAGGCCTATCTGCCTCTCCCTGTTTGGTGTTACCACACCGAGGATATATTATAGCCAAAGAATACCTAAAAAAACCATTCACGTCATAAGAAAGAGGCACCAACGACACAAGGTCTCTCCATATGGATGTTGTCTTTTAAAGCCTGTGTTCACTTGGTCACCCAAGGTAGTATCAACAATATTTATGCAAAAGTGTTGAAGCCACCTTTAGGATTCCCCATGTGCGCTGTGAGCTATGTGTTCCATTCCATAGTCGTTCAGTTTGTTGCTCAGAAGCTTAGCTCTGTGGCCACTATCCTGAGCACCTTTTGTTCTCTGTCTCTACTGCCCCCACAGCAGTCACACTCTTCCCCTGTAACAGGATAGTTTTTGCTGTTAATCATGGCTGTGCCCCTTCGTTATGAGTATACTTCTTGACCTCCCATCAAAACCAGTAGGATGCTGGGGTGTCTACTTTTCTTGTGCTAATCTTCAGATCTCATGACCCCCCCAGGCTCACCGCAGAGCTGCCAGAGGTGGAAGAGGATACCCCATGTGACTCCCTGGGTGAATGCTATTTGACTTATTCGGCCCTTCCTGACCTGTCTGACTCCCTCGGGAATTGTAGCAAGGCTGACATCGCCTCATTCGAAGATCTGGACATCTGTTCTGCTCTGGAAGTAGCTAGTGAGTCCTCCATTGTCAAGGTGATAAAGCTCCAACTGGACTCCCAAGTTGACCCCCTATTTTTGGGATCCCAACCTCTGGTTGTGCAGAAATGTGTCATCGCTCTGTAGAAGCCCAGTAGACATAAGGATCTGAGTCAGGCTCTAGGACACACTTTTTAGCACAGACCTCAGGTGAGTCAGGCACCTGCCCTTTGTTCCTCATCTCAGGCCATGCTTATGGCTTCTGACAGAAGTTAGGACATTAGATTCAAAGCAGATGTGACAGCTCACACTCACTTGTACTCCACATGCAGAGGTCTCTGTCTTTGTTCCTGATTTCCATTAAATATCTCTCTTCATCTGCAATGCTCTCATTTTCATAGCTGAATACTGTCTCTTGAATTTTGTACCTGTCCAAAGATGTTGGCAGCCTTACCTACATCTTTCGATTTGTTGTTTCCCTGCCTGACTGCTCTGACTCCCAGTGTCTTTGTCCTCTATGTTGGCTGTCTACACTGAGTTGTCATCAGAGTATCAGGTCATCAACATCTCTACCATCAGCTTGCTCGTATGTTTCCTTGAAGCACAGCTGATTCTGGCCTTTGCCCCTCCCATGCATGGCTCATATGTCTGTAAGCACAAAGAATTGTACACAAAAGGTTTCTTTTGACATGAGGGTTTGCAGATTCCATCCATCAGTCTGGTCTCTGTGTCTAAATTCCCTTAAACCATTTATTTCATGGTATAAGGTAATGAGAGAAGGTTGCTCTAAGTTTTTAGAATGTAGGTAAGCTGTTCCCCAGAATCTGTGGCAAAACACACGTTTCACTCTGTACACAGACTCTTGAGATGTGGCTCTACCACAGCAGGGAGCTCATGCCCAGTGGCTCAGGAAAGCAGACCAAGGCACATTCCCAAGACACTACCTGAGGCCTCCTGGATGGTTACTCTCCCAATATCCTGCTGCCCCGCTAAGCGACGCACAGTCCGTGTGCTAGTTCTATCGGATACTTAATTGGAATGTACACATGGTGTTGTTGAACGTGACTGGCCCTGTCTGTATTTATTTGTAGACAGTCATAATGATCTTGTGGAGGAAGAAGACCAAGGACGGATATGCCCCAGGTAACTCTGAAGAATCATGGGCTTTAATGCAGTGGTGATGTCTGGGGATCTTGGCTCTCGGAAAATCTAGAAAGTGCTAAATGTACCTATTTCACCCATTCAGACACCCATAAAATGGTCCGTTAGCAATGTTCTCTGTTTCACTGTGGTACTCACATAGGACCCTTTCTTTATGCGTCCCAAATGTGGAAGCTCAGGCCATTGACACAGGTATACTAACCAATCACAGGATTTCTTGCATTCTCACGGTCTCTCTTTGTATTGAGTCCAGCCTAAGATGCACATCTGTCTCTGCTCGTTTCGCATTATGACGCTGGCAGGAATTCATGGCAAGAAAAGTGTGTAAAAAAATTCATATCTCAGTGTTTAGACAAGTAGGCCTCGGACACACGAGCTTTCTAGGAATCTACAATGCTGCCAGTCTGGGGTTGTCTTGGTGCTTTTTGTAAATGTCAACAAAACGTATGCAAAAGTGTTGATGCTGGTTTTATTGTTTTCTGAGTGTGCTGTGTGTTGTGACTGCTGTGTGCTGGGGTGGTTCAGACTCCTTCCCTTTAGTCTCCCATTCTGGCCATGCTCTGGGCCCCTCCAGCTCTTGCTCCCTCCCTGCCTGCCTCATCTATCCCCAGTACATCCACACTCTGGCCCCAGATGGAGGCAGAAAGGTTCATGGGAAGAAGACTTCGCATTTCTTCTCTATGCCCAGTGCTTCCTTCCTGCCGCCCAAAGCAGCTGGGACTCCATGTTGACTCAACTTTCTTGTTGCATCTCCAGTCCTGCCTGTCACACGAGGCTCCACAGGGAGCTAACAGTGGCAGAAGAGAATGAAGACCCGCAGGACTCCCTGGATGACTGTTATTTGACTTCTTCATTTGGCCATGACCCGCCAGACACCTGCAGACCTTACACAAGTGCTTCATTCACATTTGATAAGCAGGAACCCTTCTTGGGTCTGGATGTGGATGGTAAGTACTCCCATTGTGAGGGGCACAACATTCCTGGGTGGGGGGGAGGTCAGGAAGCCTGTCTTCTCTGTATCCAACAACCTAACTTGGCTGAGACGTGCATCCCTGCCAACAGACCCTGGAGACTCAAACTGGTTAGAACTCTGCTCTTGGATTTCATTTCAAAAACACTGGGTTACCTGGGTGGCTCAGTTGGTTAAGCATCCAGCTCTTGATCTCCATTCAGGTCTTGATCATAGGGTTGTGAGTTCAAGGCCCACGTTGGGCTCCACACTGGGCGGGGAGTGTATAAAAAAAAGAAAAGGCATCATGTGGGTCAGACAATTTTCCTTTTCTTCTGTCCCAGACTTCCCTCTGCCACCAAGCTCCCTCCCAAGTGCAGGCCTTGGTACCAAGTCGGTTTAGAGAGGAGAAATGCAGGAAAGAGAGCAAACCTTCAGCCACCACTATGTCAACTGTAGATATCTGGGTAACAGGACTCTTTCTTTTCTCTCCTTTTTCTTTCCTGCTTTCTTGCTTTCTTTCTTTTTTGTAAGAACCGACTTCTGCTACTCATGAGATTCTATTGCCAGTTGTATATCTGGTGTAGTGTCCTGCAAACTCTCTGGCTCTCCACACAGATTTGCATGTGCTCCATATTTGCAGCATCTGTGATATTGTTGCTGAGCTCAAAGTTTTGGCTTCTGGGGAGCCCAGAATGCTCAGCATTTAGATAGAAGATCCTGAGCACCCAGTCCTAGCTGGACCCTGTGGTGTCAGTGAAGCCGAAGCTCTAGGCCTGGTTTTCCATCCTCCACGGATGGTGTCCTTTCCACCCTGTATGCAGCTTCAGTGATTTTCTCCCCGTCAAGTGTTGCTCTCAGTAGCATAATGTCATGTAAATGATCAACGGTCCGTGCACCTGCCATGGGTATTGGCCTCATTCTGGAGCAAAGCAGAGTTGTTCCCCTCTCCAGAATCTTCAGAAAAGTGCTGCCTGCTCAGCAAGACCCCCTTGGGTCACACTCGCACAGGAGTGCAGGCTAACACCCAATTCTCATTTCTTCCCACTCAGGCTACAATTCGGACTTTGCTTCTGGGAGAAGCATTTCCGTTGTTAGCCGACTTTCCTTGCTCATCAAATCACCTTGTAGGAGCAGCAAGGAGTGTATGATGTTCCTCACTGTGTCAATGTTGTCTAGTGAAATTGGCCATGAAATATTTTGTTCCTTCATCTTTTTGGTCAGTTAACAGTCTCTCCACCCTAGGACCACCTTCTCCCCTGTTTCCCATTCCTCTCGGAGGGGCCAAGAAGCAAAGGCCTCCTCAGGATTACAGCAATTCAGGAAGCAGAAATGAAACACACAGTTACTTTGCTTCGTTTGTCCACCACGTCCCTTTCCGTGCCCGCTCAGCAGCAGCGCTGTCGTGCTGGAGCCGCTCGTATCCTCAGAGGTCACTCTCCAGTCGGTGTGGCATCTCCTGTGAGAGCCAAGGGAACCGAGCCTCAGCAACATCATGTCACTTGAACAAGACCCCTGGCCAGTGGTTAAGGGACCTCAGACCCGCACCAGCTCAGACTGCCCACTACTCTCCACTCGGTCCTTTCAGGGCCTAGTGGGGATGGGGTTGGCCCTGTCCTCTCTGCTTTTGTACCAAATTATTTGAAACAGTTGTAAATATAACCAAAAACATTGCAAGACTGCCCCCAGAGATCCCTGTGACCCTGCCACACATCTGCCAACTCCTACCCTGTGAGTCACTCTGTCCTGTGAGCAGAGCCAGTGGCTCTTTCAGCCCCTCTGAGAGATCAATGTCTCCATGAATCTCCATCCAAAAGCAGTGAGAGCTGAGAGGTCCTGGGCCTTTTCTGTTTTCATGAGGGGTGCCCAGGAGGCTCTTCACTTGGCTGCCTGGCACCTCTGTAATGCTGCACAGCTCCCACTGACAACTCCTTCTCCCCATGCCCTACGAACTCTCTAGGACCTACTCTCTCTAGGCTGTAGGAAGAACGTTACGACTAACGGAATGATAGGAATGAACTCATGGGCCCATGCCAAGGCCTGGTGGACTGAAGGGGGTGATTTTCACCTCAGGGACTTTGCAGGCTGAGCACCTGCCGTCCCAGCATCCCTAGGCTCGGACATAAAACTGACATATCCTTCATATACATGGTGTCTAACTTTGTACCTGCTCGCAGGGTGGTCTCTCAGACCGGAAGGGACATCAGACGTGGGTGTTCTGGGAGTGCTCAGCTAAGGAGCCCTGGGGTGGATCCCATTGAAATCTCTTCTTGCCTCAGCCCCGATGCAGGCTCCCCATCACCAGGGCCCATCGAGTGAAAACGAGACTTTCCAAAGGGCAGAGGTGCAAATGTCAGGAGCACAGACACAGTCAAGCACCCAGGTGGCCAATTCTCTGCAACAGCGGCTGGAACAGCAGTTGGATTGTGGTGACAATAGAGCCAGGCTCGGCCTCTCCTCTGCCATCGGGAGCCTGGACGCCAAGATAGGTTCTGGGAACCAAGGGCCGCTCTTCCAAGGTGAGAGGGACGGGGAGTAGGAAGTTCTACTCCCTGTGTTGGTTGTCACAGGCTTGTGGCTGGAGGCAGCAACGGGGTGAGGTCGAACCCCATGATGCTCCAATCCAGCGAGGTCAGCAAGAGCCAGGTGTTTAGTATCAGCTCTGCCCCAGGTCTTGGGTTTGCAACTTTCTGGCTCTATAACTGGCCAACTTATTCATCCTCTTACCTAGTTTCCCCTCTGCCCCTTCATCGGAAAGCGCAAAACTAGTATCTCCATTCCATCGATGCGGGGAAGAAGAAACGGCATAAATTCTAGGGGGCCTGATTCAACAGAAATTGCTTGACAACATCTATGAATTTGTCATGTCTAAGTTGTGGGTCGCTGTGGGGCTTTAGCACTCAGTAAATGGTTTCGGGGCATTGTTTCATGGGGGTCGGGGCAGTTGTCAGTGGCTCCACTTTCACCGGACCCAATCTTCCCTGGCTTTCTCAGAAAGGCTTGTGTGCCCAGTTTTCTCTCCTACGACACCTTCAAGGCAATCTTCCCTGTTCGGTGCTCACAGTCACAATGGTAATACTGGTCTCACAACACTGTCTCCCACTTATTTTTCTTTTTTCCCTTTTCTAAGGACATAAGTGGCCCCTTTCTTACATGAAGTGCACATGTCACTCTCTCCTCTGATCCTGCGTCTAGTTCATCATCTCCCCTCATCTCCGGAACCTCGTCCCCAGCTTCCTCTTCATCAGGACCCACCTCTGCTCAGATTTCCTGAAGACTGAGCTTTCTGACCTTCCCCTGGGTCGTGCTTTCCTTACCCTCCTGCATTCAGTGCCCCGTCCTGGAGCCTGGGGTGGCCTGGGGCTCCTCTGTCAGAACTACCTGAGAAATGGGGAGATGCAGTTCTCAGGTGGAGGTGACATAAGCAGCAGACTATGGCACCGGGGAGAGGCCCCAGAGAAAGAGCTCAGGGAATGTTCGGGGAAGCACAGCCCCGACAAGGGCCTTAGAACTGGTGTAAGGTGGTATCTCAGTGTGGTTTTGATTTCAGTTTCCTTTTTGGCTAATGATTTTGAACATTTTTTCGTGCGTCTGTTAGCCATTTGTATGTCTTCAATGGAATATCTATTCATGTCTTCTGCCCATTTTATGATTTGTTTATTTGTTTCTTGTGTATTGAGTTTGAGAAGTTCTTTGTAGACCTTGGATACCAATCTTTTATCTGTAGTGTCATTTGCAAATATATTCTCCAATTCCAGGTCTGCCTTAGTTTTTTTGACTGTTTCCTTGGCTGTGCAGAAGCATTTTATCTTGATGAAGTCCCAGAAGTTCATTTTATCTCTTGTTTCTCTTGCCTTTGGAGATGTGTCACGAAACACGTTGCTGTGGCCGATGTCGTAGAGGTTGCAGCAACCCTCTCGGAAGCAGCTGGGTTCGTCCCCAGGATCTCGGGGGAAAAGAATCAACTTGTTGTTGGCATAGACTCAAGACAGGATGCTGTGATGATGGCCTGTCATATCAGGGACATTTCTTTAATGGCTGAAGAGAGCAATGCCAGTGATTGCTTCCAGGGCCCTCCTAAGCCCTCCTGGAGGAGTTCTCTCACAGTTGCCCGTTTTCACTCTGCTTCTGTTGCTCTCCTGTGCTACATGGGACCTAAGAGTGGGCATTTGTGAAGGGGAATGTGCTTCATGTAACTCTCTCTCTTCCTTTATTTGCAGAAAACCAAATTGATCAGGAGGGACCGAAAGGACAAGAGTCAGTTGCCCCCAGGTAATTCTGAATACTTGGGGGCTGTGAACTCAAAAGTGGCAACCAGGGAAAAGCAGAAAGTGCTGAAGAGAACTATAATATCTATTTGGTCGACAACAAATTATCCATTTTCACCATGTTTTCTGATTTTTTGTGGTACTTGGATTGCTTCCCACTTCTTAATTACTTCTCTAGTTGAGTAACCCACAGTCAGCTGACCCAGGTAAACTAATATGTAACAGGGATCGCTGAGCTCGCTCATTCTCTCCTCTGTGCTTTATTGAGAGATGCACGTCTTCTTTCTGCCTGTTAGATTTATCATGTTGACATGTGTTCCTAGCAAGAACATATCACAGCAAGAAGACAAACATATACTATCATGCCAGATATTGAGAGAAAGAGGCCTTTCTGGATGAGATAGCTGGGACAGTCGCTTGGCCACTCCATGCAGAACTGGATGCCATTTGACAGGAAGGGGGAAAGCCACCATTCTGAGACTCTGTATGTAGAGAGTCATGACTGGTTGGCACAGAGATAATTGAGGCTCCTTCCTCACAAGCTTGCCTCTTGGCCCGTGCGCTGAGCACTCACTGTCCTTTCTATCTGCTGCTCCTGTGACAAACAGAGCTTGTTGCACTCAAACAAGAAGAGTTGTTTCTCTCTTGAATGGGTCAGCCTCTCTGCTTTCTTGACCATTCCTTTTTCCCTTCCATCAAAGTCAGACAGGATATAGGATTTCAGATCCCTCTCAGGTTAATCTTCGGTTGTCCCCACCGTGCAGGCTCAGCGGACAGCTGCTAGAGGTGGTAGAGCAGGACGTCTCACGGGACTCTCCAGATAAACACTACTTGACATATTCAGTTCTTCCCGACCTGTCTGACTCCTACTGGCCTTATAGGAGTGCCGCCATCTTCTCACCTGAGGACCTGGAAGTCTGTTCCTCTCTACAAGTGGCCAGTGAGTACGCCATTGTCAAGGTGATAAAGCTCCAACTGGACACCCACATAGATCTCCTGTTCTTTGTACCCCAGACCTCTGCTGTGCCGAGAGAGGTCATCCCTGTGGGGAGGCCCTGTAGAGACATATTGATCTGACCTGGGCTCTAGGATTGAGTTTTAAACACAGATGTCAGGTGTGTCAGGGAGCTTTGCTCTCTTCTTAGTCCCAGGGCATGCCCATGTCATGTTGGATTCTCTGTCAGGTCATTGGGCCAAAGGAGGCAGGACAAACTCAACTCACCTCAGCAACATGACCACAGAAGTTGTCTGTCAGACCTAATTTGGACGAAACCTCTTTTCTCACTTTCAATAAGCTCTACGTTTCATCTCTGAGCCAGGTCCTTTACGAATCTATGCCTGCCACTGTCAGTTGGCATTGTTATCCAGGGTTAACTGGTTTTGCTATTCTAAACCCCGCTTGTGTCTCCCCTTTCGGTTGATTTGTCTTCCTAAACAGTTGTCTGAAAACCCACCCTCAGTGCCTCCAGTGATAGCTTGTTTGTGTGATTCCCAAAGCAGAGCTGAGCTTTGCATTCCCCCACAACACGAATTGAGCCAACGTTCTCTGTAGCACCAATGACTCGCTTTCATTTGAGGGTTTGTCGTTGCATTCCATCTGTTCACTCTCAGTGTATAAGTCCCAGTAAGTCTCAACAAGCAGGCTCTCTGATGAGAGAAGGCTGAATTCTGCAGTACTCCTTTTAGAATGCTCAGAAGCTGGATTCCCAGAATCTGTATGAAAAAGATAAGTACAGTGTTTGCACAGACTTAAGACAAGGGCAACCGTGATGATGATCTCCTAGAAAAAGTAAATTTTTCCCAATGCCTTAGGCCAGGAAATCAAGCCACTTATCATAAGACAATATCAGAAGCACCCTGAAATATTCTTCTGCCTAAATCTGTTCTCACACTGAGCATATCTGAGTACCTGGCTAGCATTAGACACTAGATTATTAATGTACCGAGCAGGATCTGCTTAATGACTGCCCTGTCTTTATGTATTTACAGAAAATCAAATCTCTCATAAGGAGGAAGAAGACCAAGACCCGATAGGCCCCAGGTAATTCTGAAGAATCCTGGGTTGTTATTTCAGTGGTTAAACTGAAGGACTGCATTTCAAGGAAGAAACAGAAACTGCCAGACATGCCTGTTTTATCCGTTCTCCAATCACAAAGTACCTTTGTTTAACCATGAAGTTTGGCTTCATTGTTACATGGTTAACTTCCGTTTACTGACCCCTTCATTTCAATAACCTGAAGGGGGTGGAACATTGTGAATTAGAGTCACTGGGATTCTCTGCATTCCCCTGTTCTCTCCTTTTGCTAAAACGAGCGCGAGAGGCCTATCTGCCTCTCCCTGTTTGGTGTTACCACACCGAGGATATATTATAGCCAAAGAATACCTAAAAAAACCATTCACGTCATGTCAAGGATGAGAAAGAGGCACGGACGACACAAGGTCTTTCCATGTTGATGTTGTCTTTTAAAGCCTGTGTTCACTTGGTCACCCAAGGTAGTATCAACAATATTTATGCAAAAGTGTTGAAGCCACCTTTAGGATTCTCCATGCGCGCTGTGAGCTATGTGTTCCATTCCATAGTCTGTTCAGTTTGTTGCTCAGAAGCTTAGCTCTGTGGCCACTATCCTGAGCACCTTTTGTTCTCTATCTGTCTCTACTTCCCCCACAGCAGTCACACTCTGCCCCTGTAACAGGAGGATAGTTTTTGCTGTTAATCAAGGCTGTGCCCCTTTGTTATGAGTATACTTCTCGGCCTCCCATCAAAACCAGTAGGATGCTGGGGTGTCTACTTTTCTTGTGTTAAACTTCAGATCTCCCGACCCTCCCAGGCTCACCGCAGAGCTGCCAGAGGTGGAAGAGGATACCCCATGTGACTCCCTGGATGAATGCTATTTGACTTATTCGGCCCTTCCTGACCGGTCTGACTCCCTTGGGACTTCTAGCAAGGCTGACATCACCTCATTCGAAGATCTGGACACCTGTTCTGCTCTGGAAGTAGCTAGTGAGTCCTCCATTGTCAAGGTGATAAAACTCCAACTGGACTCCCAAGTTGACCCCCTATTTTTGGGATCCCAACCTCTGGTTGTGCAGAAATGTGTCATCGCTCTGTAGAAGCCCAGTAGACATAAGGATCTGAGTCAGGCTCTAGGATACACTTTTCAGCACAAACCTCTGGTGAGTCAGGCACCTGCCCTTTGTTCCTCATCTCAGGCCATGCTTATGGCTTCTGACAGAAGTTAGGACATTAGATTCAAGGCAGATGTGACAGCTCACACTCACTTGTACTCCACATGCAGAGGTCTCTGTCTTTGTTCCTGATTTCCATTAAATATCTCTCTTCATCTGCAATGCTCTCATTTTCATAGCTGAATATTGTCTCTTGAATTTTTGTACCTGTCCAAAGATGTTGGCAGCCTTACCTACATCTTTCGATTTGTTGTTTCCCTGCCTGACTGCTCTGACTCCCAGTGTCTGTGTCCTCTATGTTGGCTGTCTACACTGAGTTGTCATCAGAGTATCAGGTCATCAACACCTCTACCATCAGCTTGCTCGTATGTTTCCTTGAAGCACAGCTGATTCTGGCCTTTGCCCCTCCCATGCATGGCTCATATGTCTGTAAGCACAGAGAACTGTACACAAAAGCTTTCTTTTGACATGAGGGTTTGCAGATTCCATCCATCAGTCTGGTCTCTGTGTCTAAATTCCCTTAAACCATTTATTTCATGGCATAAGGTAATGAGAGAAGGTTGCACTAAGTTTTTAGAATGTAGGTAAGCTGTTCCCCAGAATCTGTGGCAAAACACACGTTTCACTCTGTACACAGACTCTTGAGATGTGGCTCTACCACAGCAGGGAGCTCATGCCCAGTGGCTCAGGAAAGCAGACCAAGGCACATTCCCAAGACACTACCTGAGGCCTCCTGGATGGTTACTCTCCCAATATCCTGCTGCCCCGCTAAGCGACGCACAGTCCGTGTGCTAGTTCTATCGGATACTTAATTGGAATGTACACATGGTGTTGTTGAACGTGACTGGCCCTGTCTGTATTTATTTGTAGACAGTCATAATGATCTTGTGGAGGAAGAAGACCAAGGACGGATATGCCCCAGGTAACTCTGAAGAATCATGGGCTTTAATGCAGTGGTGATGTCTGGGGATCTTGGCTCTCGGAAAATCTAGAAAGTGCTAAATGTACCTATTTCACCCATTCAGACACCCATAAAATGGTCCGTTAGCAATGTTCTCTGTTTCACTGTGGTACTCACATAGGACCCTTTCTTTATGCGTCCCAAATGTGGAAGCTCAGGCCATTGACACAGGTATACTAACCAATCACAGGATTTCTTGCATTCTCACGGTCTCTCTTTGTGTTGAATCCAGCCTAAGATGCACATCTGTCTCTGCTCGTTTCGCATTATGACGTTGGCAGGAATTCATGACAAGAAAAGTGTGTAAAAAATTCATATCTCAGTGTTTAAACAAGTAGGCCTCGGACACACGAGCTTTCTAGGAATCTACAATGCTGCCAGTCTGGGGTTGTCTTGGTGCTTTCTGTAAATGTCAACAAAACATATGCAAAAGTGCTGATGCTGGTTTTATTGATTTCTGAGTGTGCTGTGTGTTGTGACTGCTGTGTGCTGGGGTGGTTCAGACTCCTTCCCTTTAGTCTCCCATTCTGGCCATGCTCTGGGCCCCTCCAGCTCTTGCTCCCTCCCTGCCTGCCTCATCTATCCCCAGTACATCCACACTCTGGCCCCAGATGGAGGCAGAAAGGTTCATGGGAAGAAGACTTCGCATTTCTTCTCTATGCCCAGTGCTTCCTTCCTGCCGCCCAAAACAGCTGGGACTCCATGTTGACTCAACTTTCTTGTTGCATCTCCAGTCCTGCCTGTCACACGAGGCTCCACAGGGAGCTAACAGTGGCAGAAGAGAATGAAGACCCGCAGGACTCCCTGGATGACTGTTATTTGACTTCTTCATTTGGCCATGACCCGCCAGACACCTGCAGACCTTACACAAGTGCTTCATTCACATTTGATAAGCAGGAACCCTTCTTGGGTCTGGATGTGGATGGTAAGTACTCCCATTGTGAGGGGCACAACATTCCTGGGTGGGGGGGAGGTCAGGAAGCCTGTCTTCTCTGTATCCAACAACCTAACTTGGCTGAGACGTGCATCCCTGCCAACAGACCCTGGAGACTCAAACTGGTTAGAACTCTGCTCTTGGATTTCATTTCAAAAACACTGGGTTACCTGGGTGGCTCAGTTGGTTAAGCATCCAGCTCTTGATCTCCATTCAGGTCTTGATCATAGGGTTGTGAGTTCAAGGCCCACGTTGGGCTCCACACTGGGCGGGGAGTGTATAAAAAAAAGAAAAGGCATCATGTGGGTCAGACAATTTTCCTTTTCTTCTGTCCCAGACTTCCCTCTGCCACCAAGCTCCCTCCCAAGTGCAGGCCTTGGTACCAAGTCGGTTTAGAGAGGAGAAATGCAGGAAAGAGAGCAAACCTTCAGCCACCACTATGTCAACTGTAGATATCTGGGTAACAGGACTCTTTCTTTTCTCTCCTTTTTCTTTCCTGCTTTCTTGCTTTCTTTCTTTTTTGTAAGAACCGACTTCTGCTACTCATGAGATTCTATTGCCAGTTGTATATCTGGTGTAGTGTCCTGCAAACTCTCTGGCTCTCCACACAGATTTGCATGTGCTCCATATTTGCAGCATCTGTGATATTGTTGCTGAGCTCAAAGTTTTGGCTTCTGGGGAGCCCAGAATGCTCAGCATTTAGATAGAAGATCCTGAGCACCCAGTCCTAGCTGGACCCTGTGGTGTCAGTGAAGCCGAAGCTCTAGGCCTGGTTTCCCATCCTCCACGGATGGTGTCCTTTCCACCCTGTGTACAGCTTCAGTGATTTTCTCCCCGTCAAGTGTTGCTCTCAGTCGCATAATGTCATGTAAAGGATCAATGGTCCGTGCACCTGCCGTGGGTATTGGCCTCATTCTGGAGCAAAGCAGAGTTGTTCCCCTCTCCAGAATCTTCAGAATAGTGCTGCCTGCTCAGCAAGACCTCCTTGGGTCACACTCGCACAGGAGTGCAGGCTAACACCCAATTCTCATTTCTTCCCACTCAGGCTACAATTTGGACTTTGCTTCTGGGAGAAGCATTTGCGTTGTTAGCCGACTTTCCTTGCTCATCAAATCACCTTGTAGGAGTGTATGATGTTCCTCACTGTGTCAATGTAGTCTAGTGAAATTGGCCATGAAACATTTTTTTCCTTCATCTTTTTGGTCAGTTAACAGTCTCTCCACCCTAGAACCACCTTCTCCCCTGTTTCCCATTCCTCTCGGAGGGGCCAAGAAGCAAAGGCCTCCTCAGGATTATAGCAATTCAGGAAGTAGAAATGAAACACACAGTTACTTTGCTTCGTTTGTCCGCCATGTCCCTTTCCGTGCCCGCTCACCAGTAGCGCTGTTGTGCTGGGCCACTCGTGTCCTCAGAGGTCACTCTCCAGTTGGTGTGGCATCTACTGTGAGAGCCGAGGGTGCTGAGACTCAGCAACGTCATATCACTTGCCCAGGACCCCTGGCCAGTGGTTATGGGACCTCACACCCTCACCAGCTCAGACTGCCTACTGGTCTCCACTCGGTCCTTTCAGGGCCTGTGTGGGGATGGGGTTGGCCCTGTCCTCTTTTTTTGTACCAAATTATTTGAAACAGTTGTAAATGTAAAGAAAAAGGTTGCAAGACTGCCCCCAAAGATCCCTGTGACCCTGCCACACATCTGCCAACTCCTACCCTGTGAGTCACTCTGTCCTGTGAGCAGAGCCAGTGGCTCTTTCAGCCCCTCTGAGAGATCAATGTCTCCATGAGGCTCCATCCAAAAGCAATGAGAGCCGAGAGGTACCAGGCCTTTTCTGTTGTCACGAGGGGTGCCCAGGAGGCTCTTCACTTGGCTGCCTGGCACCCCTGTAATGCTGCACAGCTCCCACTGACAACTCCTTCTCCCCATGCCCTAAGAACTCTCTAGGACCTACTCTTTCTAGGCTGTAGGTAGAAGGTTACGACTAACAGAATGATAGGAATGAACTTGTGGCCCATCAAAACGCCTGGTGGACTGAAGGGGGTGATTTTCACCTCAGGGACTTTGCAGGCTGGGCACCTGCCGTTCCAGCAACCCTAGGCTCGGACATAACCCTGACATCTCCTTTATACACATGGTGTCTAACTTTGTACCTGCTCGCAGGGTGGTCTCTCAGACCGGAAGGGACATCAGACGTGGGTGTTCTGGGAGTGCTCAGCTAAGGAGCCCTGGGGTGGATCCCGTTGAAATCTCTTCTTGCCTCAGCCCCGATGCAGGCTCCCCGTCACCAGGGCCCATCGAGTGAAAACGAGACTTTCCAAAGGGCAGAGGTGCAAATGTCAGGAGCACAGACACAGTCAAGCACCCAGGTGGCCAATTCTCTGCAACAGCGGCTGGAACAGCAGTTGGATTGTGGTGATAACAGATCCAGGCTCGGCCTCTCCTCTGCCATCGGGAGCCTGGACACCAAGATAGGTTCTGGGAACCAATGGCCGCTCTTCCAAGGTGAGAGGGACGGGAAGTAGGAAGTTCTAGTCCCTGTGTTGGTTGTCACAGGCTTGTGGCTGGAGGCAGCAACGGGGTGAGGTCGAACCCCATGATGCTCCAATCCAGCGAGGTCAGCAAGAGCCCGGTGTTTAGTATCAGCTCTGCCCCAGGTCTTGGGTTTGCAACTTTCTGGCTCTATAACTGGCCAACTTATTCATCCTCTTACCTAGTTTCCCCTCTGCCCCTTCATCAGAAAGCGCAAAACTAGTATCTCCATTCCATCGATGCGGGAAAGAAGAAACGGCATAAATTCTAGGGGGCCTGATTCAACAGAAATTGCTTGACAACATCTATGAATTTGTCATGTCTAAGTTGTGGGTCGCTGTGGGGCTTTAGCACTCAGCAAACGGTTTCGGGGCATTGTTTCATGGGGGTCGGGGCAGTTGTCAGCGGCTCCACCTTCACCAGACCCCATCTTCCCTAGCTTTCTCAGAAAGGCTCCTGTGTCCAGTTTTCTCTCCTACGACACCTTCGAGGCAATCTTCCCTGTTCGGTGCTCACAGTCACAATGGTAATACTGGCCTCACAACACTGTCTCCCACTTATTTTTCTTTTTTCCCTTTTTTAAGAACATAAAGGGCCCCTTTCTTACATGAAATGCACACGTCACTCTCTCCTCTGATCCTCCATCTAGTTCATCATCTCCCCTCATCTCTGGGGCCTCGTCCCCAGCTTCCTCTTCATCAGGACCCACCTCTGCTCAGATTTCCTGAAGACTGAGCTTTCCAACCCTCCCCTGGGTCATGTGTTCCTTTCCCTCCTGCATTCAGTGCCCCTTCCCGGAGCCTGGGGTGGCCTGGGGCTCCTCTGTAAGAACTACCTAAGAAATGAGGAGACGCAGTTCTCACTTGGAGGTGACATAAGCAGCAGACTGTGGCACCGGGGAGAGGCCCCAGAGAAAGAGCTCAGGGAGTGTTCGGGGAAGCACAGTCCTGACAAGGGCCTTAGAACTTGATGTACTTACTGTCTTTCCCCTCGAGCCTCTCTGTCACTTCTCCATGCGCCCACTGTCGTGGCCCCGACTCACCCCGCTTGCTCAGTTCCTCTCTCTGTGATTCAACTTCCACAGAGGACTAAGCAGGAAACCAGGCTCCATGCCGGGTTCTTTGTGCATTCCGGCTCTGAGAAAAAAATGCCACAGACAGACTGCCTTGTCAACAACAGAAGTTGTGATCTCACAGTTCTGTAGGTGCGGTAGAACCACAATCAAACAGGTGCACATTTGGGGCCTGGTGATGCTGCCTTCCTGGTTCGGAGGTGGCCGCCTGACTCCCTTGTCCTTCCAGGAGGGCACGGATCCCTTCTAGGGGGGGATGCCGACCAGATGCTCACCCCACAAAACCATCACATTGGGGATTGTGATTCACCCCTATGAACTGGGGGCGAATACAAACTGTCACGCCATGGCAGATGGCTTTACTCTGTTTTGTTCCCACCTGCTCCCCCCTGTAATCCCTCCTTGGTGTTGAACAGGTCACCTGTTTCTTCCACCCCTTTTCTCATTGTCCTTGGATTTGTGTATTTTTTCCAATTTCAACTGACCAGAAGGGAGGTTAGAATATTAGGTTCCATGTCCCCTAGATCCCTATTTAATCATTTACTGAATTAGGTACATACGTACATACAGACACACACATTTGTATCTCAGGTCACATACATGATGTATATTCCGTGTGTGTATTATCCAGAGTGTACACGTGTGAAGTGCACCACGTGTTGACGCGTGTTGTGTCAACTCCCCAGCTTTCTCTTCCCTGGTTGCTCCCCAAAGGCTTCCCTTCAACTTTGACTTTAGCTGATGTCTACAGTCTCTTCCCACCAATAACACAGCCTCTTTCCAGCCTGATTGCCCTGCCTTTGTCTTCTCTTCTCCGAAACTCTGTTTTTAACAATTCTGCTTCTCTGATTTCACTTTTGTCAACTGCAAGCACTTTGGCCTTCTGGCATTCTTATCCATGCAGGTAGTGTGAGAGAGATGAACAAAACAGGAAATAATCAAAGCGTGTCCATTGGCTTCCCCTCCCCTCTGAACACTCGGATGGCCTTGCTCCTTCTGTCCGATGTCGTCCTTTGACGTCAGTGTGGGTGGAGGATCAGAAAGATCATGAATAACAGCAGATCCTATTGATGTGCTTTTCCTTCCAGAGCTGGGTTTGGATGCTTCCCTCTGCGTGAAGAACCCTCCCAAGCTGGAGGGCGATGCCACTGAGGCCTCGAGGGACAGCCAGTGTGAGTGTCAAGTCTTTGGCCACAGGAAAGCCCTCGGTGTCATGGAAGAGAAGATTCCCAAGAGAAAACTGCAGTTAGGCCGGTGGAGACTCGCATGCAAATTCCATGTCCCTCTGGCTTAGGGAACTGAGGTAATCATACGCCCTGTGGCTCTTGGAAACAGGGATTCCTATTGCTGTCCTTCAGATGATAGCTGCACCCCCCCGACACACTCACACTGCCTTGTCTTCCTCGTTTGGTCACTCCCACAGCTGGTGCTACCTCTGTCTGGGCTTCCGTCTGTTTCCCTAGGGACTGCCATCCTGCCGGCCCTGCCATCTCCATCACCTGGTTGCATCTGAACTCTGCTGTGTTCCTGCTGGGGCCGTCCTGAGATCCCCTCTCCCCTCCACTCATGGCCACGGGGAAGCAGGCCTCATGGCCCTCCTCGGCAGAGCAGCATCAGTTACACATGTCGCCAAACACGTGAACATTGCCAGAAATCACACACTTTCTAGGCTTCTCTGCCTTCCTTCCCTGCTTGCCCAACTCTGAGGCCTCGTCCTCCCAGGAGCACTGTCTTAATGAGTCACTTGCAAAAGGACTCACCTCCTGGGTCTTTCAGGGAATCTGACCTAGGAGGACACGTAACCCTCACCTTCTCTATGTGAATAAGAAGTGCTAAAGCTGAGGAGAAAGAGCCCCCATGAGAAAAACTAAATGAGAACCTGTTACAGCTGGGAGTGCCACACTGGACTGCCTGGAGTTAGGTTTCTCCTCAGCCCCTATAATGTAGAAGGCACGTGTTGTGATGTGCACTGGGTTTATACGTCACTGATAAATCATTGGACACAACCTCAAAAACTAATGATGTACCATACACTGGCTAACGAAACAGAATAATAAACAAGTAAAAAAAAGAAAATGAAAGAAAAAAAGAAAAAAAGACAAGAAAAAAATAAATATTACATAGATACTCAGAGTCCAAAACATAATCTCTTCCCTGATCAAAGGTCAAAGAATTTAGTGCTCTACTACTATGCCAATGAAATCGACAGTTCACTAGTCACTGAGTGGATTTCACAGCCCCCTGCAGGTTCACTGCAGATTGAAAGAGAACATTTTAATCAAATTTTGTCCTTATACAACATCTCAGTAAAGAACCTTAGGTCTCATTCTCCTATGTTAACCCATTTGCAGGTCCTTCTTTATACCAGGGTAAACACTGAGAGACTCTTTCTTTAGGGAAACTTTAGAAAAGAAGGGATGAGAATCTAGAGAGCTAAAACGAATGCCTTTTCATTTTCACTTCAGAATATGGTGAGTCTCTGCATTGAGAATAGTCCTAGAAATGCCCCAAGGGCTATCCTGTGTGAGATTACCTTCAGAGAATGTTGGC
This sequence comes from Ursus arctos, assembly GCF_023065955.2. Classification (NCBI taxonomy): domain Eukaryota; kingdom Metazoa; phylum Chordata; class Mammalia; order Carnivora; family Ursidae; genus Ursus; species Ursus arctos. The sequence goes on from NW_026622786.1 coordinate 5,188,484, forward strand.
GTCCCTGAGTGAAAATGACTAGGGCCATGGTAACACCCCTGCTCTCTTTTTGTGAATTCCCCTTTGAGTTTCTCCTCCTTGAGCTCTTTCCTCTGCCCCTTTGGGCTTGTTCCTCTCCAGCCAAGTGACCAAGAATGTCTACTGCTTGCCCACACCTCCAGATCAGAGGCTTTCCTCTCCCTTCCCCCACATGTTTGCACAGGGCCTGAGCCAGGGTTTCAGTCCAGGGTTTTTAGACACAGGTCACATGGCTTTAGGGGGTCCTCATATGCACATGGCAGAAAGGAACTTGGAGATAGGGTGAGGCTCCTGTTGGCTCTGACATTCTAGGACTCATTCCATAGCCTGGCCTCCTCCTCAGAAGACTGGGACAAGGGTGAGAAGGGGGTGTGTTTGTCGGCCAAGGGTCCCCTCCTTCCTACAGCAGTCTGTTTCTGAACGTGTGTGCTGGGTGCTAGGTGCATCCCTCTCTGGGAGGCGTGAGAAAGCCATCACTTGGGCTTCTGATGAAGGGGGCTCAAGAGTGAAGTGGCTACTGAGGAAGGGGTAGTTGGGATCTGGCCAAAGCTCACAGCAGCTTTGAGCTGGGATATCACCAGGCTCCTGCTGGGGAGTGGGGGAGCACAGGGTTCCCTGGATCCTGCAACACAGGGTGACGCTCAGTTTAGTGAGGTATTACTTCTGACCTGTGGCTCTCACTCTCCCCCTCAGGCTGCCTGCGGCTCCCCCTTTAGGCTCCTTCTGGACAGGGGTTCAGCTTGCTCCTGGCATCTGTCACCAGGTGACATCTGACCAAGACTCACATTTGATTTCTCTCTCTTTCTCTCTCAGATACCAAGTACTTCAGAAACTAAGAGATTCCTCATGTGAAGAAAACCCCATCATAAACCCCATCACAAAACCCCATCATTTTCCACTTGATGAAAAGAAATCTAGAACAGCAAATCAATTTAAAGCCCAAACACAGCACAGGTGGGATCCTTTGCTGAGAATCAACATCACAATCACAAGCCATTCTCTGTGATTTTGACCGCAAAAGACTGCTTTGATGAGAGATATTCTAGCCTTCAGCTCCAGTTGTGAGAAATCCCTCAGGAGACCAATGCCTGACTAGATGACACAGTTTTGACAGACCTTAAGTCTTGCTGCTCTCAATTCCACCCTGCAGAGAACCTGAGTCAGGAGCACCATGCAAAAAGACCACAAGTCAAACTGGACATTCTGGGCCACCAGATGGGCTGCGCTAGGAGCAGACAGCATTAACTATGCGGTGTTCTTGCTGGAAAGGTTTAGCCTGAATTTGAGCATGAGGAAGTTACCAGACAACTTGAGAATGTAGACTATTGAACAAGATGACTGGACTTTCTTCAAACAGTCAGTGTCACCACATAGAAGAGACAACACAAGCGAGAAGAGATATTTTGGGTTCCAAAGGACTAAAAAGAATGTGTTCCTTTTTTTTTTTTTTAGTCCTTTTGAACCCAAAACATCTCCTCACCGTTAGGTGGCTGTGTCTGCTGGTGCTGACATTTCCTTGTTTGTAGGGGACAGTCAGATATCTTGGCTTAAGGGTCTACATCCTGAAGTTGTCTGATCATTTCCTCCTGACTAAATTCAGCCTAACCCTCTGGCCAGGACACTCCATAGTTAACGCTGTGTGTGTCCCAGCTCAGCCCACCCGGAGACCAAGAGGGTCCAAGTTTGCCCATCACCATTCTTGTGACAGCTTCATTGGTTACTTTGCTATGGAGGGCCTATCAGATCTGTTCATAGCAGGACACATGATTTTCTTCTAAAATTAGCATTTTTGGCAAGGGGTTCTCTGAGAATGTATGAAGATCTTCTTCTCTAAAGTCTTTTTCTAAAATTTTGCCATCTTTAATGATCCCTGTGATGCATGATAACCGCATCTGTGTTTGTACATTGGAAGAATTCTATCTAACTTTATCCTTCCTATACAATGTGTATTTGCTGGCATTGTGCTGTGGAAAAGAATATTTCCTCCCCATTCTATATCATTAAAGTATTTGTTTTGACAATCATTGTGCACTTGTGAATTTTATTTAATTAATATGTTCAATTAGCCAATATATAGTACATCTTTAGTTTTTGATGTAGCGTTCAACGATTCGACTCGTGTGTTTTTTGCATCTGGTGCTCCAATCCCTACTATCATGGTTGATTTGATGTATCAGGTTATACAGTAAAGTAAATCGTCTTGGTTCTTCTCGCCATATTTAACACTGAGTCTCCATCTCTTTTAGGCTATAGTTAACTTATGGGGAAGAAATTTTGACTGTTTGTCGTTCTGTGGTATTTGCTTTCTTTTCTTCTTATGTGTGCCTATATGTGAGTGTGGTGTTTAAGAAGGTTGTAGAGGTAGGGCTGAACATTGCACCAAAAGTTTTTGGACATCTTTGGTTCCGTATTAGCTTGTCAAACTTTTCACATTCAGTTTCTAAGTTGTAAGTGACCCCTCAACCTCAAACGTTTGACATTATTCTATTTTCTCTTTACCTCCGTCTTAACCTGACTCTTCGTATACTATTGTTTCCACCCAGTGAAACAGATGCTGCTTATTCCTATTTTTCCCACCTGCTCCACTCCCAGATTTTTGTTTTACATCTACAATTGAGTCTATTTAACAGTGACCAGCTGTTCGAAAGCCAAAATTTCCCAGTCATCTCTCGTTGGGTGAAGTTCACCTTCAAAGACTCCTAGTGATGGAATCAGGACTCCCTGAGTGTTGTGTATTGAATACTCTTTTTCTACTACCTGCACACACGGACATCATGGCTGAATAGAAAGTACTTGCACAATGAGTTTTTACTGAGTTTTTTAAGTATATTGCCCTATCAGGGAAATACGAATCAAAACCGCAGCCAGATACCACCTCACAGTGGTCAGAAGGGCTAAAATTAATGACTCAGAAAACAACACATGTTGGCAAGGATGCGGAAAAGGGAAACCCTATCACGTTCCTTCTGGGAATGCAAACTGGTACGGTCACTATGGAAAACACTATGACGTTTCCTCCAAAAGTTAAAAATAAGAATGCCTGGGTGGCTCAGGTGGTTAAGTGTCTGCCTTTGGCTCAGGTCATGATTCCAGGGTCCTGGGAATAAGTCCCGCATTGATTACCCTTCTCAGCAGGGCACCTGCTGCACCTTCTGCCTGCTACTCCCCTTACTTGTGCTCTCTCTCTCTCTGGCAAATAAATGAAATCTTTTAAACAAATTATAAAGTTAAAAATAGAGCTCCCCTATGAACCAGCAATTGCACTGCTAGGTATTTATCCAAAGGATACGAACATACTGTTTTGAAGGGACACCTGCACCCCGACGTTTATAGGAACAATGTACACAATAGCCAAACTACAGAAAGAGTCCAGAAGTCCATCGACATATGAATGTATAAAGAAGATGTGGTATATACAATGGAATACTACTCAGCCACCAGGAAAATGAAATCTTGCCATTTGCAAAGACCTGGTTGGAACCAGAAGGTATTATCCTAAGTGAAGTAAGTCAGTCACGAAAAGACAAATACCATGTATTTTCACTCTTAGATGGTATTTAAGAAGCAAAACAGAGGAACATAGGGAAAGGCAAGGAAGAATAAGAGGAAAAGGAGAGAAGGAGACAAAGCATAAAAGACTCAACTACAGAATACAAACTGAGGATTGCTGGAAGGGAGGTGGATGGGGGGATGGGGTACCTGGGTGATGGGCATTAAGGAGGGCATCTGATGTCATGAGCCCTGGGTGTCATATGCAACTGACGAATCATCGAATTCTTTTTAAAAAACATTTATCTCTTTGAAAGAGAGAAAGCATGAGAGAGAGAGAACACAAGCAGGCGGGAGGGGGAGAGGGCCAGGGAGAAGCAGACTCCCTGCTGAGAAGGGAACCCGATATGGGACTTGATCCCAGGACCCTGGGATCATGACCTGAGCCAAAGGCAGACGCTTAACTGACTGAGCCACCCAGGCACCGTGAATCACTGAATTCTACCTCTGAATCTAATGATACAGTATATGCTAATTAAATGGAATTTAAATTAAAATTTTTAAAAGAAAAATATATATTGCCTTGCTTTGTATGTTTGATTGGGATAGAGAATGTAAATTGATTTTCTTTCCATTGGATATAAATTGGTCTTTTTTGGTGGTTGGGGGGACCGGTCCGTAGCTTCAGAGGAGTTTTCTTCTTCTTCTTTAAAATCTTTTAGTTCTGTGAGGATAGGTTTTAGTGTTGGCTCCTCTGCTTCTGTCTCCTCCAGGCATCCATGACTTTCTCTCTGATCCTTTCTCAGTATCTTTTATTCATTTCTGTTCTCTTGGCTGCTTTCTTTTCTGTATTCAGTGTCCACTATCCTTCTGCACAACTGTTGCCCTGATGAATCTTGTTGACCAGCCTCTTTTCCAGAGTATTTTTCTTCAGTTTTTTCCTACTTCTGCCAATTCTGGATTCTCATTTCTTATTTCTTGCCCACTTCTCTTTGGAGTCGTGTGTGTGTTAAGCGAACTTTTACCTTTGTCATGTCTACAAATGCTTTGTTAGGTACACTTAATTCAGGTCAGGATGTCATTTTACAGTTTCCCTATGTTTTGTGATTGATTTTAAGGGGTAACGTCAGTGAGCTGAAATGTTTGACTCTCTATTTCTGTTTGTTTTGTTTTCTTCTGTCACCTTGGAATACCGGTCTGCTCTATCATTTTCTTTTTAACACGCCTGGGTTTGGTGGAACGAGAAACAGAAGTTCCACGTAGGAACAAATGAGTGCTATGAGTAGCTTGGTGGACTTCGGAGGTCTGGATCCTCTCTTTGGTGTAATCATTCTAATAGATGTAAAGGTCTGGGGAGAGGCGCGGTGTGTCTTCTGCTTCTGGGATCCTGTTTTCTTCCAATAGGTCCTTTCATTTCTATCAGTGGCTTCATTCTTTCTCTTTACCACAAGCCTCCAAAGGACGTTACCTTCTTCCAGGTCTGCCCCTTTGCACCGACGACTGTGCCTCCCCCAGCTGCCACCTCTGATCCTCTACACCGTGCAGCCCCTTTCCTTCAGATCCAAGTAGCTGAAGCTGTAGTCCGCAGGCCTCAGGCATATTCTGAGCCATTCGCACTCTCTTTCTGCCATAATGCCCCTGTGTTCCCTGCTGAGTTGCCCTCCCTGAAGTCTTCTGCTCTAAGTGCATGGTCTGTGCTAATCCCTCTGCTGTGTCTGGCTCCCAGACCTGGCTAAATACTAACCATCCGGAGTCCGCAGTATTGGCTGGCCCCTGGCTGTTTGGGGGCAGGGTTATGAGTGGTGTTACTGACTCTCTCGGTTAATCCCTAACCCTTTAAAGTATGTGGTGAGAGGTTCTGCTGCCATTATCCTCAGTGGACTTGTACTCTTCATCACTCTTTTCTAGATGCAGAATGTCGGGAGTACACACAAGTAGACAGAATTGTATAACAGAACATCCCCATCCTCATCAGCCAGTCTCAACAATTATCAATTTATGGCTGAACTTGTTTTACTACAATCCCACCCACTTACTTTTTCCTATATTACTTAAAGCAAAAGCCAGACATCATATTTCATTTGCAGTTTTATCTGTATGTTCCCTAAATGAGAACACTTTTTGAAAGGATTATCATTGTAACCTTCGAAGTATTCATCAATAAATTTACAATATGTACTTTCATAAAATACACAGTGTTCACATTCCCCATTGTTGTCTTTAAGTTGTTTTCTCTAGATCAGGATCCAAACAAAATGCACAAACTGTGATCAGTAGGACCTGTCTTGAAGCCTCCTAGCAATGTGTAGATTTCTCCTCAGTTTCTCCCTTTCCTTCCTCCTCCCTCCCTCTCTCTCCCTCTGGCTCTCAACCTGCTTCTCTCTCTCTCTCTCTCTCTCTCCAGGTCTTGCTCTCTCCTTTTTTGTTACCCATTCTTGGAAATACTGAGGTGTTTGTTCTGGAGCATTCCCACAGACTGCATTTATAGCCAGATAGACTATAACACAATCCACCATACGTCCTCTCAGTTCGTGGTAGATTATGGAACAGTGCTATTAGAGAGAAAATGCAAGCCTCACATGGAATTTAAGATTTTCTAGCTGGAACAGTGAAAAGTAAAAAGTATAAGTGCACAACAATCAAAAATAAGCTTGCATCTTGCCGCTTAATGCTTCACATTAAGGGAAACAGAATTCGCCCAGAGTAATAAAGTTGTGTTTAATAGAAAAATAGTCACTATTTCTTCAGTTTTTAAGTTTACATTTATGGGAGCTGAAAATGAAATATAATTAAAATGCAGCTCTGACAAAAGAGGTCCTTCTAACCTCATCCAAATAGTCGGTAGCCCCTTGTTTCTGACTGCTGTGTTGGAGCTGGCAGATGTAGAAACTGATCAGTCTGAGGTTGGACATATTGGCAAGACTTCCTCTCAAGTGCTGTGTGCTTTCCATCAGGATGCACCTCGTATCCGGGTGTTCTAATGATGCTGGCCGCCCTCATGTTCAAGGCCTATCCATCAATTGATTCTGTGGAGCACAGTGATGATATTCCATCATCATGTTTTGGGTCCTAGAAGACTTGTATAAACACTTGTATTAAGAGAAATTTCCCCAAATACTATTTACCTGGTGGTACAGTTTGTAGGGAAAACTGCAGCTAAGGGAGCTGGTCCTCTAGCATCTCTAATGGTAACCCATAAGTTTCTTTTCCTCTTCATTTTTTTTTTCTGTGTTAATATGAAACCAAGGATGCAATCATATCCAAGTGTTTTAAACCATCGTATTATGGTCTTATGATTGCTCCATTTAACCTCTCTTTCAGCAGTGAAAGTGACTTCAGGTTGGCTTCCATAGCCTTTCAGTAAAACCCTCATAGCTTTTGAGACCTTTCCTGCTATCTGTATGATGAGGTGTTTCTGTCTCATGTTGAAGATTTGCTGCCTCTGGCCTGGCCTCAGCCATTTCTCTAAGAATCTGTGGTTCATTTCATGGGAAACCATGCTCCCAGATCATAACGTGTATCCTTAGGCTCTCATTGCAACTGGTATTTCTAGGCCTTTGTAGTGGACAGAGCTGGGAAATGGCATATTTGTATTCATATATATTCATATATTCACAGACATTCACAAACACTGCCCAATTACAGAGTCGTAGACTGTCATGATGTTCTTCTCAACTTTTTTTCTCTATCCATTCAAAAATATAGGGTGAGGGGCAGAGTATAAAACTAAGTGAGTACATTATTAATTTTTCAAAATGTTTTGTCTTGACTCACTATTCTTCTGGCTGTATTCCTATGTTAGGAGACTTCTTTTGCCTTACTGGGACACCATTTTGCCTTCTCATTAAACTGATGCTTGACATCCCTATGTCCTAGACGCCTCCTCTCTGTGTGAATTGCTTTCTTTGTTGTTTTTATCATGTCACTAAACACCACATTTCAGGTCACTTATGGATTTCATTTGCCTCTCACGAGACTTCTTTTGAAATTGTCAAATGGTTAATTTATGCTTAGTAATATGCATCATACATGTAATGAACACCAATTTTGGAAAGATTTGTAACCTTACTGCCATTTTGCTATGCTTATTTGGTTTACCCTCGTATTTAATGCCTGGATATTTACTCCTAAAAAGACATAAACACTAATTTGCAGGAATACATGCACCCCTATGTACAGCAGCATAGCCAAATTATGGAAAGAGCGTAAAGACAATGTGGTGTATATATACCATGGAATTTCATTCAGCCATAAAAAAAAGAATGAAATCTTGCCATTTGCAAGGACACGGATGGAGCCAGAGTGTATTATGCTAAGTGAGATAAGTCAGTCAGAGAAAGATAAATACCATATGATTTCACTCCCATGTGGCATTTAAGAAACAAAACCTATAAGCAAAGGAAAAAGAAAAGGGAGAGAGACAAACCAAGAAACAGACTATAGAGAACAAACTGGTGGCAGCCAGAGGGGAGTGGGGCTGGAGGATAGGTGAAGGTGATGGGGATCAAGAAGTGCACTTGTGGTCATGAGCACTGGGCAATGTCTACAAATGTTCAATCACCATATTATACACCTGAACCTCATGTCACATTGTAAGTTAACTAAAATTAAATTTTTAAAAAATATAAAAACAATTTTAAAAAGATGGAACAGCGTTGGATAGAGTTCTTTGGGTTGACCTCATATCATTGACTTGCGGTTGTATTCCTCTAACCACGCATGGGAAGTTCCAGGGCATGGGTCAGTGATGGATGATATCCACAGTGGATGTGTGCAGTGGTGTTCAGTGACATAGAAGCTGAGGTTGAGAAGAGAGAAACAGGGAGGCAGGAGAAAAGGATGCCCTGAAGCACCTCCTCACTTCTTCAGCACACGTTCCCACCTAGATCTTATGAGCCAGAGACTTAGGAGGTCACTGTAGCACTAATACAGGAAATTTTCAACTTTTACTGTTTGTGGGTCCTGCTCCTGGCTCCCAAGGAAGCTATGCTTTCACATTTACCAAGGTCAAAATGAATCTACAAAAACTCGAAGCATGGGCTCTATTTCTGCCCCAAGCACACATTGTACCTCTGCTTTCTTAAAGAAAATAACCCAAAAGGAGCATTCCGGAAAAGATAAGAAAAAGGAAGACACTTCCCTGGTTCCCATAAGACTGAAGTCATACCACCCTTCATATACTAGAAACTTAAGATCTGGAACTGCAGTGTCTTTCTACAATGTCTTTTGTATGACAGTTTGTAACTTTTCATGTAAAAATGTATACAACGCTACACCAAATGCTCCTTTGCCAGAACACTCCCTTCTTTGTGAAGACTGCCTATCCCAGGCGGCTGTCTTTTTTTTTTTTTTTTTTTTAAGATTTTATCTATTTATTTGACAAAGAGAGACAGCCAGTGAGAGAGGGAACACAAGCAGCGGGAGTGGGAGAGGAAGAAGCAGGCTCCCAGTGGAGGAGCCCGATGTGGGGCTCAATCCCAGGACTCCAGGATCACGCCCTGAGCCGAAGGCAGACGCTTAATGACTGAGCCACCCAGGCGCCCCATCCCAGGCACCTGTCTTAATTTGGGCTCAAATAGAACTCTCTTCCTTGGTTTTTTAGAAATTCTTAAAGGTTCATCTACTTTACATTGACAGCATCAAGCTCTTCAACTTAGTGGCTGGACTTGGCTGAGATCAAGGTGCAATGGGTGTGGCCAGGTGGCACTGAGCATTCAAGGGAGACGACATGGGATTGGATCAACCACTTCTGAAAGCTCATCATCTCCCCACCCCATTCTAGTTTCCAACCATACAACATAATGATACTGCTGTGTGAGATTCAGCAAAGGCTTTATTTTTTTTTTTATTGCAAGTTTTTACTTAAATTCCAGCTAGTTAACACAGGGTATAATATTAGTTTCAGGAGTAGAATTTAGTGATTCATCACTTACATACGACAAACACCCAGTGCTCATCACAGCAAGTGCCCTCCTTAATGCCCATCACCCATTTCACCCATCCCCCTGCCCACCTCCCCTCCAGCCACCATCACTTTATTCTCTATAGTTCAGAGTCCGTTTTATGGTTTGCCTCTCTTTCCTTCCTTCCTATGTTCATCCGTTTTGTTTCTTAAATTCCATATGTAAGTGAAATCATACAGTATTTGTCTTCTCTGACTGACGTATTTCTCTTAGCATCATACACTCTAGCTCCATCCACATCACTGCTACAACAGATACACCAATTCGGTAAGTTGCAGGATTCAAAATCAACATATAGGAGTCTGTTGCATTTCTATACACCAATAATGAAGCAGCAGAAAGAGAAATCAAGGAATCGATCCCATTTACAATTGCACCAAAACCCATAAGATACCCAGGAATAAACCTAACCAAAGAGAAGAAAGATCTCTGAAAACTACAGAACACTTAGCAAAGAAACTGAGGAGGACACAAAGAAATGGAAAAACATCCCATGCTCATGGATTGGAAAACCAAATATTGTTAAAACGTCTATACTACCCAAAACAATCTACACATTTAATGCAATCCCTATTTAAATACCACCAGCATCTCTCACATAGCTAGAAGAAACACTCCTCAAATTTGTATGGAACCACAAAAGACCCTGAACAGCCAAAGCAATCCTGAGAAAGAACAACAAGGCTGGAGGCATCACGATTCCAGACTTAAAGCTGCATTACAAAGCTGTAGTCATCTAGACGGTATGGTACTGGCACAAAAACAAACACATAGATCAATGGAACAGAATAGAGACCCCAGAAATGGACCCTCAACTATATGGTCAGCTAATCTTTGACAAAGCAGGAAAAAAATCCCTGGTATTTAAGACAGGTTATGGGGAAACATTGGAAGTTTGGGTTTGCAGTTCAGCTTAGAATGTCCAGTATGAAGCAGAATAATGCTGATTTGATATTCCAACAATATTGAGTCTTCTAATCTATGAATGTGATATATGTTTTTCTATTTATTTAGATTTCCATTAATTTATCTCAGCAGTAGTTTTCAGGGGTCTTTGTTATATGTGTTCTCATGCATTTAATGATGGCGGACATGAATCTCTATTGTGTTTGTCAAATTTCATTTCCTTTTTTTAAAATTTCATTTTCTAAATGTCCACTGCTAGTATGGAGAAACGGATTACCTGTTACTGTTACCTGTTACTGAGGTATAATTTAGGTACAGTAGACTGCATCACTTGAAAGTATACAATTGAGACTATACTTTCAGGGATCATTTCTATAGTTTGTTACTAGAGAAGTTCCTCTGAACGTGTAGAGTACCCGAAACCACGAGGAGGAGGCACAAGGTTCTCTCCTGAGCCAGAGGCTAGCTTTAGATGTTTCCACAACTGCCAATTGCCACTGATGCTCCTTCTTGTCCTCCTTTGGAGGAGTAAAAAGAAGAGGATGCAGTGTGAGTGCTTTCACAACAAAATAAAATTAAAAAAAAAAACTTAACTGTACAGTTAAACACATTTTCACAGAGGGACATACAATGGAAACTACTGCTCCATTCAGGACACAGGGTATTTCCTCTAGGTCACAACTTCCCTTGGGTGGTACCATTGAAGCCCATCACTGCTTCCATCCTCAGCCCCAGGCAACCACTGGCATCATAGGTGGGCTTACATTTTTAACAACTTTATGTAAATGGAACTCTTTCATGTCTACATTCCTTTGTGCAGCCTAAGGATTCGAAAATCAACCCCTATTACTACATGCATCACCACTTCAGGCATTTTCATTGGTAGTAGTATTCCTCTGTATGGATATATTCTGTCTGTACCTTCACCTATTAATGGACATCTATGTCGTTTCCAGGGTTTAGCCATTGTGAGTACAGCTGTGAGGAATATTCGTGTGCATTTGTTGTGTGGACATATTGTGTAAATACTTAGGAGAGGAATGGCTGTTCATGTGATTGGTAAATGTCTATCTGTGGTTCGGCTTTTCTAAGTGGCTGGACCATTTTTCATTCCCACAAGTGTAAGAAACTTCTAGGTACTTTACATCCGCACCACATATGTTTAGAGCCTTCGTAATTGTAGGCACGGGGATGGATGTGTAATGGTAACTCACTGTCTTACTCATTTATCTTCCTGATGACTGAGTGTGCTGTGCAAAACTGACCTCTGTGCTACACGGCCAAAATATAAGACGAAGACAGAGTTTGGAAAAATGAGGAACAACAGCTTCATTGCTGTCCCGGGCAAAGGAGGCTACAGAAGGCTAAGGCCCTCATAAACTGGGAGCCTCATGGAACACTACATCAAAAACTAAGGATATACTGTATGGTGACTAACATAATAAAAAATCATTATTTAAAACAACAAAAACAAAAACAAACTGTTAGCCTAGTCCCCTTGGAGGAAGAGGCGGGGGGGGGGGGTTATAGGGAAATATAGGATCTAGCCAGTTTGACAGAAATTATGTGGGTGCTGGCAGCTCCTTCATCATGTCTTTCGGGTGGTACCAGGTTCCTGAAACAAAAGGCTAAGAAAGGAGGAGCAGAGGTTTGCAGAAGAGAAGAAAAAGGCTACCTAGTTCAAAATTGAGCCTTGCAGAGACATTAATGCAGCCATTTTGATTTTTGTTCAACTTTATGCTTTTAAGTGGTTTAAGTGGAGCATCTTTTCAAGTGCTTTTTGGCCATTTGTGTATCTTCTTTGGTGAATCATTTCTTCTTCAAATCTTTTGACCAGTTCTCTTATTGCTTTGTCTTATCGGACACAATATGTGTCAGAACATTACACTGAAAATAGAAACAGAAGGAAAACTACCAAACTCATTCTATGAGGCCAGTATTATCTTGATCCCCAAACCAGGCAAAGACCCCATCAAAAAGGAGAATTATAGACCGATATCCCTGACGAATATGGATGCCAACATTCTCGACAAGATCCTAGCTAATAGGATCCAACAGTACATTAAAAGGATTATCCATCATGAACAAGTGGGAATCATCCCTGGGATGCAAGGGTGGTTCAACATTCGCAAATCGATCAGTGTGATAGATCGTATCAACAAGAAAAGAGTCAAGAACCGTATGATCCTCTCAATTGATGCAGAAAAAGCATTTGACAAAATACAGCATCCTTTTCTGATTAAAACCCTTCAGAGTGTAGGGATAGAGGGTACATTCCTCAATCTCATGAAAACTATCTATGAAAAGCCTACAGCAAATATCATTCTCAATGGAGAAAAGCTGGAAGCCTTTCCCTTAAGATCAGGAACACGACAAGGATGCCCACTCTCGCCACTATTATTCAACATAGTACTAGAAGTCCTTGCAACAGCAATCAGACAACAAAAAGGGATCAAAGGTATCCAAATCGGCAGAGAAGAAGTCAAAATGTCTCTCTTTGCAGATGACATGATACTCTATATGGAAAACCCAAAAGAATACACTCCCAAACTATTAGAAGTTATAGAGCAATTCAGTAATGTGGCGGGATACAAAATCAATGCTCAGAAATCAGTTGCATTTCTATACACAGACAATGAGACTGAAAAAAGAGAAATTAGGGAATCCATCCCATTTACAATAGCACCAAAAACCATACGTTACCTTGGAATTAACTTGACCGAGACGTAAAGGATCTATATTCTAGAAACTACAAATCACTCTTGAAAGACATTGAGGAAGACACAAAAAGATGGAAAAATATTCCATGCTCATGGATTGGAAGAATTAACATAGTTAAAATGTCCATGCTACCCAGAGCAATCTACACTTTCAATGCTATCCCGATCAAAATACCGATGACATTTTTCAAGGAACTGGAACAAATAGTCCTTAAATTTCTGTGGAACCGGAAAAGGCCCAGAATCTCCAAGGAACTGTTGAAAAGGATAAACAAAGCTGGGGGCATCACAATGCCGGATTTCGAGCTATACTACAAAGCTGTGATCACAAAGACAGCATGGTGGTGTCACAAAAACAGACACAGAGACCAATGGAACAGAATAGAGAACCCAGAAATGGACCCTCAGCTCTCTGGGCAACTAATCTTTAATAAAGCAGGAAAAAACAACCAGTGGAAAAAAGACAGTCTCTTCAATAAATGGTGCTGGGAAAATTGGACAGCTACATGCAAAAGAATGAAACTTGACCACTCTCTCACACCATACACAAAGATAAACTCCAAATGGATGAAAGACCTCGATGTGAGACATGAATCCATCAAAATCCTAGAGGAGAACATAGGCAGCAACTTCTACGAAATCGGCCAAAGCAACCTTTTTCATGACACATCTCCCAAGGCAAGAGAAAGAAAAGATAAAATGAACTTGTGGGACTTCATCAAGATAAAAAGCTTCTGCACAGCCAAGGAAACAGTCAAAAAAAAACTAAGAGGAAGCCCATGGAATGGGAGAATATATTTGCAAATGATGCTACAAATAAAAGACTGGTATCCAAGATCTACAAAGAACTTCTCAAACTCAATACGTGAGGAACAAATAAACAAATCATAAAATGGGCAGAAGTTATGAACAGACACTTTTCCAATGATGACATACAAATGGCTAACAGACACATGAAAAAATGTTCAAAATCATTAGCCATCAGGGAAATTCAAATCAAAACCACACTAAGATACCACCTTACGCCAGTGAGAATGGCAAAAACTGACAAGGCAAGAAACAAGAATTGCTGGAGAGGATGTGGAGAAAGGGGATCCCTCCTACATTGTTGGTGGGAATGCAAGTTGGTACAGCCACTCTGGAAAACAGTGTGGAGGAGGTCCCTTAAAAAGTTAAAAATTGAGCTACCCTATGACCCAGCCATTGCACTACTGGGTATTTACCCCAAAGATACAGATGTAGTGAAGAGAAGGGCCATATGCACCCCAATGTTCATAGCAGCATTGTCCACAACAGCTAAATCGTGGAAGCAACCGAGATGCCCTTCAACAGATGACTGGATTAAGAAGTTCTGGTCCAGGTATACAATGGAATATTACTCAGCTATCAGAAAGAACGAGTTCTCAACATTTGCTGCAACATGGATGGACTGGAGGAGATAATGCTAAGTGAAATACATCAAGCAGAGAAAGACAATTATCATATGATTTCTCTCATCTATGAAACATAAGAACTAGGAAGATCGGTAGGGGAAGAAAGGGATAAAGAAAGGGGGGGGGTAATCAGAAGGGGGAATGAAGCATGAGAGACTATGGACTCTGAGAAACAAACTGAGGGTTTCAGAGGGGAGGGGGGTGGGGGAATAGGATAGGCTGGTGGTGGGTAGTAAGAAGGGCACGTATTGCATGTTGCACTGGGTGTTATATGCAACTAATGAATCATCAAACTTTACATCAGAAACAGGGATGTGCTGTATGGTGACTAACATAAGAAAAAAACATTAAAATAGAAAAAATGTGGTGAGCACTGAGTAATGCATAGGATTGTTGAACCAATGTTTTACACCTGAAACTAATAATACATTGTATGTTAATCATACTTCAATTTTTAGAAAGTAGGGGAAAATGTGGTAAATCTACAATGGAATATTATTCAGCCATGAAAGGAGTGAAGCACTGATACCTCCTATAACATGAACGAACTTTGAAAAACATTAGGTGAAAGGAGCCAATTCCAAATGATCACATATGTTTCCATTTATATGAAATGTCCAGAACAGGCAAATCTATAGAGACAGAAAGTAGATGAGTAGTTCCCTGGTGCTGGGGGAGAATTAGGGACCAAGGTAATGTGACTACTGATGGTACAAGGTTTTTTCTGGAGTGATAAAAATGTTCTAAAATTGATTGTGGTGATGGTTACACATATCTGTGAATACACTGAAAACCCCTGAATTGTACACTTCCAAGAGCAAATTATATGGTATGCAAATTGTATCTCAATAAACCTATTACATTAGGGGGGAATACACTTAAAACAATGCCTGATGCATAAGTGATCTATACATATTAGCTAATACTATTACATATGAGTAGCATCCAAACAGCCCTTAGAAATTATCTACTCTAATCCCTTCATGTTAAAGATGAAGAAGTTGAGGGCCATATGGCTGACTTATCAAGTTTACATGGCTAGTAGGTAGGAGTCAGTACTGAACCAGTTTTAATCACTATGCTGTCTGGGACCCCAGAGTTCCCTAGCAAAAATCTGCAAAACTAACCTAAGGATAAAATCTCCCATGTCTGAGAAAACTCGGGCCAAATCAGTTCTCCTCCAGAGTTAAGACAAGATTTATGCTTTAAAAATAGAGATCCAGACCTCCTTTTGGAAATAGCTAGCAAATTCTTGTAAGAAAGTCCACCCAAGGAGAGGAGGTGGTGGTAAGGATTATATGAATAAGTTACAGTGCAGTCACTTCTTAAAAATGTATTTTAAGGTTCTAGGGGAAAGGGAAACAGACAAGTCTCCAGACCTGTGGGTGGGATGGGTGTAGCAGGCTTACAAAGAGGCTCACATGATCATACTAAAAGGTCTACTGCTTAAAGCCAATTCACATCCTTAAAAGGCCAAAAGGAGAGAAATTAAACTTAGAAGGAACATTTTAAGACTGTGCTGTTATAAAACCATGGCCCACGTAACTGATAAATGATGACAGTGAGGGTGGGGAGCAGAAAAGAATCTTTTGAACTTGTCATTCCACACAGAGAACAGCATCTCTCAAGAAAGCATCCACATCTTTCCATTTTCATACACTGGGATGTGTGAGGATGGAAAGCCTTACAGAGAGACACAAAGAAGAGAGCAGACAGAGGAAGATAAGATGACACACTAGGATTCTCTCAAACCAGGCTAAAAGTCCTCCGGAAGAGCTTTAGTCCACAGCGATGAAAGAGTGAAGGAAAACAACAGGAATGTCTGAAACTGGACAAAGGCAAAAAAAAAGCTACAAGTCTACTTTCTCCTCCAAGCCCCCAAGAAGAAATCTGTCACAAAAGCAAACTGCTCCCATATCTGTCCAGTTGGTTTTCTTGGCCAACATCTTCCATTCTCCAAATGGGCCCAGATGAGCTTGCTGACCTCATGACTGGCCCATGTATCCCTGGGCCCTACCACCCACCCAGGCTGCTGCTCTACATGCCTCTCTTGATATCTCCCTAATGATCTCCACTCTTCTGAATTCATCACCGAAAAAGTAAAAGAAATAAATAAGGTGAATCAAAAGAAAGAAATTTGGTATATATATATTTAAATTACAGAATACAATAATTCTCTTTTCTATCACATTCAATTCATTTGTCAAATATTCACTGGGTCTAAATTTTGTGCCACACACTAAGTTGGTACTGGGAGGAAGAGTTAAAATGAGAGCGTCTACTGGGAAAGATGAACAAATAAACAATCAGTTTGATACGTGCTGTGCTAGAGGTATACAAGTTACCAAAAGACCTTGGGGAAAGTCTCCAATCCCCATGGGGATTGGGAACATAGAAGGCATTTCAGTGAAAGAGGTGCCTTTGACACATCATAAAGAATAAGCTCTAGGGGCACGTGGGTGGCTCAGTCAGGTGAGCATCCAACTGTTGATTTTGGCTCAGGTCATGATCTCAGGGTCGTGGCATGGAGCCCCGTATCAGGCTCTGTGCTCCGGGTGGAGTCAGCTGGAGATTTTCTCTCTTTCTCTCTCTCCCTTTGCCCCTCCCCCACTCACACTCTCTAAATAAATAAATAAATAAAATCTTTTTTTACAAAAGAATAATTTCTATATAAAAAGGCAAGGTGGGCAGGGGAAGGTGACAGAAAGCTAAGGAGATAGCATGGTCCAAACTACTGAGCATAGGAGAATTGGAAAGACTTCCAGGAACATCAACTAAAACTGGCACTAAAATAATGCACCCTGGAAAGTGGTATGATCATTTCTGCAGCAGCTCCAGAGAAATCTGCCGAAGTATGACTAGGATAATACCCAAGAGAAAGTTACATGCCCCTGCATATGAGAATACAAAAGGGAATTATTTCTAACAGTTTTTAAGCTCAGACACAAAAGCCACAAAATGGGCTTAAGCTTTATTTTAATGATATGGGGGTATCACGTATAATCAGCCTGTAAAGTACAGAGGTAGTTCACGAAGAATAAGCCTCCATTGTTTGGAGAGGACAGATCAGACAGCTTCTTAGGAAATTTTTAAAAAAATCATAAAGGAATAGACAGGTACAGGAGAGAAAGAAAAGTAAAGTACATTGAGGACTGGCCAACCCAAATGTGAACTCACAAGGCACAGCCAACAGATCCAAACAATCTACTGTTCTCTGATCATCTGTGCTACTTTTTAAAATATTCACAAACACAAAAACAGCCTAATTCATTCTCTCCCCACTATTCGGCCCTAACCCAAAAATACTGAGAATCGATGATCCAATAATTTATTTTCTATGTTGCTCTTACATTAAAATTATTCGGGCTGAGTGTCCCTCTTCAGGGCTTCTGCTAAAGACTTATTTAATGGTAGCCCACAAAGGATCTGGATTATTAACAGTTGATCATCCAAGGAGAAAATGAAATACGGTTCCTTGGTTTGATTAGATTAGTTCCCTCTTGAATATATTCCTTTTTTCTTCCCTCAGTGGAGAAACACTTCTTTCTCTGTTACACAAGATGAGTCACTTTTGCAGTTTTAATACTCAAATACTACACTCATATTACTCAACCATAAAAAGGAAAGAAATCTTGCCATTTGTGAAAACATGGATGGACCTAGAGGGTATTATACGTTAAAAGAAATAAGTCAGACAGAGAAAGACAAATACCATATCATTTCACTTATATGTGGAATCTAAAAAACAAAACAGACTCTTAAATATAGAGAACAAACCAGTAGTTGCCAGAAAGGAGGTAGGGGTGGGAGGATGGGCAAAAGAAGTAAAAGGGATAAAGAGGGACAAACTTCCAGTAATAAAATAAATACATCACGGAGGTGAAAAGAACAGCAGAGGGAATATAGTCTGTAATATCGTAATAGTGTTGTATGGAGACAGTGACTGCACTTACTGTGGTGAGCACTGCATAATGTATAAACTTGTCGAAACACTATGTTGTACACCGGAAACTAATATAACATTGTATGTCAACTATACTTCAATAATAAAAATTTAAAAATCAACTCACAGTAACTATAGTGTCCTTTGCAGGAAAAGAAGTATAACGTGACCATTTGAATAGTCACTAACTTATGTGTGGTTCACTGACTTTCAGAGTTGAAAAGGACTCTGAAATTCTTATCCAGTACCAGAGTACACAAGAACTAAAGGAGAAGCCACACTAAGTCTAGGAAGTATGGTACCAGGAAGAAAAGGAGAAGAACAAAATTACATTCTCAACACTAAACTCACTTGGTTGATAAATATTTGTGTGCCTCTTATGAACCTGGCACTGTTTTGGGGTGCTTGGGATACGTCACTAAACAAAAACAAAGATTCTAGCTTTCACTCTGAAGAGGGGAAGGGGCGGCAGAATTTGGAAAAGACAGACAATAGACAATAGACATAATGAAGTAAATTATATAGTGCAAATTATATACTAAGCAGATGATAAGTGTTACAGAAAAAGAAAAAGTAGACCAGGGCCAATAATTAAGGGGGGAGGGAGATGGTTACTATTTGAAATAGGGTGATTAGGGTAGGCCTCAATTAAAAGTGCAAGGACTTGAAATGTGGCAGGAAGCACACAGGGGAGTTGCTTAATACCATAACAAGCCTTTGTCCCTCCTGCTGACTTGGTTTCTCCATTTTTAGAACTGAAACTATGATTCTCTTCAAATAAGGGTGTTATTTACATGGAGATAGTGATTATTATTTTAAGTAACATTTTAGTCTCTTGAATAGTGTGCAGCACAATGGAAGGAGGGGCAAGGAGAATGGTATTGCATTATGAAAAGGACTTTCTCAGAAAAAATAATCTCCAGGCACTATTTCCCTATATGGAAATAAAGTTAATACTTTCCAAACTCCACCTGGGACATAAAAACAATGAGCATAAACTCTTACAAATTGTGTAAATACATACTGCATCGTCTATTGTTTTGAATTCTCTTTAAATTTCTTTGTATACATTGTCTAAGCTGATGTCATCTGTTTTAGATCATGCGACCCCAAAAGGCAAGAACTAGTCTACTTAAGTATCTTAAATGTCTGCATGGTGCCATACATAGGCTGATAGGTAACAAAGAGTATTTGATCATAATTAGAAGTATCTTCTACTTTTTTTTTTTTTAATCCAAACATGTCAAAGCATTTAACAAAAAGTGTCACACATTTTCAAAGTACCTTCAGGGATAGACAAGCAGTGCAGTACGATGCAGTAAGACGTAGAGGCTTTAGAAATAACGTCTCTGGTTTTCAGGCCTCAGCCTAACCACATGTTAGCTGTGCGACTTTGGGTAAAACTTAACATCTCCAAACTTGAACTATGGGTAAATCACTTAACATCTCCAAACTTGAGCTATTTCACCTGGGAAAACTAGAAAAATCATACCTTTCCCCAAGGTTTTTGTATAATTGAGCTAATGGAGGCAGAAGTACCTGGCACAGGGCCTAACTCATAAAAGGCATTGGATAAGTGTTAGTTTTCTCTTTGCCAAATCTTCTCCCCCGCCCCACATCCCCATCCCGAACCCCAACACAGACACACACACACACACACACACACACACACACACACACACGGGCCCACTTCATTAGTGAGTAAACAAATGTCTTGCTTTAAAGTACAAGCAGAGCGTAAAAGACAGCCAAGATCTCCTTACTTCATCCCACGAGCCCTGGCAGCCTCTCAGCTGTGGAATCCCTGGTTATTTCCTCTCTCAAGGAGGAGATACTATTCTGGTTTGACAGATCCTTTCCTGGACACACTCTCAGAATTCCCTAAGGTTCTTATCGTGGCTAATGGATAACAATGCAGAGACTATGGGAGTGAACAATCACTCTCTCTTAGCTAAAAACTTCCTTTATTGACTTCTCTGACTTCCCGACCGTATTTCTCTGCCAAATCAACCTCTTGTTCTGGGCAACTATTAAAAATAATTTTCTTGAAATGAAAAAACACATTTAGCTTTCAATAATAATTCATGCTAATCTCAATTATTAGCCACTTAGACTAATAAGATCATTATTATACATGTAAAATTAAATTGTTTACATTTGCCTCCTTCTTTAACTCTTAGCATATGGCCAACAAATATGGGAGTGAAGAAAGATATCTTTTAGTTATTTCTTCTACAAGATAATGTGGATGACAATAATACTCAGTCAATAAAATTTACTTAGCGTCTACAATGATAGCATTACCTAGTCTTCATTGAAAGAGAAACCGAAAGCAATACAATTAAGAGCTTGTTCTTGCGGCTTACAGTTAAATGGAATGAAGTTTTTTATTATGTGGCCGCATCCTGTATCACTCTTTTCCAAGCACATAGCACAGTGCCCAGAAAACAAGTGGCAGTCGATAAATTTTTACTGAATGAAATGAATTAATTACCATTGGGTTTTATACCAAGAACCAACGTACAACCTTTAACCCCCATAGATAAAACACGCAGTCCCGTTATATGTGAAACACATCCACGACACCAGAATCTAAGATTCTCATTTTCTGAAAGAGCAGCTAGAACAACTGCTTTCTGAGGCACTTCTGCTTACTTAGCACTTTATTCCCCCCTACAGTTTTCCTTCTTTTGTTTTTGAACTAAGGATATTTGTATAAAAGCGGAATCTTTGGGGGCACCTGGGTGGCACAGCGGTTGAGCGGTTGAGCGTCTGCCTTCGGCTCAGGGCGTGATCCCGGCGTGCTGGGATCGAGCCCCACATCAGGCTCCTCTGCTGTGAGCCTGCTTCTTCCTCTCCCACTCCCCCTGCTTGTGTTCCCTCTCTCGCTGGCTGTCTCTGTCTCTGTCAAATAAATAAATAAAATCTTTAAAAAAAAAAATGGAATCTTTGTGGCTTAGTAATTCATCTGCTCCAGCTGCTTGTGTTCTGTTCCCAATCAAAATTCTCGGTTTTCAACCTCCTCGTCATTTTTACAAGGGGTTAGAAAATTGGCTGGGCTTGTTCCTTTCTCCATCTCTACAGAATCCTGGGCCCCAAGCTCCCATGAATTGTTCTTTTCTTGGCTTCTATCTTGTAGTTATGTCTGGATGTGACATACCTTATCTATCAGCATGCATCAAGAAGTACCCATTGAGTAACACAGCATTACCCCAGTTCCAAAATTCTCTAGCTTCATGTCAGAGCAAGGTTACTCAAAGTCAGAGAGGGCACATGGAGAGGGCCAGGAGCCCAGGGAACGTTACAAAAGAGTACGAGGGTGCATTTAGGTAGGTAGGAAAATAATCTATTATACCTTCAGAGGTGAAAGCATATAGGAAATTTGATCACCTACTATTATTGTCAATTCAGTTTACAGCACTTTACTAATCACACATATTTTTCAACGGCTAATTCTCATTGTGTTCCCTTCCATTCCATAGGCCTATCTGTCTCTTTCTCAGAGCTGTTTCTCTTATTTCTTGCTGTTCTTCCAAAAAGAACAATAAACAATTTCCTAGCCACTCATCATCATAAACTCTGACATGTTAAATTACCCCCTACTCAGTTTATGGACCCTATTAGCTCATAAAACTCTTCCCTCACCAGCAACCCACCCCACACAAAATCCTTACTTCCCCTTCTTCCTGCTCAGAAGGATATTTCCTAAAGGAGCAACTGAGCCACTCCCACCACCTTCCTTCTGCACTGAAGGTGTTTTCCCCCAACCCCAAGACACTAGGGGCTGTCCTTACCTGGAAGGCAGTTGCATTCAAACGTGAAGTCACCAGTCTGCCGGCAGGTGCCACCATTGACACAGGGGGAGGGTGCACAGGCAAGTAGGGGCTGTTACAGTGCTGGCCTGTGAAGCCTTGGGGGCACTGGCACTGATAGGAACCTGGTAGGTTGAGGCAGGTGCCACCATGCTGGCACTGTCCTGGAATGTCACACTCATTGACATCAGTCTCACACTTCTGTCCTGTGAAGCCTGTGAGGCATTTGCAGGAGAACTGGTTGGCCACAGTGGTATAGGTACTTCCATTTGCACAGGGATGAGACAGGCAGGCATCAGTCCACTGGCACAGCTTACCTATGGAAGGAGAACAGAACTCAGTGCTCCCCACTGAAGTGGGAGCCAGCCTCAGCCTCAACATTCCACGTCTCCCACCCATCCAACAGCTCTACTGTGTGGAGACTCCCTAAACTCACTGAACTTCACAGGAGGCCCAAATCACAGCCTCCTCAAGATCACCTGATATAGTCACTCCCTGGCGCCCTCGGGCAAATACAAAGACTTAGTGGAGCACATTGCAGGGACTGTAGGCTAGTCATATGAAGCCCATCCTTGCAGGATTCCAGCCATCCCTTCAGGGGCAAAGAAGGGTCTGGATCTCCCTACTGTCTCACATCTTGTCTTTGCATAAGCTGCGCCTCTCGTTGGAATGCCATCTTCCTTTTTGTTTACCTAATGAACTTCCACTTGACAACTCTACTCATAAGTTACCTTATTGCCCTTCTCAGCTCCCTAAATCATTCTCTCTCACACACATATCTGCACATGTATATACACAGCCCAAATTTGCTGTTTCCATTTATATCACCCATAACATGGGCAGGGGCTGGATCCCTGTAGTAGACTCTCAAAGCATGTCTTCTGAGTGAATAGAAGAATGCATTGATCTTTTCCACAATATACAATTACTAACAGACCTCTTATATGATAGAAAAAAGTCAATGCTACTTTTATTTCCTTTAAACACAACCCACACACGTATTCTGGGAAACATTTTATTAATTGTGGTCTTGCTATAAATACTGCTTGATGTGTTTGAAGAGGATGAAGAATCTCTGGCTACTTATCTATGAAAAAAACTAGAAGCTGTTATGAGAATAAAGGTCTAGAAAGGTACGTCTTGTGGACTCTGAAGTAGGAAAATATAAGAGGAAGCCAGAAGACTCTGATGTGTTGGATCCTAAGGCACGTCTTTGAGGCAGAAAGAGAAAAAAGAAAAATTCCCATGCTATTAGTAAATCTGGTATTCATATGGATTTTTGTTTTCATTAGCTTAAGCTTTTTGTTTTTACCTAAGATTATGAGAACCCCTGAACTTGTTAGTATTCCAATTGGTTGTCTAGGTAAACATCCAAATATCTGACCCCCATAGAAAAACAAATGAAAGCCATGACAGCTTTTCTAAAAGGAAGAAGGAGGTGACACATGAGCACACAGAAGTGTTCTCTATCAAGGAATGTCACATCAAAGGGGAAAGGTACACTAAAAATTTGGGCACAGCAGGGGCGCCTGTGTGGCTCAGTCAGTTAAGCATCTGCTTTCAGCTCAGGTCATGATCCTGAGGTCCTGGGATCAAGCCCCATGTCCAGCTCCCTGGTCAGCAGGGAGTCTGCTTCTCCCTCTGCCCCTTCCCCCACCTATGCGTGTGCACGCGAGCTCTCGCTCTCCCACTCTCAAATAAATAAATAAAATCTTAAAAACAAAACAAAACAAAACTGGGCACAGCACATGTATCTCAAGATGTTAAGCAGAGAGAAAAAGAAGGAACTAAAATTCTTCTTCCTATTTTTTCTTCATTCCTCTGAGAGGAACTTACCTACAGTAGGGAAGAGATAAAAATGGTTCCTCTGGCAACTGTGTGTATAGAGTATTTGCCTACAACTGAAACAGAAAGGTCCCTGAACCTGTGCTACGTACAGGCACTAACTTCCCACCTCTGCTTCTTCAAGTATGAGTGGAGATAAACCCAAGAAGGTCTGACTAGGTGGGGTATAAGGGCTACCACAAAACCAAAAGGGTAAACTTAACTGTTGTAATTCCTAAAGACAGACAAAAGTGGCAGATGGGTGAAAATAATCAGAGCCCTGCAAAACACCAAGAAGAGATCCTTTTAAGGGCAAAGGAAGAAGTTTTAACATGGGGATCATTTCAGAGTAACATCTTAATTAAGAAGACATTACTGCCATTTTCACTAGTCAGGATTAAAATGTTTTAAATGGCTATGCCTTCCCTTTGCCTGTGGAGCAAAACAAACCAAAACTGACAATCAGGAAAAAATTATTCTTTTAACCACCAAATCTCTTCAATGAATCACAATTCTGTCATGGTCGTGATGAAGATAATGGACCATTCTAACTATCCTATACCACCACCAACATCTTTTAATGAAAAATCAATAAAACAAGTGTTCCAAACTAACCAATCCAGTCTAGTTTACTGACTACGTTTTTAATTTTTGTTCATCAGATTTACAGAATTGCTAGTGTAGTGGGCAACAAGATATTGAATGGTTCTGTTTTCCTCATCTAACTTAATAAACATCTATGGCTCATTTTGAATAAAGCTCGGACCCACCTTTGAAGAACTCACAATCTAGTCAGATGAAAGACATATAAAAAATATTACAATAAAATGTGATACATAAGATAATAGAACATAGAGACTGCTTAAAGGAATCACACACAAAAAAGTCACTAAGACAGAATTTTAAATAACATTGGGCAATCACCAATTGTAGAAGAATTGGTGGCATTCCAGGCAAAGGGGTGTGCAACAGCATGGAGGCAACAGGAAATATGACATTTTCAGGAAATGGTGAGAATGTTGGTGTGACTAGAGCTAGATGCTTGTGGGAAGTAAAGCTATAAAAAGATGTAAGGCCGAGACCATGACAGGCTATGGAAGCCATGTAAAAGGGTTTGCAGTCGACTCTACAGATGATAAAAAGTCATTAGACATTGTAAGCAAGTGAGTTTGTGAGATGACTGGCATCCACGATCAAAGATGTGGCAATGGGACAGATGAACAAGATGGGGAGAAAGTAACAGTAAGGAAACCAGTTAGGCAACAACTGCAGAAGCCCAGGTGAGGGCTGACCTGTCACCAACATGGACAGGATAGACTTCAACTGCAGAGCAGGAGAGGAAATGGAGAAGAGTAAACAGGTGAGAGGTGCTTCAGGGGCTAGGTTAGGGGCCTGACTCCAAGTGGGGTAAGGGAGAAGGGGGATCTAGTTTGAAATACACGGACTATACATCACTACCACCCCATTTATATCAACATGTTGAATGTGAGGTACTTGTCAAGTTTCCAAGGATAATATGCAGCACATAGTTAGAAATATGAGCCTGAATGTAGGGTAGGGGGGGAGTGAAATGGATGACTAGAAGAGTCACCAGCAACTGATGAAGATAATGACAGCTGAAGCCACTGGAGATAGCTGGGGGACCTGTGATAAGGCTCAAAAGAGGGCTCAAAACAGAGTTCCAACGAACACAAAAATTTCATGGATGAGGACAAGGCAATGCAGAAGCTAAAGGAATAGTCAGAGTACAGAAAACCAGAAAAACCAGGGCCCTGAATGTCTAGGGAGATATTTCAAGCAGCAAGTAATCAATAGCACAGACAGCTTTTCTTCTAGGGATGGTGAAATAAAGTTCTGATCCCCAATCTTGACATATATACTTTAGGCAGTCAAATATTTCTGCCTTTCTCTTTCTCCCTCTTAGAAATCTCAAAAGGAAGTTAAAGATAGTTGTCTGGAACACTCTAGTTCCTTATCATAATGTTAAACATACACCAGAGTTAGAGGATCCTTAAGAACTACATGTCAAGATCTAAGAGATGCTAAGGAAAGGTATCTGCTGAGAATAGGAAAATATAGCCCAGAGTCACATTTGTTACCTGGGAAACCAACTTGGCAGGTGCACTCATAGTCATCCCAGCTACGCACGTGGCAGGTGCCTCCATTCAGGCAGGGGTGAGTAACAAAGCAGGGGTGAGTTGTCGAGTACTGGCAATCATCTCAAGTGAACCCCAGGACACATCGGCATGTGGCTTTCCCCAACATGGCCTGGGCCACACACGTGCCACCATTTTGGCAGCGGTTCTTCTCACAGGGGTCTCGATGTTGACAATATTCTCCCAAGAAACCCTCCAGACATCTGGAAAAGAGAGGAGGAGTCCATGAAAACACCCGACTTCTTGTAAGTCCAAAAATTAAAAGATAATGCAGTGCATTCAAGAAAACACTAGACTGTGAACTGAGAGACTTAAAGGTGCAACCTATAAAACTGCCTTTGTTCAGAAGCACAAGAGACTATGGACTCTAAGAAACAATCTGAGGGCTTCAGAGGGGAGGGGGGTGGGGGAATGGGATAGGCTGGTGATGGGTAGTAAGGAGGGCACGGATTGCATGGTGCACTGGGTGTTATACGCAACTAATGAATCATCGAACTTTACATCAAAAACCAGGTATGTGCTGTATGGTGACTAGTATAATATAATATAATATAATATAATATAATATAATATAATATAATATAATATATAAATAATTACTAAGGCTGGGGTGCCTGGGTGGCTCAGTTGGTTAAGAGTCTGACTTCGGCTCAGGTCATGATCTCTCCTGGGAGGAGACCAGCATCAGGCTCTATGCTCAGCGGGGAGTCTGCTTCTCCCTTTCCCTCTCCCTTGGCCCCTCCCCCTGCTCCTACTCTCTCTCTCTCAAATAAACAAAAACTTAAGAAAAAAAAAAAAAGAAGTGCTTAGAGAACTTAACCACACACTCTCCTGTCCTTTCAAGTCTTGGTAGGTGACAGAATACCAGGTGGGTGACCCAGCATGGTCTGCCATGGCCGGTCAGCATAATCTTTATCAAGGGAAAATGCAACCACAGCTTTTCTCATGTAGGTATAGGCTGGTATGGTGTACCAGCACTTTTTTGTGCAGCATTGTTGATACTTGTCTGTTTAAATTCATTACCTTTCTCATTTTGACTAAGTCATTTGTTAGGATTAAGACATTCACATGATAATGCATGGACTGACCCACTTCTCCTCTCCAATTTAGAATTAGAAAATATCATGCGCTTTCTCTCAATTAAGCACTGAGAAATAGTATGTCCTTTTCTTGTTTCCATTGAGACATCAACTGGCCTGTATCTAGATTTCTGGGTTATGTTCAGGGGTTACATTTCTCTACGATGGAAAAAGAAAAAGGCGGTACAGGAAAGGGGAAGGATTCAAAGGAGCTTTTTTAAAAACTTAAATCTGTTCAGATATAAAGAGCAGGCAGCGTTTTTTAACCAAATAAAAAAGCACAAAATATAATGAAAATAACACAAAAATATCTAAGGTACCATGCAAATGCCAAAGTGAAGAAGAGAAAACAATTCAAGAATAACATTCTATAACATTCTCCATGTGGCGCGCTGAGGAATCTTTTTATATGCACCCATTGATTCATAAGATATGCAACCATCCCAAATTGTGTGTAGTATTTACAACAATCCTACATTCTCTAAACAGCATTAAAAAAAAAAGGCATGGATAGTCCCATTTTCCTAATATAGAGGTTATTTAAATGAGACCTCTAAGAAGCATTCAAACGTAACACAAAGACTTTGATTCTAACTATAAATTTTACCACGTGGCTGTCGCCTCAGATATTTGGTTAAACCTATTTCTCCATTTTACGTTTTGGAGGATAGAAAACTAGGTCTACAAGGCTGCTCCATCATTACCTCAAAGATGACACACTTAAACCAATAAAACTCCCCCCCTCAACACCAGCTCCCATCACCCCTCCCTATGTGCAGATTCTATGTCCTGATTCTCCCTATCGCCCACACTTAAAGCACCGGGGTTGTGTTTTCCTCCTTCCTATCTTTGCCGAATCATATCCAAGATGTTTCATTAGGCACTGGTTGGCAAGGTGAGGTCTTCAGAGGTCCCAGTTATTGAGAAAAGGAGGAGGACCAGATATTAAGGAACTAAGACAGAACACGCCCAGAGAATTGTGCAGTAGTTAACATGGCTGGAGGAGGAAACAGAGCTGGTAGGTAGCTCCAGTGGTAGTGATGTAACTGGTGACATACTCCTCCCCTCTTCCTAGACCTGAATACAGTAAGCATGGCAGAGCCAGGAGCAGCTCGAGTTCTGAGCATCTTCATGAGCAGGTGAAGCTAGAAATGGAGAGGCAGTAAGGAGGGGGCACAGCACTAAAACCAAAGACTGGCTGAAGCTTCTGTGAGGCGTCTGCATCTCCTACGGTCAGAAGGTCTGTTTGGAGTGAGTCCTGGTGCTGTGACCTTAGACGTGTTACGTAACTTCACTGTTAGTTCTCTCACATTTTAAATAGTTAAAAAAGCTACCTACATTGTTGTAAGAACTGAACAAAATCAAGTATGTGAAGAGCCGTATGTTAAAAAGTTTTGCAAATGAAAAACATTTTTTCTCTCTTTAAACTTACTGAGGAAAATATGATGCTTTATTCAAATCACAGCTTGATTTGATAATAGGTTATTTTCTGATTTTTTTAAAGGAGAAGAACAAAAACTGTCAATGTAGCATAGCCAAAATTATCCCGGAGCTATATTATTAAAAGCATTTGTAAGTTATGTAAGAAGTCTGTTATGGATGATGTTAAAAACTGCAACACAATTCTCACTCACAGTGGCAGTCCTATGGGCGTTAAGCCTGGCTGACAACTCTAGATTCACCCATATGGAAATTATTCACCTTATAAATAATGGCAAACTTTTAAACCTGGGTGGGCTTTTCCCAGCTTTGCTCCTGGACTATTACACCATCACCACCTCCCCAACACTATCAGATGGCATCTGCTCAGAGAATGCAAATTTATTTAAATGTTAGTATCATAAACATGTAAAGAAAACATAAGGTTCCCAGGAAAACAGAAATGAAACAATATGAAACTTTCTGGAGCCAAAGAAGAATATTCCTGAATTATGCGTCACTAGGGTTTAATCTTCATTGTTGTTCCCTACCAAGTACAGGAAAATACGTTTCAACTAAGGTATGTTTAAGAAACCAGTAAAAGCAGGGGCACCTGTGTGGCTCAGTCATTAAGCGTCTGCCTTCAGCTCAGGGTGTGATCTCGGCGTTCTGGGATCGAGCCCCACACCAGGCTCCTCCTCTGGAAGCCTGCTTCTTCCTCTCCCACTCCCCCTGCTTGTGTTCCCTCTCTCGCTGGAGTCTCTATCTCTGTCAAGTAAATAAATAAATAAAATCTTAAAAAAAAAAAAAAAGAAACCAGTAAAAGCAGAGGTGGGCAAATACAGCTTGTAGACCTACTATGGTCCACTGCCTATTTTTGTATGGCCCATGAGCTAAGAGTAGTTTTTACATTTTTGAATGGTTAGAAAAATGCCAGAAAAAAAAAAGATAATATTCTGTGACATTTGAAAATTATGTAAAATTCAATTTCAGTGTCCATAAATAGTCATACTGGAACACAGTCACACTCATTCATTTATGGATTGTCTATGGCTACCTACACATTACTGAGTTAAGTAGTTGTGATGAGACCATTTAGCCTGAAAAATATTTACTATATGGTGCTTTATACAAAAGTTTGACGGGTGCCTGGGTGGCTCAGTCGGTTAAGCATCTGCCTTTGGCTCAGGTCACAATCCCAAGGTCCTGGGATCGAGTCCCACCTTGAGCTCCCTGCTCAGCGGGGAGTCTGCTTTTCTCTCTCCCTCTACCCCTCTCCCCACTTGTGCTCTATCACTCGCGCTCTCTCTCTCTCAAATAAATAAAGAAAATAAAGAAAAGAAAAAGAAAGTTTGCCAACTCCTCGGTAAGAAAATATATGATGCCCAATTCTATATAGAGCATCCAACATGCTTATTAATAATGATGTTAATGATGACAAAGAAGAATGTTCTCATTTCAGTTTCTTCAAAGAATATTGCACTCATTCATTCATGAAACAAACATTTAGTAAGTGCCTATTATGTGCCAGATATTGTTCTAGTGCTAGGAAAGTCCTTGAACTTGTGGAGTTTAAATTCTAGTAACAAAAGACAAAAAATAAGATTAGTAAGTAAAATACATAATTTGTTTGGTAGAGTTAAGTGCTATGAAAAAAAATAATAAAACAGGAAACGGGTGATGGGAAGGGATGGAAGTGGGAACAGTAGGATATAGTTAAATGAAATATTTTGATTTTAAATAGGAAAATCAGAGAAGGCCTCACTGAGAAGGCACATTTCAGTCAACACGTAAATGAGGTGAAAGACTAGCCATGCAGGGGAAGTGTGTTCAAGGAGGAGGGAACAGCAAATACAATGGACCTAAAATAGGAAACAGTCCTGGCATGTTTGAGGAATAGCAAGGAGACCTCTGTGGCTCTCCCAAAAGGATTAAGAAAAAGAGTAGCAGATAAATGGATGAGAGCCGTACTGTGAGGCAGATCATGAGGAGTCTGTAGACCACCATGAAGAAAGCTTGAGGTTTTTACTCTAGGTAAGATAATATAACGTACAACTGACTTACTCTCCCAAAGTCCATAATAGAACTAGATCTTATTTCTATGTGAAACTAGACCTACTGTTAATATAACAATACTCAGTTTCTTATTTAAAATGTTCTAGAGGGCTAGACATCAATCAGCCTATTCCTTTACCTTAAAACATGTACAAATCTCTTTTAACCTAACAAATCTCTTAAATTAACAAATCTCTTTTAAAATGTTTTAGTGAACATTTTTTGCTAAGCCCTATTTCCCTTTCCAAATTCTTCTTCCATCACAACCAAACTCCTGTAACTGTGGCCTAATTTTACAGAGAGTTTCCCTTTCTCTTCCATCTAGTTCTTCCTTGTCCCTTTGCAACAAAACTTTCATTCTAATTATCACCCAGAAATTATGCTCTCAGAGCAATGACTCTCCCTTTGTCAAGTTCAGTCTGAAATTTCATCATAAAGAATTTCTCTTTCCTGGAGCACCTGGGTGGCTCAGCCGACTCTTGATTTCAGCTCAGGTCATGATCTCAGGGCTGTGAGAGAGAGCCTCGAGTTGGGCTCCTCCAAGCTGGGCGTGAAGCCTGCTTGAGATTCTCTCTCTCTCTCTCTCTCTGTCTCTCTCTGCCTCTACCCCTCCCCACCCCTTCTCTAAATAAGTTGATTAATTAAGAACAAACCTAAAAATATTTAAAGAAATTCTCTGTCCTATAGGAGGTGTCTCTGACCACACCTCCTATCATTTTAATCTTTTTACATTTGGTTTCTAGGACTCCCTCTATCTCAAAGCTTGGTAAATTCTTAGTCTAGATTGCTGATTCCTCTTCTCCTTCTTCCCCATCAATTATGGGGAAACTTTAAGTTTGGGATGCACTGCTCTTTCCTCTCATATGCATTTCTTACTGTTGTTGCTGTTGATTTGGTTTTGAAGAACTACGTTCATGTACCCACATGAACAGCTCCAGCTCCATATGTTCCGTTTACTAAACGTCATCTACCTACCCTAATATACTCTGCAGTACTTGAAACTGAACATTTGAAAAGTAGGATCATTTTCACATGAAACTTTAATTCTTCCATTTTTCTAAGGTCTCCATTCACAATCTCAAAAGCCACTTTTGGTTACTGCTTTTAAGTTATATGTAACATTATCATATTCTGACAAGTCTTATTAAGTGAATTCCTACAACACTCCCCATTCTTATTTACAGTTTCCTTTTTGATATCAATTCTGATCATCTTAAAAGCCTCAGGCCAGATATTATCCTTGGAATAACAGAATCTTGGGACTCAACACACCTTAAGGTAATCTCTACCCAATGAGATAATTCTTTCTAAGATATCCTTAGAAGATGATTGCCAGTCTCTACTTGAATGTAAGCAGTTAAGCATGGTGCCTGAGTAGTAGTAAGAATTGAATAAATGCTTGAAGTTATTATTGTTCTTGCTATTGAGAGTACAGATTCTAGAACCAGAGCACATGGATTTCAATTACAGCTCCACATTTACTTGATGTGTGACCCTGAGCAAGTTATTAAACTTCCTTGTTGTAAAATGGATTTAATAATAGTGCTTACCTTATACGGTTTTTAAATAATTGTAAAGTGCTTAGAATGGTATCTGGCACATAGTAAACACCATGCATTTGTTAAGTAAAATAAAATTAACGGCTCACTACTTCAACAACAGAACAGTTTTCAGTGTGGGTGGACTGCATTATCAGAAAACTCTTTCTTGACTCTTAATCATAGGAAACAAACTGAGGGTTGCTAGAGGGGAGGGAGCTGGGGGGATGGGGTAACTAGGGGGATGGGGTAGCTGGGTGATGGATATTAGGGAGGGCATGGGATGTAATGAGCACTGGGTATTACATAAGATGGATGAATCACTGACCTCTACCTCTGAAATCAATACTATATGTTAATTAATTGAATTTAAATTAAAAAAATAAACAAATGAAAAAGGAAAAAAAGAAAGCTTTTACTTTCTGATGTCTTAAATTCTGCCTCTCCTCCTTGGTATATACCCAAGATAGCTAAAAATGTAAGTCCACACAAGAATTTGTAAAGAATATTCATAGTAGTATTAGTCATAATAGCAAAAAGTAGAAACAACCCAAATGTCCCTAAGCTGATAAATGGATAAATACAATTTAAAAATGGATAAATAAAATGGATAAATGGATACATAAAATGTGGTATATCCATACAATAAAATATTATTTGGCCATGAAAAGGAATGGTGATCTGATACATGCTATGACATGGATGAACCTTGAAAACATAATGCTAACTGAAAGAAGCCGGACACAAAACACCACATGGTGTATGATTTCATTTTTAGGAAACGTCCAGAATAGGCAAATCCACAGAGTTAGAAGAGATTATTGTTGCCAGGGGCTGGGAGGAGGGGACAACAGAAACCACAGAGAGCTTCTTGAGGGTGCGGATAATAAAAAATATTTTGAAACTAGATACTGCTGATGGTTACACATATCTGGAATATACTAAACACCACTGAACTGCACACTTTAAAAGGGTAAATCTAATACTATGTGAATTATATCTCATCTAAAAATTTTTTTGCCTCCCTAAAATTTTCACTTAGTGGCTTTCACCATTCTCTAGAATAAAAAATGAGCCTTCTGCTTCTCTAACGTGTAGTCCTTTAAGAACTTAAATATAGTTATATTGACCCTTTGGTCTTTTTTACAGGATTCAGTACTTTGGACTATTTCTTAGTATAAAATTATTTCCAGATCTCCTCACCATTTTAGTGGCTCTTCTATGCTTAAGTTAATAATAGTAATAATAGTGACCAACATTTTTAAAGCACTTACTCTGTATTATGTATTTCCCACGCATTTTACAGCTATTATCTCTTTTATTATTCCCTATAACAGTATTGGTACATTATGATCCATATTCTGCATATGAGGACCTTGAAGCTTAGAAGGATTAAGATTTCACAGCTAAGAGATAGCAGAGGCAGAGTTCAAACCCACATATGACTCCAAAGCCCATGTACCCCAAACACTGGGCCATCCTGCCTCCTCCTACGAGATGATTCTAGTTCATCAAAAACCTCTTTAAAACATAGGTCCCCAGGGGCACTGGGTGGCTCAGTCCGTTAAGCATCTGCCTTCGGCTCAGGTCATGATCTCAGGGTTCCCTATTCAGCAAGAAGGCTGCTTCTCCCTCTCCCTCTGCTCTCCCCCCAACCCCGGCTCGTGCTCTCTCTCTCTCTCTCTCTCATAAATAAATAAAATCTTAAAAAACAAAACAACAAACAAAGGGCCACAAATGAGGGGGAAAAAAACACACATGATCTTACCAGCACAGCACAGAGCTTGGACTATCTGGACACTGTATTTTTACTATTGCAGCATAAAGCTGTGTTCACTTTTTTAGAAGCCACAAAATACTATTATGAGCTACTGAACATACAGTTAAAATGCCAGATCTTTTTTTTTTCACACGAACTACTCATGCTATATTTCTTGCATCCTATACTTTACACTTTTTTTTTTTTAATTTATTTATTTGACAGAGAGAGAGACAGCCAGCAAGAGAGGGAACACAAGTAGGGGTAGTGGGAGAGGAAGAAGCAGGCTCCCAGCAGAGGAGCCTGATGCGGGGCTCGATCCCAGAAAGCCGGGATCATGCCCTGAGCTGAAGGCAGACGCTTAACGGCTGAGCCACCCAGGCACCCCTACAACACGTTTTTGAACGCAATAATTGGAACTGTCACCATGCTGAATCTTTACCCCAAGTTTCTTTGACTGAGATAACTTTTACTCTTTATTTCTATAATCACAGAATTTCAGCACTGCACCATATCTCAGAAATCAACTAGTCTGAACCGCTAGTTTACTGATAAGAACACCAAAGCTAAGTGACCTGCCCCAAATTTGCTGTCTGTGAATCTAGCAATTTCCCCAGTTTTGCACCATCTACAACTATATCTCTATCTTTACCTAGATCTTTTATCAAAACATAAAACAGTACTTAACTGAACTAGGTCTTGCCCAACACTGGCATCTATTCAGTCAGCTCTACTATCTTGGCTGCACCAGCATCCTATTCACATCTCTCCATAAGGATAGCCAGGAAATCCCTTGCTAAAACTAAGCATACTACTTACAGAAAATCCTTTTCAAGCATAATTTTGATCGTGTCACTTCTCTGCTCAGAAACCAGCATTAGCATCCAGCCCTTCATATCCAAGTTTCTTAGAATCTATGGCCTACTTGTCTGCCCCACTTCTATCATCAACTCCCTTACTCCTTAGTAAAACACTCCAGATTACTTTCGTACTCTTGTCTACTGTTCCCTATATAAAAATCTTCTAAAACTTTTCCATCTGATATGTCTCTAATTTATGCTCCTTTCTTCCATCCTTGCTCCAAAGAACTGCTCAAAATCTATGTCTTCCATTAAGCCCTCTCCAAACCATCTCACCCATCTCTCTACCGGTATGGCACTACTTTAAGCCACTGTTACGTTATGTCTTTCCTGAGTTTCTCTCAGGCTCCCATTTCATATCTTGTACAGAAGGGCATGTCTTTAGATACTTGGTACAGGTACCTTGAATACCATGAGCTCCTAAGCAACTGGTTCCAAAAAAGGTTAAATTTCATGTGATAAAGTCGGTCTCTCGATCCAAATACGTTTCCAAATCCCCTACCAAACCACACTGTGCTCTGCCTGGTAGAACATGGGCCAAATCAACCCGAAGAATCATTCTGAGGTATAAGATTATCCTCATGCCCCAGGAGGCTAAGGAGAATTATGGACATGGGAAGAAAGGGGATAAATGGGTAAATGAGACAGAAATAAAGGACCCCTATTTCCTAAGGCAGGAGACCTTTCAAATTTGCAAATCCCTGTTCAAATGTAATACAAGTATACCATATACCATGTTAGTCTGAGTGGAAATTAAGACTCTCTGCCTGAAAAGAAGAACTTCCATAGCTCCCTTCTTGAGATGGCTCAAGTTGAGTTTGGTCAGAGGCTGGAAACATGGGCTAATCATCCAAATTCTCTCAGAAATCAGTTCTAGTAAGTTATTACCTCAAGTATAATTTTTGGAAAATAGCCTGTATCTTGAACTAGAGGTATGTGTTAAAAAATTTCTTAAAAAAAAAAATAAACAAATAAATCTAACAGCTGCCTTTTGTTCCCAAAACTGTCTGAATGCCTCCCTTCTGAAGGGAATTTTTCACTTATTTTAGTAGTTCTCTCAGTGACTTCCTTCTGTTCTGTCCCCCTTCTCTAGTTTTGGAACTCTGAAAGAATACAGTTAACAGAGGAGGCTGTGAATACAGGAAAAGTTTTGGGGGGCTTTTTCCCGTAAAATAATTCCATAAACTAATCTGAATATTTAGCAGGCCCATACACAGATACATACTTGCCTTTCTTCTAAAAAAGTCTGCCATTTCTGACATGAAGAAGTCCACTCTTTCATTGTTACTGTTCAAACACACAAGGGGACTGGGGCAGGGGGGAGAGAAGGAAGGAAGAGAAAAACAAGGGATTCCTCCTCCTGGAACTAGAAAGTATTCCAACTGGAAGGATGCCCATACTGCCCCCCCCCCCCAGTAAAACAGATGAGAAACAGACCCCAACTCTCACATGTCACCAGCAGCCTGGATACATTTACATGTAGCCACTTTACAGATTTCAAGGAAGCTGGGATTTGAATAGCAATTCCAACCTATCTGACAATGGCTGCAGCTCAGCACCAATCTCCCTAGTAATACAGGACAGAAAATGTTGTTCTGGGGCCCCTGGGTGGCACAGCAGTTAAGCGTCTACCTTCGGCTCAGGGCGTGATCCTGGCGTTATGGGATCAAGCCCCACATCAGGCTCCTCTGCTATGAGCCTGCTTCTTCCTCTCCCACTCCCCCTGCTGTGTTCCCTCTCTCGCTGGCTGTCTCTATCTCTGTCAAATAAATAAAATCTTTAAAAAAAAAAAAAGAAAGAAAATGTTGTTCTTTCGAGTTTCCTAAGTGAATAGCCACTCGTCTAGAGAAAAGCTTAAAACACTGTAGCAGCTTGTGTCAGCTCCAAGATGACTGAAGCCTGAGCAGGAAATAAGCACCCTTTTCCAAATAAAAGCCAGTGTTCTCTCTCCTTGTTTTCTCCACCGAATGTTCTGTATCAGCAGGGTGAGCCCAAATTGCACCCAGGGCTTTGCTGCAGCTCTGCCTTTAGCTTTTTTTAGTGAGGATTTGGTCATTAAGAAAATAAAACAACAAAGCAAAACCCCACCACACATAAGAAGAAGAAAAAGAGATGCGTGCTTCACAAAACAGCTATTTCAAAATCATGATTTTTTAAAAAACTATACAGAATGTGGAACGGAGGGGGAAAAAATGTGTCATGTGGGTTGCGTCGGCCCCACAATTAAAGCGCCTCTTTACTCCCTCTGGGCTAGTTTCCAGCAGAAAATTCTTTAAACAGAACTCTGCTTTCAACCCACTTTCTTCTTGCTCTGGACCTCTCAGCCCCCCAATCCACAGTGGCAGCCTGCCCTAGCTGAGCTCTAGAGGGGGGAAGCTGTCCTTAAGGTAAATGAGGTAAAGGCAGGAGGAAAAAAATAACAAAACCCAGAAACCAAATAAAGCATTGGTCAGTAACAAAGGTCTGCAGTTTGAAAAGTCCCCAAATCAGTCTGTTCTTTCCTGTGACCATAATGCCAGTTCAGTTTCCTGCCCCCTCCCCTGCTCCCCATGTTAAGTAGATAAAAATAATTGCTAACAGCCAAGGCTAACTGTAACCAGTGAAAGTTCCTCTATAGCATTTAATTGCCAAGGCTCCAGCTACATACTTCTAGATGCCCCAGAGCCTACGGAATCAAGCCTACATACACCGAGGGTGGCATTCAAGAGGACCATCCCACTAGTCTAACCTCATTGTCCCCCTACTCCATGCCTCCAGTTTGATATCTCATCAGACTGTCAACTTTTTCATTCTATAACTCTGTGTAAAGATAACTAACTGGGTTATGCTAATTACTGACTTGGTATTAAAAAACAACACAGGAAGACTCCTAGTTAACTTCCTGGTAAAGTGGGGAAGAAAAGGGAAGAAGCTCCGTCATGTTGACTTCTTGCCATTCCTACTCCCACAATCACTCCCTTCCCCCAAAAAGAAAGAAAGAAAGAAAGAAAGAAAGAAAGAAAGAAAGAAGAAAGAAAGAAAGAAAGAAAGAAAGAAAGAAAGAAAGAAAGAAAGAAAGAAAGAAAAGGAAATACTACAGCTTACTCAGCAAGAAGAGAAAACAAAAAGAGCTAAAAAAAAAAAAAAAAAGTATTTGTGTATGGTTAGGGCCCAGTACTGGGCTGGTTTGTGGTAAAACACACTTTCTAGGGCTTTGCTGGTTTGATGTAAAGGAAATAAAGACAAATATACAATCAATCTCTCTCTCTCTCTCTCTCTACACACACACACACACACACTCATTCACACGCACACACAAGTTTTTACCACAACTAATAAACAAAGACTACCAAATACTGCAGGACAGCCCATTTTTCTACTATGTAAATTCAGCTTCCTGAACAGTACATTTCTGCTTTTCTTGTAGAAGTATTTCAGAAAATGTTAATCTTGGTTCCCACATTAGGCTGAAAGCTTCCAAATTAAAAGTTTCCCACAGGAAAAGAATTTTACGGGCAATTGTGAGGCTGGGAATTATCTTCTGAAACTCCACCTCACTTGGTTTCTATGTGTGCAGGTTTTTCACCCCCTTCTCCATTCAAATAAAGCAATAAACAGACATGTATTTTAATGAATCCAAACCAAAAAAAAGGAAGCTGCAGTGGTACTAGTTTTAAAGCTGTTAATTCAGGGCATCATTCATCTTCATCAGAGACTATGAAATCAGTAACCACTGCAATGGGAAACCATGCTTTATTTACACAAGAATTTGCAAACACCCTTATCTTCCAGTTTACAGTCGGGGCTCATTTATCAGAACTCAAAAGCTGAACCAAGCACCCAGGCTCTTCAATCATCACTTGAAAGACTGGGCAAGGGCACACAAACAGTGCTGAAAGACTTGCATTGCTGCTATAATAGAAGGTGGTCTTCCCTCTGTCTTCCAGCACTTATTCAGTGCCTTGCCATATTCTACTGCACTAGACCCTGAGAAAATGTCTACTTCTGATTACAACATGGCAAACATACTCTAAACATCTGAGTTTACAAAAAGCACCCTCCACAATAATAGGCAAAAATGAAAGACTGAAGCCAGTTTTTCCCAAGCTTTTCACTGTACTAGCACTGCAAGGAGTCTGCAAACACTTACAGAGCATTCTCTAGACTACTAAAGAATGTTCTGTATCCTTATTTAAATGGACTGCAGATATTATTAGGATTATTAACATATAAAGGTATTATATAGTGGCTATTGATTTTTTTAGTGGTGTTTGGCACTCATTATCCTTTATTTTGATTATTTGTCTTCCCAACAGACTAAGAACTGTTCATCACCACACGAACACAGTAATTAGCACATAGAAAGCTTTCAATTATGCGGTGCTCACATTCTTAATGGAAGTACAAAGGAAAATGCAAGGGTCCATGGAATCCTAAAAAGGCTCAAAGTTTGGGAACCATCAGGTTGAACTATTTATCCAAAGAATTATCAAACCTAATTAAGATTCCTAATACAGAGAGGACTTCTTAACCCTCACTCACCCCTAAATCATTCAAAATGGACTAGTCAACCCCACATGGAGATTTTTTAAATCACATTTTCCCCCCAAATATGAAGTTACCTAAAACATGCATGTGTGTGTACACGCATGTGTGTGCAAGCACATACACACACACACACACAGCACCTTTTTTTCTCTTGTACTTCTATTAATCTTTTATTAATCTTTGATAAAACATTGGTTATATGAACCACCAGAAGCCTGGAATCCTGAGGAATAGAACATCCTACGAAGTAGCCTCAGTAGCATGAACTGCTAGATTCTTAAAAGACTGAACAGTAAAAATTAAACAAAATTTCAGAGAAGAAAAATGAGTATGGGTGCCTGCTTTCTGTTCCCCAGCACGAGTGGATGACTGCCTTCAAAGTTCTAAAGTCCAAAAAAATGTCTGAAAGTGAAACAGCTCCAAAAGCTTATGGTTTGGTCTGAAAAGATTCCTAGTTCAAAAATAATTGTACCCAGGGGCACCAGGGTGGCTCAGTTGGGTGAGCATCCAACTCTTGATTTCATCTCAGGTCATGATCTCAGGGTTGTCGGTTTGGGCCCCGCATTGGGCTCCACGTTGGGCGTGAAGTCCACTTGAGATTCTCTCTCTCCTTTCCCCTTCCCCCCAAAAAATAAATGATGATAATTGCACCCAAATCCTATCAAACCAAACCTGAATGTAAGAGAAGGCTGGAGAAAAATCTGCATTTCTTTAAACTTGAGGAGGATAAAAAATACTCCTTTATAGGTTCTAAATAAATCATTCTCCCCAAAAAAGGGGGGAGGGGGAGACTCACACATGCAGGTATGCAAAAATTCTCCCATGGATAATTGGAAATTAAATATAATTTCAGAATGCCCTGAAACACTACAAAACCCAACTTAAATTTCCTTAATTAGAACCACAGATAATAAAAAATAGTGGACATCACGGGGAAAGAAATTAACAGTGACTAACCCTACTTCAAGAAAAAAACTTCCCTTAAGATAAGATCATGGCCCAAGGGGTAAAAATATGGTTCTTGGGGGTCATTCTTAGATATTACCATGGTTTATGGCCTTCCAAAGAGCCAGAGTAGATTAAAAAAAAGTGCGGTATATCTGTGATATTAAAACTGCTTTGGGAGTATGGGGGAATTAGGGAAAAACGTCTAAAAGACTTCTTTGGGGCAAAAGTGATAATGATAAAAAGACTGAAAAACACTGAGAAAGCATATACAAATAAAGTAATTCTTAGCCTATGATCTGGCACTTCACAATGCTCATAAATGTTAACAGAATAGAAAAGTTTCCCACAAATGATGCCTGTATTAGTACACAGTTGATCCTTGAACAACAGGAGTTTGAACTTGGCAGGTCCATTTACATACAAGCAGATTTCTTTCGATACAGTACAGTACCATAAATGTATTTTCTCTTATGATTTTCTTAATAACATAATCTCTTCTCCAACTTACTTTAAGAATACAGCATATAATACATATACAAAATATGTGTTAATTGACTGTTTACGTTATCACTAAGGCTTCTGGTTAATAGTAGGCAATCATAGTTTGTTGGGGAGTCAAAAGTTATGGGGATTTTCAACTGTGCAGGCGTCACCGCCCCAAAGCCCTGTGTTGTTCAAGGGTCAACTACATATTCAAATTCAAGTGTCTTGAAAATAAAGTGTTCCTCAGCTTTGGAAATTCCTTCCTCTGTATCTGATCTGCTGTATAAAATCCAAGTCTATGCCTCCACAGGAACAAAGTGAAAATCCTGCAAAACTAAATAGTGGTCTAATGAGAAAGTTTACTTGACACACATCTAGATACCATACAGATTATTTCTTGTAAAAATACAACACTATCATTATTTTACATATTCTTGCAGTCTTGTAACAACAAAAACAACAGCAAAGCCCAAAAACCCTCCTCATATGGAAGATACTAGCAGCGCATGTGCGTCTTAGCCTACTGGTGCCTATCCTTGGAAGCATACTCTACACTAACTATACTGCTGGGATTAGATTTGCTTTATTTATGCTTTCTTCTAGATTATAAGCTTTGGAGAACATTTATTAAAACCATCACCATCACAATAATCACCCAAAATCTTTCCACACAAAGGATAACTTTCACAAAGTTAATGACATCAGCATTTATTACTTTTATGGCAGTAACAGAAAAGTTATTGTCAAAAAAATGTAATGTTTTCATTTATTTTATTAATACCACTCATTAACAGAATCTTACTTTTGTGTAGACCTCCAGTATAGATCATCTCAACTAGAAAAGCAGCATCAACCAAAAACTAACACAGGAGGACTCAGACATAATTCTTTGTTCTAACTTCAGCAACTTCTGCTTCAAGAACTTCTTTTGTATGCTAAAAACAAAAACAAAAACAAAAACCTACCACAAAGAATGGTTCTTCCAGTTTATACCATATGCACTTGAAAGATGTTTCCAGTGGCTATTAGACTCTAAGGCAAAGGTCCGCAAATATTGCCCTGGGTGAAGACCAGTTGTTTTTGGATCTCCACCCCAGGAGCTGGCTTTGACATTTTTGTAATGGTTACATTTTAAAGGGGTATACTAGTACCTGTATAATATCCTCAATGTGCCTCTTGGCCAGCAAAGCCTAAAACATTTACTAGTTTACTGATCCCTGCTCTAAGCCCATGGCAGCATTAAAGTATACGTAGGCGAAAGCACTTTCAAAACATATGCTTGAAATTTAGGTAACTTTTTGTTTACTAGAAGTCAGGCAACTTTAGTAGCACTTGTAATGAAGTATGTTTAATTTCAGAGAGGCAATCGAATGGTCAAAAAATCATCACTGTCAACGGCCGCATCTCTGCATAATTAGAACCAAAGATAATAAAAATAATGGACATCATGGGAAAAAATTATGGTGTATAACCCTCATATGGTGACTTATGACAAAAACCACTACTTACCTTAAGAGGACCATGGCTCAAGGGATCAAAAAAAAAAAAAAAAAACTTAGATATTACAGTGAGTATAGCCCTCCAAACCAGAGAAACTGGGTCTCAAACAAGCATCCTGAAAGTGTACACTCAAGTTTACTCAAAGTGAAGACAAATGCATTACCCCAAAAAGATGGAGCAGTAAGTAAAACAGACACTATGAACCCTGAAATGGCCCAGGCTGGACCTGTACTTAGCAACCAAGTTGAAGTTCTAAATAAAATCTCCCAAATCTAAATAAAAAACAGCACTATGGTAGATACCATAATATAAATCACGGCCCAACCCATGTTTTCACACTAACTCTGAGGAGGCACTTTACCTACTAAACTGAGTCAAGGTAAAGCCATACCTGACGTGGCTACATTCTCCTGTATCATTCTGCTTAAAAAACCCTTGCCTAGTGGCAGGTGAGATGTATTTAGGGCATACTTGAACAAATATATTTTCTAAAATATAGGTATTACATATATACATATAAAGTCATGAGTTTATTTTTTATCTGAATAAGAATGAAAATGTAACTAGTATATTGTTTTACAAATCTCTTACCGAAGACTTGAGCATGTCCCCAGATCTTTTTGATAGCCACTAGAAATTAACCTTGTACCAGCCCACTTTAATTCTCTGAGCTTCAGCCTCCTCATGCATTAAAACATCCTAGGCCAAAAAACTCTAATATTCCCTTTAGCGCTAAAATTGTATGATTCCATTTTGTATGTTCCATGGCCCCTGGGATACTAATATAGGATAGACCTCCCTTATGAGGCACCGAAAAGAATTTGCACACTGTTTCATTTCATGGAATGTTAAAAAATAAAATGTATAGCTAGAGTTCAAATTCTTGGACTTTAAAATTGCCTCACAAAGCACTAAGGTTTTTTTTATTCCATTTTTGTCTCTTTATATATCGTTAGATAGATACATACATAGCTCTATTTAGAGATACGGATGCATCTATACACACATACACATATACGTGTTCACCCACATTAGTTCCTTGAGGGTTGGTACCAAGAATGCGAGGAAATAGTGCTGAATCTTTAGATTGCCTAGAGGGGTCTCAGGAACAATTTTTAGTCCCAGTCTACATTCTAATCAGTTATGTAATCCAGGGGAGGTCACTTGGCCAGAGTAAGCCCTGGGCTCCTCACATATAAACCAAGTGAGTAGGCAAAGTGCTTGTCGAAGCCCTTTTAACCTCCTAAGTATGATAACTCTACAATTTTGGCTTTGAACTCCCTCAGCAATACTGCCCAAGGATAACTATACTTGCTAATGTTAACGCCTGGAGTCAGCGCTTGTGTGTGTGTCTTGACCATTGACCCACTCCGAGACAGGCTCCTGGCACAAAATTTGTGCCTTGTGTCTCTTATGTCCTCCACACTGCCTACCAATCACTGTTCTAAATGCACAGACAGTTTGGTGCTCA
This sequence comes from Ursus arctos, assembly GCF_023065955.2. NCBI lineage: Eukaryota > Metazoa > Chordata > Mammalia > Carnivora > Ursidae > Ursus > Ursus arctos. The sequence continues at coordinate 5,232,387 of NW_026622786.1, forward strand.
CTGGTGTAAATGAACTGCTGCACAACTCACACTTCAGCTAACCCCTCACAGGAAGTACAGAGAGGCAAAGAACAATACATTTAAACAAGATATGGAGAATAAATAAGAATCCTGAACCTAAAAGGGAAAGAAAGGTCTTACCATCTTCTCCAAAACAAACTGGCCAAACCATGACAGCCTATTTTCTTCAGACCAGAACGGTGGTAGACACCGCAAATCTCTTTATGGAATCTGACCTGCTGATAAATTTCACAAGGCTAAAAATGATGCGCGTATAAAACAATGGTCTGGGAAGATCTGCTCCAAATTCAAACTTGCAGGGAATAAACCACTTAAATTCATGTGGGACCTTTTTCCAGATACCATTTTTATATATCCCCTCAACACAGCATAAATGCCTATCTTAATCATTTTTTCCACTCTTGATGCTCTCATTAATTCTTATAAAATTTAAGAAAGAATAAGTGATGCCCTACAATTAAAGAGATTGCTTCTGTGGAGACTAATTATGAACTCTTGATACTCAGTGTCAGCCTTTGCCTGGAAGGAAATGAGTCAACTTTTCATTAGTAATCAAGTTGCCTCCATTTTTTTAAGAGTGACCCAGAAATGCAAGGCCATGAGTTTTAGCGATATGAGGCAGAGAATCAGATACCACAAATATTATATACAAATAGGACTAAGACAGAGAATTAAAGTCAAAGAGCTTCCTGAGGTATTTTTCAGGATGACTGAAGTTTCAGAAGGGGCCCAGTAAAATAATTCATCAAGGAGATGTGCCTGGCTTACACAAGAACAGGCATTTCAAAATCTTAAAGGGACAGGCAGTTAAATGGCTAAGGCCCTACCACGGTCTAGCCAAGAGAATCATAACCATTGCCAAACGTTTTCCACACAGAATAGGCAGCCCTGCTTTATTCTGGATAAGTGAGGGTTTGGATATGTACTATATAATCAAAGGAAACAAGCAGTAAAGGACATGAGGTAATCTGGACTAACCAAAGATTTGGCTAACAGATACTTGCTTACTCTGGATCCCTGCAACAAACTAGATCAGGCCAATGATATGCTGGACAGAAGAGGTCAGAGGACGGGATACCTAAATTCTCAGCAAGGAGAATGAACTATGCCATAGATGACAACTGATCCTATTTTCAGTGTCTGTTTTTCAATCATTCTGCTATCTTAACCCATTCTTTTCCTTGCCTCAGAGATTCTTGGATTCTGAATTCCCTTGTAAATGGTGTCGACGAGCTTACCTGGCTGCTTCTGAAAGCAGCATAAAAATCAAGTCAAAACCAAAAAGTTCTAGGAGTAGGAGAGGTGATTGCTTCCAGCTGCCCTCCTTTCCTGTCCCCTAGTCTTCCCCTCTACTCCTCATTCTAGACATTCTATCTTCAAGCATTCAAGCCAACATGTGTTAAAGGAATGATATTTTTAAAATCAGTTATCTATCACCATGAAACCAGATGACTCCACATACTAGTTTAGTAAAACCTCACACATATTAAACTATAGACAGACGAGAGCAACCAAGATGTAGAAAAGTTTTAAAACTATGTCATTAAAAACAAAGTGATGAAGATACTGGTAATGATTATTCCAGGAAACAACAGCCCTTCTGGTCCCCTCAGTCTCTCTACTTCCATCCTTCTACTACCCATCTCCGTCAATATTCTCAGATTTATAATCTAAGTGAGCCACTAAAAATCCTGATTTTAGTCTTCTGTCCTGCAGTAGTTGTTCCCTTGTCTGAATCACCATAGTTCTTATCATCTGTGCTGACACATCGGGTAGTTACAGACTACTATATTTTATACATATATGTATGCTTCATCTCCCTAACAAGATGGCAAGATGTCAGAGGACTGCCACCGTGTTTTATGTGAGAGAAACATGACATTCATTAGCAGACACTCCCAAGGTATTTTATACTCATAAATAAGTAAGTCAGAGAGCACAGGCCTCTTGGTCCTTTATGTCTATTCACAATACCTAGCACAGTGCTCAGTCAGTGTAGCCACCTCAATAAATACTAGTTTGATGAAAATTAAACTTTTGTTTGAAGAGTGCTATGGACTGAAGGTTTGCATCCCCCCCAAATTCATACAGTGAAATTCTAATCCCCAATATGATGATATCTGGAGGTGGGGCCTTTGGGAGGTAATTAGGTAGATAAAATCATGAGGGTAGGGTCCTCGTGATCGGATTAGAGCTTTCTCTCCCTACCATGTGAAAATATATACAGTGAGAAGGTGGCCATCTCACAGGGAACTGAATCTGCCAGGACCTTGATCTTAGACTTCTCAGCCTCCAGAACTATGAGAAATAAATGTCTCCCGTTTAAGCCACCCAGTCTGTGGTAGTTTGTTATAGCAGCCTGAGCTGACTAAGACCAAGAGGAAGAATCACTCAGTGCTTCAGTCCACCTGACGTTCAGTGCTCAGGATACAGGATTATAGACAGAGCAAGTATAGGAAAGTGGCCTGAATCTGTAGAGCTTCAGTACCCTAAATGCCACTATCCTACACAAGTCCTAATCAGGTTATTTTCTCATTACCACCTACCTTCTCCTCATACTTACGCGAAGAAAAAAACTGGATATGATGTTCCAGTTGGATGGGTTCACTGAGTAATAGCACCCGTCACTGAAATAATGCCTTTATTAGTCTTTGCTTTCACTTTTCTTTCATAAAAGCCTTTTGATAAAGATTGAAGTAATAGTTTGCTTAGGAGAGGACCATTTTAAACAGAAGGTAATTGCATTAATAAGGGAAGCCTGAAAGCATCAGTATAAAAGTCAGTAAGACATTTTTGGACATACAGTATGAAGTGCTAGCAAAAATTACTGATAACAGGTAAATAGAATATAAAAAACTTTGGGGAACCCCAGAGAAATTGTAATTTACCTTACATCGAAATGTAAAGTAAAACACAACTAAGACAAACACAAAAACAAAAAAACTCACATCTCACACACACACGCACACACACACACACACACACACACACACACACACACACGAGACTGTAGGGATGGAGGAGACACGAAACTTTATTCCTAGCTACAAAATTCCTAGTTATGGGACATTTAGAAGAGCACTTAAAGAAAACCTCCTTCGTGCCCACATATTTATGGTAGCTTAATGAAAAAAAAAGTATTCGGAAATTTTTAGATAATTACATTTTTATCACATTCTGATATCCCCACCCCTCTGTATTCAATCTTGCTGGCCTTGATGAAAGATAGACTGCCAAAATTTAGAGTGAAGTACTTAATTAAGCTACTCCAGATCCTGGAAGAAAAATATTTCTCATCCTGCTTAGTCACAAGAAAAAAGGGGAGAAAAGAATTCCTACGTGAAATTGATGGTGCTGACATGCCACAATGGAACAATAAGAAAGAAACTTTATAGAGGATTACGGTTAACTTGGGGACTGTGTTGAAAGAAGCCTAGCTAAACCCACATCTATTCATGCCAGGTTTGCAGGACAAAATTAGTTGATTTAACTTATTGGCAATGACCCAAGACAGGCAAAAAGGATACAGGCAGAGTTTAAGAATCACCTTCTCCTACTTCTTTACCGAACACTGAAGTTTATAAAGGTTCCAACCTGAAGAATAAAGATTAGTTGAAAAGAGTATGGGAATCCCATTGTTCTATAAGAAGCTGATAATCAAGACTTACTTAATAAAAAATTCCTCAGGGACACCTAATATATTTGTTAAAGTATTTTTCAAACACATAGTGTTAATAAGAAGAATCACTTAGGAATGGTACTGTTGAAGTGTCCAGATCTCATGTCCTAAATAAGGAAAGCCTCACGGGACATACATCTGTACATCTGTAACTCACTATGCAAATGTAAGGCACTATGTTTAACAACGTGTGACTTTTGGGCTGGCAGCAAAATTTATCAGAAGTTGTAGAATTTGACCTGTCTCAATTTCACAGCTGCATAAAACCTGTCTGGACTTGTTCATTTTCCATTAGGAAAAAGAAGAGAGAAGTTTCAAGTTTTTCAATTTAGTTTTCTCGACCAAAGAGCATTTTAATAGATAGCAGTCTCCATCCCCACCTTCACTGCCTTCTTATATTTCATCTGCAGTAACTGCACTGAGCTTTCAAGTCAAAGGCCACTTCTCAGAAATGCAGCATTAGCCCAGCGTGGCCCATGTCCACTCACAGAGCTACAAGCAGGTTCAATACTCAGATATGTCAGCTGCCCAGGTCTACTTAACGATACTGTCTCTGTTTAAAATCAGAAACTATGTAGAGTTATAATCACATTCCTGATCTAAAGAGTCACTTTCAGTCTTTCAATGTCCCATATTTCCTTTTCAGAAAGTCCTGTTTGAACTACCCACTTTAAAATAGGTAATTTTGGGGATGCCTGGGTGGCTCAGTCAGTTAAGCATCTGTCTTCAGCTCAAGTCATGATCCCAGGATCCTGGGATCAAGTCCCACATTGGGCTCCTTGCATGATGAGGAGCCTGCTTCTCCCTCGCCTCCACTCCCCCTCCTTGCATTCACTCTCTCACTCTCTCTGACAAATAAACAAATAAAATTTTTTAAAAATTAAAATAAAATAAGTAATTTTGTCCCATTTTACTGAAGGCAAACTGAGACTTAGAGTGACGGCACATTTTCCAAGAGCATGTATCAGGTCAGCTACTCAAAAGGTATGTGATCATATGGGCCAATATCCCTGATGAACACAGATGTAAAAATTCTCAACAAAATACTAGTAAGCAGAATCCAACAATACATTAATAAAATCATTCACCACAATCAACTGGGATTTATTGCTGGGTTGCAAGGGTGGTTCGATATCTGCGAATCAACCAACGTGATGCATCATATCAATAAGAGAAAGGATAAGAACCATATGATCACTTCAATAGATGCAGGAAAAGCATTTGACAAAATACAACATCCATTCATGATAAAAACCCTCAACAAAGTAGGTTTAGAGGGAACATACCTCAATATAATAAAGGCCATTTATGAAAAACCCACAGCTGACATCATCCTTAAAGGGGACAAACTAAGAAACTTTCTTTCCCTTAAGGTCGGGAACAAGACAAGGGTGTCCACTCTCACCATTTTTATTCAACATAGTACTGGAAGTCCTAGCCACAGCAATCAGAAAACAAAAGGAAAGAAAAGGCATCCAAATCGGTAAGGAAGAAGTACAACTTTCACTATTTGCAGATGACATGATACTAGTTTTCGGGTATATATAGAAAACCCAAAAGACTCCACCAAAAAACTGCCAGAACTGATAAATTCAGTAAAGTCACAGGATATTAAATCAATGTATAGACATCTGTTGCATTTCAAACACCAATAATGAGCAGAAAGAGAAATTAAGAAAACAATCCCATTTACAGTTGCACCAAAAATAATAAAATACTTATGAATAAATCTTACCAAAGAGTTAAAAGATCTATACTCTAAAAACTATAAAACACTGATGAAAGAAATTGAAGACCGACACAAAGAAATGGAAAGCCATTCCATGCTCATGGATTGGAAAAACAAATATTGTTAAAATGTCTATACTACCCAAAGCAAGCTATACATTTAATGTGATCCCTATCAAAATACCAACAGCGTTTTTTACAGAACTAGAACAAACAATTCTAAAATTTTTATAAAACGACAGAAGACCCTGTATAGCCAAAGCAATCTTGAAAAAGAAAAGCAAAGGAGTGCCTAGGTGGCTCAGTGGGTTAAGCATCTGTGTTTGGCTCAGGTCATGATCTCAGGGTCCTGGGATCCAGCTCACATTGGGTTCCCTGCTCAGCAGGGAGTCTGCTTCTCCCTCTCCCTTTGCCCCTCCCCTGCTCTTGCTATCTCTCTAAAATAAAATAAAATAAAATAAAATAAAATAAAATAAAATACGAAAAGCAAAACTGGAGGCATCACAATTTCCGACTTCAAGTTATATTACAAAGCTGTAGTAATCAAAACAGTATGGTACTGGCACAAAAATAGACACATAGATCAATGGAACAGAACAGAAAGACCAGAAATGAACCCATAATTATATGGTCATTTAATCTTTGACAAAGCAGGAAAGAATACCCAATGGGATAAAGACAGTCTCTTCAACAAATGGTGATGGGAAAACTGGACAGCAACATGCAAAAGAAAGAAACTGGACCACTTTCTTATACCATACACAAAAGTAAATTTAAAATGGACTAAAAACTTAAATGTGAGACCTGAAACCATAAAAATCCTAGAAGAGAATACAGGTAGTAAACTCTTTGACATTGGACATCACACAAATGCAACTTTTTTCTAGATAGTCTCCCGGGACAAGGCAAACAAAAGCAAAAATAAACTATTGGGACTATATCAAAATAAAAAGCTTCTGCACAGGTAAGGAAAAAATCAAAAAAGCTAAAGGCGACCTACCAAATGGGAGATGTTTGCAAATGACATATTCAAAAAGGCTTAATATCCAAAATACATAAAGAACTTACAAAACTCAACACCCAAAAAACAAATAATCCATTAAAAAATGGGCAGAAGACATGAACAGACATTTCTCCAAAGAAGACATACAGATGGCCAAAAGACACATGAAAAGATGCTCATCGACACTCACCATCAGGAAAATACAAATCAAAACTACAAGGAAATATCACCTTACACCTGTCAGAATGGCTAAAAAAAAAAAACCAAAACCAAAAACACGAGAAATAACAACTGTTGGCAAGAATGTGGAGACAAGGGAATCCTCCTGCACTACTGGTGGGAATGCAAACTGGTGCAGCCACTATGGAAAACAATATGAAGATTTCTCAAAAGGTTAAAAATAGAACTACTTTATGATCCAGCAATCGCACTCCTGGGTATTTACCCAACGAATACAAAACACCAATTCAAAGGGATACATGCACCTCTATGTTTAAAACAGCATTAATTACAATAGCCAAGAAATGGAAGCAGCCCAAGTGTCCCATCAACTGATAAATGCATAAAGAAGATGGGGTATTATATACAATGGAATATTATTCAGTCATCAGAAAGAAGGAAATTTTACCACTTGCAATGACTTGGATGAAGCTAGAGAGAGGACAATGCTAAGTGAAATAAGTCAGTCAGAGAAAGACAAATACCATATGATTTCACCCATATGTGGAATTTAAGGAACAACAAATGAGCATAGGAAAAGAGAGAGAGAGAGAAATCAAGAAATAAACTTTTTTTTAAAAGAAACAGACTCTTTTTTTTTTTAAAGATTTTATTTATTTATTTATTTGACAGAGACAGCCAGCGAGAGAGGGAACACGGGCAGGGGGAGTGGGAGAGGAAGAAGCAGGCTCCTAGGGGAGGAGCCTGATGTGGGGCTCCATCCCAGAACACTGGGATCACGCCCTGAGCCAAAGGCAGATGCTTAAGGACTGCGCCACCCAGGCGCCCCCTAAAGAAACAGACTCTTAATTATAGAGAACAAATTGATGGTTACCAGAGGGGAGGAGGAGATTGGTTCAATAGATGATGGGGATTAAGACGTGTACTTGTCATGATGAGTACAGGGTAACATATGGAAGTGTTGAATCGCTATATTGTACACCCGAAGCTAATATAACATTATATGTCAACTTTTAAGAAAACTTTTAAAAATTAAAAAAATAAAAGTTATGTGATCTTCAGAAAATTATTTAACTTCCTTGAGTTTCCACATATACTCATCAGTAAAACAGGGATATTAAGACATGTAACTTACATGAGGACTACAATGACACACATAAAAAGGTTAATTAAGCACAGAGCCTGGCATATAATAAGTGCTCAGTAAACACTGGCTAGCATAATATTCTTTAACTTGCCAAAGGTCTGATTGCTAACAAGAATTAGGATTCAAACTGCAGTCTATCTGGCATAAAAACCTATGCCCTCTCCATGTCACCAGACAGGGCTCTTTCAGATACCTTAATTCACACACCAGTACCACAATGAACCATACCAAAGCCTGAGGCAAAAGGAAAAGTCAGTAATACTGATCTCTTTATTTAAAATTTGGGTATTTTTATCACAGTTTTTTTGCATTAATTCTGACATTCTGAACTACTGTATTAAAATATAACTGCCTGGCTAGCTCAGGCAGCAGAGCATGAGACTCTTAAAATATTATTTATCTTGCTAACTGGGTTTTCTGACACCCTCTAAAATTTTACACCTGAGCTGAAAGCTTCACTCACCTCACCCTGGTCCCAGCCCTACCAGTCACTAACAGTTTCTGCACTGACATTACAGTCATTTCACAATTCACTTTGCATTAGTCTAGTAAGACTTACTGTGAACCTCTTTAAAAAGCCCAGGTTAATGATTTGATAATTATTTTATGACTTCCCAAAGAATGTGAAATAATGGGGTAACACTATCAATTACTTGCAACTCCTACCACAGACTTCAGTTGTCTGTTATATGTGGTATACATAAAGAGCATACAATAAGTTAATTCCTGAATTAACAGCTTCTTAAGTACCACATTATTTAAAAAAAAAGAAACATTACTCTGTGAAAGGTATTTAGTGAGCAAAAGACAATATTCTTCATTTTACGGTAAAGATAAAAGAACTACGGAAAAGTGGCCAGGCTTCTGCTAGCATCTGCCAGAAGAACTGTATATATGATGCTTTCTGCGAAATAGGACACTCTACTTGAAGGAATCTTCTTGGCACAGCCAGTTTCAGCAAAGAAAGAGAAAGTGATTTAACAGCTGATATTTTTCCCAGTGGATCTCTTTGATCTGATAGTGCCCTGAACAGCACTGAACGCACTAACAAGGTAGGTGAAAGGGGAAAACACTGAGTCAGCCTTAACTTTTAAAAATGCCTTTCTAGGAGAGCACCACTACAACACAAATATTGATAGTGCATCCTCTACTCTAAGCCAGGCTCTGGAAGATTCCAGGTGTCTCTGTTCTCTTCCGATTATATAGAAACATATCAAGAGGACAAAGAAGGCAATGGCTACAGTTTTCTTGAACGGCTTTAGGAGGCCTGGACCACCAACATTACTCCTAATCCTGGCCAGGAAAGTTGTTGGTTGTTAATGTTTAATGTTTCTTACAGTTAGTAGACCAATTTTTGGTAAATTGTGAAACAAAGTTATACTTTATAACATTTTATATTTATAATGGTTTACTTTGTTTACTTTGATAATATAAAGTAAAAATAAATTACTTTGATAATGATTACTTCAAAATGTAGTTCCTACTTAGGTACTTTGGCAAAAAGCAGAGACTCTCAAATGCAATCACCCATCCACAGGTACCTAAGTAACTCCTGGTGACTTTCCAGTGTTTAATAAACACTGTGCTATAGTTACCTCCTAAGTGGCATGTAGAATTTTTTGAAAGAGTCCTTTATAATGATAATTTTTATCATTAAAAATAATGGCAGAGTAATTATATCAGATCAACTCTCTTGCTGACAATAATTAGACACTGTAGACAATATATTAAAGGTACCAAAGAGTAACCAAAGCAGGCAGAAACTGGGATATGAGCCTCAAAAACAGAAAACCAAACTATATGAAACCTACATTTCTATAGCTCTTTCCCTGAAGGTATTCCTCAGTCCATACAGCACATGAGGAACAGAATGCAAGCAGAAAATGGAAGTCTTACTGGGCTGAAGAGTCAAAGGTATCTGGAACTGTCAAAGCAGCTAGAATCTGGAGGAGGAGAAATCCTGGAAAAGACAGAACCACAGAGCGGGTAGCCCTAAAATATGTATATGACTCCACACAAATCCTTAAATGATTCCTGGCTGTGCATGAACAAAGTATTTAGGAACCCAAAGGAAAGCAAGAGCTGGAAGGCTGGCTGAAAGGCTGAGCATGGTTCTAGGAAGTCAGAAGCTTGAATTCGGGTCCTACTAAATTAGAGGGGTTTGGGAAACACCAGGCTTGACAAGCACCTCACACTTCCCATTGATCCCCTTGAGGGGTCATACTTGGGAGTAAGGACCACATCCCAGGACTAAGACACAATACTGTCAGACTCAAGGCAAAACAGACCCGCCAGAGCAAAGCGTAAAACCAAGCCTTCATAGGATCAAGGTGATCTTCCAGTGATGTAACTGCCTGTAAGAACAAAACTCACCATTCTTGAGTGGAAGGTAAACACTAAAATGCATCACTCACAATGTCCAGCAAATAACAAAACTACCATAAATGAGAAGTAAAGGGAAATTGTACCCAGAGTCAACAGAAAGAGCCGTTGATACAGACATACCCAAAGACAGCCCAGATGTTAAGAACTGACAGATAAGAACTTTAAATAACTACGATAAATATATCCTTAAAAATGTACACTTTGGGGCGCCTGGGTGGCTCAGTCATTAAGTGTCTGCCTTCGGCTCAGGTCATGATCCTGGGATCGAGCCCACATTGGGCTCCTTACTCAGCAGGAAGCCTTCTTCTCCCTCTCCCACTGCCCCTGCTTGTGTTCCCTCTCTCGCTCTCTAGCTCTCTCTCTCTCTCTCTCTGTCAAATAAATAAATAAATAAAAATCTTTTTTTTAAAAAAACGCACATCTTGTGAATTTTACAAATCAAAACCTTACCCTCCCCCAACATTCTAGTGAACTTGAGTTACCCATGATTTTCAATCCCATTGGGATTTGGAATGTTTTATTTTTGAAAGCCTGAGACAAACAACTTGAAAGTGATTAATGACAGCCAAACTTAATTATATATTTACACCTCCCTCTCTCCCAAGGGAGAGAATAAAATGTCTTATCTCTCTGTAGCGAGAGGGCTTTATTAAGATCTGACAACAACTATTTAGGAACAATAATTGAGTTTTATGCAAGATTACACAGGTTTTCCTTGTCTGGCATCCCAGTCTAATCATAGACTGATAGAATACTTAGGCTCCTAAAAATAAAAAAAAAACAGTTGAGCTGGGTACAAAACTAACCTTTAAAAGTACTTATCCTCATCTGTCAATGTGATCTTATCAAGGATTTCTATAATTTCTATAAACAACCATTATATTTTAGCTGAATCAGTAGCATTATGCTCCTTAAGCAGATAGTCAGATACCTTCTACTTTAAAACATTTTCCACTAATACCCACCCCCAACCCCCTGTAAAAAGAATTTGGCTTCAACTTTCTTTTCCTAATCTACTAAGCAATCTCATGAACAAAAAGATAATCATATGCCCTGCATGTCTGATGTAATTTTTATAGACCTTCTAAGTGTTCTAATATCCATTTACCATTTTGGGAAAATAATATTTACTGAACAAGCTGAATTACCTTTTCTCTCCAAGGAAAAAAGCAAAGTTCGTGAAGATATACTTAAAGATCTGCTAAGTAGGTGTTATTTTTGCTTAACATTTTGCTTTACATCCTGTGGCATTGTAGGGATGACTGAGTTGGCCTCCCTGATATTTTTCTTGCTTTTCCTGTGTCCACTTATGTTGACACTGCCACTCCTAAAGATGCTAATATTGCTTTTACCGACACAGAGAAATACTCTCTTTTTACAAGTTTTGTTGTTCATATGGGTCTCCCAAAAGGACAGTCTTGCCCACTTTTTTCCTTACTTTCCTTTCTCAGAGGGCTTGTTTCCCTCACAAAGGGTTGGAAGACATCTGAGGGGCTTGCCCAGAACTATATCCATAAGCAACCTATCCCATCAACAATTAATAAGCATCCATGGAGAGATTTGGGGCAGCTCCGTTTTTGTTAACCACAAAGTGAATTCCCTCTTCCCTAGCAGTGCTTCTTCTAGAAATCAGGGGCAACTTTGTCTCTCTCACCTTGGTTGGAGAGTTTGAGACTAACGGCCCACAAATCCCTTTTCTCCCAAAAGTGACCCTTGGTGTCCTCTCCTGGGAAGTGCTCAGAGACTAGTCTCTCTTCCCACAGCAGACCACAAATATGTAGGCCAACAATTAGAACCTACTTGAAATTCCCTCTACGTAAGTCACCACGTTGAATTATGTCCAAATAGAACTAAAGTGCTTCTCGGTATAGTACTACCATCCTAGATGCTGTGTGAAGCAAATAAAATTCTCAGAGGAGAGGACAGTACCTTCTTATTTAAGACATAGATTAAAAAAAAACATGTGAATGAGGAAATCTGTCGAGCACCTTTTGGTTCAAGAAACGCATTGTTAAGCTCTAGCTACATACCAGGCACTATATTAAGCACTAACTATACAAAAACACATAAGACAAGGACCTCAAAATCCAGTAGGAGAAACAAACACATCCACAAATGATCATAATTTAATGGGTTAACTACCACAGAGAGCTGAATGATAGAATAAAGCAAGGATCTATGACAGCAGGTGCCAAAAAGAGACTGAAGATTTTGGTAGCCAGTTCTAACTCAATAGTTCCTCCCCTTTATTATCTCCAGCTGTGTTACCATTCGGAGAGAAGACTACATCACATGTTTTTGTTTTTTATTTTCCAGTTAGAAAAACTACATGAGCGGCTCATTATCAGTCACAAAAAACATTTCATTTCCAGTATTATCTTTATTCCAATCCAAACAACCTACGGTGAAACTTTACTGTCATCTGGGGCGCCTGGGTGGCTCAGCTGGTTAAGCGGCTGCTTTCAGCTCAGGTCATGAGCCCAGGGTCCTGGAATCGAGCCCCAGGTTGTGTCCCCCGGGTCCACTGCATCCCCTGAGTCCCCAAGACCCCACCTCGGGCTCCCTGCTGAGCCTGCCTCTCCCTTTCCCTCTGCCCCTCTTCCCCAGTTTGTGCTTTCTCTCTCATTCTCTCTCTCAGATAAATAAAAATCTTTAACTAAAAAACAACTCTACTGTCATCATAGCCTAAAATATTGTCACTTTGCTCAAGAGCATCTTCCCTGACTTGCAAGAATCCTCACTTATGACATTAAAGAACTTAGATCCTGGGACGCCAGGGTGGCTCAGTAGGTTAAGTGTCTGCCTTCAGCTCAGGTCATGATTTCAGGGTCCTGCTCAGCGGGGAGCTTGCTTCTCCCTCTGCCTGCTGCTCTCCCTCCTTGTGCGTGCAGGCTTGCACGCTCTCTCTCTCCGATAAGTAAATAAATAAATCTTTAAAAAAAAAAAAAGCACTTAGATCCTGGTGTCAGAATGGACTTGACTGGAACCAATATCATTATTATATTTATGTTATTCAATTAAATATCCAGAAAAGAAAGAAAAGCATGTTGCATAAACTCATTTAAAATGCTTATTAAGCAAGTACTGCTACCAAAGCAGAGAACAAGTATACCCTATGCAAGTGTTAAAGAAAAGTTATATGATCAATCTTATTTTCCATGATATAAGTACAAAGGATACACGTTTCTGTCAAAAATTTTCAATTGAGGGACACCTGGGTGGCTCTGTCAGTTAAGTGTCTGCCTTTGGCTCAGGTCATGCTTCTAGCATCCTTGGGACAGACTACCACTTGGGACTCCCTTCTGAGCTTCTCCCTCTGCCTGCCTCTCCCTCTGCTTGTGCACGTGTACTCTGACAAATAAATAAAATCTTTAAAAAAATTTTTTTTCCATTGAGCTAGAGCCAGAAGGAAAAAAATGTGGTCCACAGGACACAAAGAGGAGCTATTTATGAGATAATCTCACAGGCCTCCTCAAAGAAACAAAAAGTATAGCTAAACTAGGTGTTGGAGAAAAAGAAAAAAATGCTCTTAAGAACCAGCCTATACTCCCTAATCCTGTCCATACCCTTTGTCTTGTAAACCCATATAATGATATTTTCCACAGTGCCTGCTCCCCATCCCATCCCTACAGGTGCATCTGCATCTTTCTCACGGTCTCTTTTAGGAACTAGACTTTTTTAAACTAGAAACATAGTTTCATGTTGTAATATTCACTTATGCTAGGCAGAACTAAAGTTAGTATCTATTGTGGTGTGACTTAAAAACAAGATCGTAACTAACATGTTGAGGGGTGATTCTAAGAATGTACTCAATATACATTAACTAGCCACTCACTGAAAAGTCTTTTTCATAATGAAAAAGATAGTGATAAGATAATAAGAAGTTCTTGTTAACCATTTATCTGACATCTACATCCTTCCATCCTTATCCCCCACAAAGACTACAGCAGAAAAGTTAAAGATCCAGTAACATTTCACAGAAGTACTGAAAATAGAATTAGTAGAACCAAATCTTGTCCAGGGTTCCACTGAGGAAAAATAAAATGTATAAAAAGGAAAAAAACAAAGAAACAGAGAAAAGCTTACTTGCAGAATCCTGTGCCATTGTGGTAGGTAACACACACTCCTTCATTTACACAGGGCTCATAGCCATCCCGACACTGCAATGCTAAAAATAAAAACAAATGCACATTAGAAATAAGTCACTAATCAGACAGCAAAGAAATGTTACCCAATTCAGGTCAACATCCGTTCCCATATCCAACCTGATCTGGGTTTCCCTTTAGAGCTTTCATCAGGTTTTTTGGTTTGTTTGTTTTGTTTTGTATTTGTCCTTTGGCTTCTGGGGTCATAGAAGCATGGAAGCTCATCCTAGGAGTCTCTTCCTTCAATAACTACTTTACAATCTTGAATGATGCTCTTAATTCTCTGTGCCTCTAGCTTCCCAGCAATTGCATCCCTATCTTCTAACGATACTCAAGAAAACTAAAGCTCTTTTTTTAAAAATAATATTTTGTTATTATGTTAGTCACCATACAGTACATCCATAGTTTTTGGTGTAAAGTTCCATGATTCATTACTTGCGTGTAACACCCAGTGCACCATGCAATACGTGCCCTCCTTACTACCCATCACCAGCCTATCCCATTCCCCCACCACCCTGAAGCCCTCAGTTTGTTTCCCAGAGTCCATAGTCTCTCATGGTTCATTCCCCCTTCTGCCTACCCCCCCTTTCTTCTTCCCTTTCTTCTCCTACCGATCTTCCTACTTCTTATGTTCCATAGATGAGTGAAACCATATGATAATTGTCTTTCTCTGCTTTACTTATTTCACTTAGCATTATCTCCTCCAGTCCTGTCCATGTTGCATATTACTCAGCCATCAAAAAGTACGATTTCTCAACATTTGCTGCAACAAGAAAACTAAAGCTCTTAACAAACATGACATGCCATAAGCATCTTGAAATTTGAATACTTCAGATAAATAATATAAGGATTCCTCAGTGAATATTTAGGAAGACCTGGGTAAATACGAGGTGACCATGATACAAATGAATTACTTAAGCCTTCAAGTGAGGTTTCAGAACAGGCCACTTTAATAACTAATCAGAAACATCAACGATATTCATTGAACAAACTGTAATTGAGAGCCTAGTATATGCCTGGCACAATATTAGGATCCGGAGGAAAAGGAGAAATGGAATACATAAGAAATCAATACAGCATAACCTCTAGCCTTCAGGGATTCACACAAAGATGGGGGAGTAGACCATGAATACAGATTATTGTAGGGGGGGAGGGTGAAAGTAAAGAAAATAAAAAGCTAATTTTTTTTTTAAAGATTTTATTTATTTATTTGACAGAGACAGCCAGCGAGAGAGGGAACACAGCAGGGGAGTGGGAGAGGAAGAAGCAGGCTCACAGCGGAGGAGCCCGATGTGGGACTCGATCCCAGTACGCCGGGATCACGCCCTGAGCCGAAGGCAGACGCTTTAACGACTGCGCTACCCAGGCGCCCCTAAAAAGCTAATTTTATATATGCAGATAGAACAACAATTCTCAAATTCTGAAACTCCAGTCCTTTTACAAGGCAGTGAAAAGGCACCTCACACCATAATCCCTTCCAAAAACAGACTACTCAGAGATAAACAGCAATAGTAGAAATTTTCATGGATTTCAGCCACAAGAGGAGAAAGACTCCTAAAGTCTACCACTCACTTGCTGGATAACTTGATTATTTAGCTTTTAGAATTAGAATTTTCATTACCAAAATCCTTACCAAGAATCCTTACAACAACTGGAAAGGCAAGCCAGAAAGAAACCTAGTCAAACAACAAAAGCTAAAAATGAAGTTAATGAACTTTTTCTATAAGATTATTAAGATGTCCATCTGCTAGGACGGTTTATATACAAATACCTGAAAGCAAAATTGAGAAGTCTCCACCTGTGACTTTTCTCTAGCCATACCATTCTATGAATAAACTGCTCAATATCACAGGCTCTAGGCCTGACATTCTAGGGCATCAAAATCAGCTGCTTCACAGGGGAGCCCAGGCACAAGCTGGTCGCTAGAACAATTCCTCCATTAACAATTACTGCATAAGATGGGCACCTGGGTGGCTCAGTTGGTTAAGCCTCTGTCTTCGGCTCAGGTCATGATCCCAGAGTCCTGGGATCGAGTCCCGCATCGGGCTCCCTGCTCAGTGGAAAGCCTGCTTCTCCCTCTCCTACTGCTCCTCCCCCTGCTTGTGTCTCTCTTGTGCGTGTGTGTGTGTGTGTGTGTGTGTGTGTGCATGCTCTCTCTCTCTCTCTCTCAAATAAATAAAATCTTAAAAAAAAATGAAGTGCTTTCCTTAAAAAATAAAAGTACTGCATAAGAACCCGCTATTTGCCCAGTACCCATTACCAAGCGATGGAATCATTTGAGAACATGTTTACAGAAATCTCATCTCTTAAAATAAGATTTTTAAAATAGTAATAACCACTGCAGCTAACACATTGCGCTTACTAAATCCCAGATACTATTTTATGCATTTTACACAGACTAACTAATACAATGTTCCCTACAATGCTGTGAAGCAGTTAATTTCATTATCTGTGTTCCACAAAAAAGGCTAAGTGACCTGCTACTACCACACCAGTGGGTTAAAGAGCCAGAATTTGAACCTTAGGGAGTCTGGAACCTGCAAGAGAGTCTGTGCTCCTAACTACAGTGATACACTGTTTCCCACCATCTGACATTTTTCTTCTCAGATGGGCAGGATAGGCATTGTTATACCCATTTACTAGAAAGTGCAGGCCAAGGAGGTTAGGTGACCTCCTCATGGAACACCACACCACTAGCTGTGGCAGCGTTAGGCCTGAGACCCAGGTCTCTTGCTGAGTCCAGCCCCATCTCTGACAGCTGCTGGGATCACACAGTCACTAAGTTGCAGCCCGAACAGGCAGATTCAGGAAGAGGGTCATCTTGTTGTCCATATCCCACTTCCCTGTAGGGCTCAAATGCTCCCTCTTCCCACACCTTATGATAAGGCCAATGCAACAACTATAATTAAAACAGTTAATGTCAGGTTATTTCCTCCATACCAAAGTTCTCAAACTGCTTTTTTCATTCTCTTTAGACACTTTTATTAGTTTCAATGAGAACTTCCTGACTTTTTTCTACTTGCTTTCTTTTCCTCTAAATAAAAAAGAAAACCTGTCAGTAGGAAAGGAATGTCCTGCAGGCACAGAGCAAGTTAAGCTGCAGCTCTGTCCTCCCCCTGCAGGAATCCTGGCTCAGTGGAGTCCAGAAACCTGAAATCTTACCTCTACCACTAACTAGCTGTACTACTGTAAGTAAAGCACAACCTCATGGGGGCTCAATTTCCCTACCAGTAAACTAAACTGGGGAGAACTAAATGCTCTTGAAGGTCTCCTATGATCCAACAGTGACACCTCCCTCATTAAAAGCATGTGAAAGGCATGCCTGGTACCTGGAGAAATCTACGCAGAAAGACATGAAGAGCCTAGCCACCCATGACTCAGAAAGCCATGGGTGCAAAAAAATTACAGTCTGTTCCTATTAAGTGTCCTGGCAAATCATTACAGTGACAGGTTCAGAGAAATACAAACAACCCAAAGTCAATATGTGGCAACCCATCAAGCAAATAACTTTACAGCCTAGCCTCAGTGAACCAATCAAATTCAGTGACCAAAAAGGAGGTGGGCTTACAGAGCTAATAATTAATGCCATTTGGCTAATCTGTAGGATCATGCTACCTTGACCCTTTAACATTTACTAAGCCATGGTGCTCAAAGTGTGCATCAGAATCAACTGGAGGGCTTCCCAGACACCACCGCCAGAGTTTCTGATTGAGGAGGTCTAGAGGGGGCCTGGGCACTTGCATTCCTAACATGTTCCCAGGTGATGCTGATGCTACAAGTCTGAGAAACCATACTTTGAGAACAACTAAAGCATGAGTGCCCATGTTAAGGAATCCCCTAGGACTACAGAATCCACTAGAGGTCTTGTGTAATCTAGACAGCAATATACTGCCTGAATAGACAAAAGAAAAATAAAGTAAAATTTGAGACTTGTGACTTTGCTCAGGGGTATTTCTAAAGGAATACTGTAATTCTTTGCCATTCAAAGAGAAATTAAAACTTTGATAACTCAAAAAATTACAGTGAAACCAGAAAAGATCTCATTTTAAAATTCAATGTGCTCTTTTTCCAATGTAAAACATTTAAATTTAACAGTGAAATTGAAAGCACCTTTCTATATGTAGAGTAAAAAACGAAATGCTCAATCATATCCCATTTAGAGAACAGATGCTTAACTGATGTTTTAGTAGACTCAGAGAAATGAGTCACTCACAAAAGGAGTTTTCATCTTAAGCCACAGTGATCACTCAATAAACACTGTTGACTGGAATCAATCTCATATACTGTGTGTGTGTGTCTCCGTGTGCATGCCTCCCTCCCCCCAAAAAAGGGCAAAAGTCAAGAGAAGCAGGAGATTCCAGTTTCATCACTCCATCAACTTGGCAATGTGACACAAAATTTAGAGACCAATTTTAATTTTCACACATTTTCTGTGCAACATTTTAGGGAATGGGCTTCTAATATTCAGAACATACAGAAGGGGGAATGAAGCATGAGAGACTATGGACTCTGAGAAACAAACTGAGGGCTTCAGAGGGGAGGGGGGTGGGGGAATGGGATAGGCTGGTGATGGGTAGTAAGGAGGGCACGTATTGCATGGTGCACTGGGTGTTATACGCAACTAATGAATCATCGAACCTTACATCAAAAACCAGGGATGTACTGTATGGTGACTAACATATAATTAAAAAAAAAAAAAAGAACATATTTACAAAGCATCTACTCCATGAGGTGCAGACCCTAATGTCAGGGATTCCATACTTAACAGAATAAAGTTCCTGTCCCCATGAACCTTTTATTAGGGAAAGATAGATAATACATGAATAAATAAATAATGTCATTTTAGACAGTGCTAAGTGATAGATTCTGTTGGAAACAGAACCCAGATATGGGAGACAGAGTGATCACAACGGCTGGACATATAGAGACCTCCTTTAGATAGGATGAGTAGGAAAGGCCTCTCTCAGAAGGTACCTTTGAGCTAAGATTTAAATGAAGAAGAATCATGAAGATGCGGGAAAGAGCAATCCCAAACTGAAGAAAGAGCAAGTGCAGAGGCCTTAAGATGGGAATGAGACTGGTATTCCAAGTTCACATGCTTGGAGACTATTAAGCAAGGAGGGAAAGTAATAGGAGGAAGGCAGGGGTTGGACCCCGGCTTCTGGTCTAAGTGCAAGGGTAAGTACTGCTCAGCTTTAAGCAAGGAAAATGACACAATCAGATTTGTGTTTGAAAACAGTCACAATTGTAGGGGCGCCTGGGTGGTGCAGTCAGTTCAGCATCTGACTCTTGGTTTCAGCTCAGGTCTGATCTCAGGGTCTTGGGATCAAGCCCCACATCAGCCTCCAAACTCAGCATGCAGTCGGCTTGAGATTCTCTCTCCCTCTACCTCTGCTCCTCCCCACTGTGCTCGCTCTCTCTCTCTCTCACTGAAATAAATAAATCTTTGGGAAAGAAAGAAAAGAAAAGAAAGAAAAGAAAAGAAAAAAGAAAAGAAAAGAAAAGAAAAGAAAGAAAGAAGAAGGAAGGAAGGAAGGAAAATGGTCACATTTGTAAAATGTTCCAGTGAGTAAAGGGGCTTTTTTTCTTTTTTATATAAGCTTATTCAAGTCAGCCCTTTTTAAACTAAGTTGAAGACATCTATTTTCTCAGCTCCCCCAAAGTGGTAAGGATTTTATTCTAATCTCATCCAACCTCCCAGAAGCCCCACTTGCAAAGTGTTGGTACAGCACTCTCTAATCTGCATTGGCTTTCAGTTCTTAATTCTCAGAACTTACTCTCAGCTCGGCTTCAGAAGAACCAGCTGAGAGGTCTATACAGTACCTTCACATAATGGCACAGACGGCACTTTTTCCAGGGACAAGCCATTTCTTTTTCCAGTCTAAACCCTCAGGCTCACCTTCAAGATTACAGCCCACCTTACACTCCCGGGATCCTCCCACCATAATAAAATGCAGTCTCTTGCTGGCATGGATCACCACTGCACTTAGCTCCATGTCTACCCACATCTCAGCTTCCTTGGCTGCCACTTTCCCTCCACTATGGACACTCTATTCATTCGACTGAGGCCCAGCCCACCTCCCGCCTCACCCTCAGAGCCCCTGACTCTTAAGACATTCATAACTCACTCACAGTTTAGCACTTAATTCTATGCTGTCTTCTCTATTTTTCCATGTTTAAGTTCCTAGAGGATAGAAAACATTTCTTCTTTTCTGTATATTTGAGGCAATATAATTTCATGCACAGATGCTAAAATCAGGATCTGAGTTTGGATTCTAGCTCCTCCATTTACTATCTATATCTGTATCTCTTTCTCTTTTAGTTTCTTCACCTGTAAAATCATCTCTCAGAGCCCTGTAAGAACTAACTGAATTAATACACTTAAACAACCTCGAATGCCTGATACACAGTAAGAGCTCAAAAAAGCCTAGCTCACATAGTAGGTACTTAAATTCTTGGTAAGTTGAATGAATGCATGATAAATGCTATCATGATAAACTTGTTAAATGAATGCATGATAAACTTGTTAAATCAATCACACCCCAGTTTAAACAAACTGAGAAATCTGGAAAAATGGAAGAGCCCTAGGCAATTTAAGATGTAATATCAATAAGTGGAATAAATTCTTCCCAGCTGCCATCACTAACAGTCTAATGAAAGAAATACTGAACTACTACAACTACAAAAAAAAAAAAAAAATCAGAGGTCACCGCTTTTTAAAAAAAAGGTGTAGCACTGTAGGAATAAGAAGTGACACAGTAAAGGTAAAATAAACACTATATATGAGCAAAAATGCCTTTCAATTTTAATACAGTTCTATATTTGTTGAAGAACTTATTGTGAGCATGGCCCTCTACTAGGCATAGAATGGAAATCAAACAGAAGTAAAACAATTCCTATCCTTACAGTCCATACAGCATAATGGAGGGAAGTTAGGGACAGGGGCAAAGAGAATATGATTTACCCAAATGACTCTAAGATAAATATAAACAAAATAAAAATTGCTTTTATTAAATAACTTTAGCAGACCCTCTAAATGTCAATTTCAGGACCACCCCAGAAAGAACCTCTAAGAAAGACAACCCAGGGGCGCCTGGGTGACTCAATCGTTAAGCGTCTGACTTCGGTTCAGGGCGTGATCCCAAGGTCCTGGGATCGAGCCCCGCATCGGGCTCCTCTGCTGGGAGCCTGCTTTTTCTTCTCCCATGCCCCCTGCTTGTGTTCCCTCTCGCGCTGTCTGTCAAATAAATAAATAAAATCTGTAAAAAAAAAAAAAAAGAAAAAGGAAAAAAGAAATACAACCCAAACCCTTGTGCTTAGCACTGTGTAACTCAGTACAGACAAGGTCCTGGTATTTACTCAAGTTTATTGGCCTCATTTGTCTATAAATACTGCAAACAACAGAATAAGCTGTCATTGATTTTAACCAGTTCTAGCACCTCAGGAATAAGCCCATTTAGGGACTGGCCCAAGGTATCCTGATAGATTGGAATCATCCTTAAAATTTCATCCAGGCATTTGCCTAGGTTTTCTAGGGCTTTTCAGTATCATGCCAGCTATATA
Organism: Ursus arctos; assembly: GCF_023065955.2. NCBI lineage: Eukaryota > Metazoa > Chordata > Mammalia > Carnivora > Ursidae > Ursus > Ursus arctos. Next base: position 5,254,238 of record NW_026622786.1, read on the forward strand.
CCACTGGTTTAAAAGCCTGCCTTTCTTTTAGGAATCTCTAACATGAGTAATTAAGTCTGCACCCCAGCCAGCTGTAATCTGAGCAGCCTTCAATGTGTTTCACTTGTTACATTAACATGTAATCGGTGTAAATTGGCATTACTTGTTGCTTTGTAGCCTCTTCAAATAAGCCTCTGTCTGTTGTCTATCTCACATGATTTTTTTTCCATATCCTGCTCTGTCAGTCTGCAGTGTGATATCTGTGTTCATATCCACTGCTCACTCAAAAGACGTTTTAATACCTTAAATGGGTTGGGTTCCTAAAATATGTGAAGAGAGGGCATACAGGGCCCTTTTAATTTTCTCTTCAACGTTTATGCAAATCTCGAGCAGCAGCATTTGAGAGAGAAGAAATCTGAGTTTATGCCCTAGGACCTTGGCTACAGCTGGCTGCTGTTGCTTCAGGCACATGGTGTTTGGAAGGGGCTCAGTAAAAACAACAAAGCAAGGTTTTCTAAAATGACTGCTTGCATTATTACCAAAAGTAAGAGAATTGAGGGCAGGCAGAAAGACATCAGGGATTTGCAATAATTCTCACAGCACCCTGTGATTTCAAACAACAAACTTCCACTAATTTTTTTACTCCATTTTTTGGGATCAAGCCATGAAAACTAATAAACAAGTGCAGAAGCTTCAAATCCCAAGTGGTATATTTAAATAAAAACAAAGTAGAGAAACATCTGCCTTCCTCCTTGAAATTCCTCTTGATTAAAAGGCAAATGAATGCAACAAGGGAGATGCCAATTTTATTTTCCTGACAGTGTTACAAGGATTTCTCTGTCCTTTACAGATATCATCTAATAGAAAATGTATTTCCCACTTAAGAGATGCTGATATCAGACCCATAGAGATTAAGGCATAGGCTACAGAGTTCATAGCAAAATATTACTACTTTTCAACAACAGGTATATCTTGACTAAAGAAAATATAACCAACAAAAACTGAAGTTATAAATAACATAAGGGTGTTTTCGACATTATTAGAATTTTTGTTTTATAAAGATATTTGTCCTACTGAGTTGATGAGTCTAGAATAATCTTTGATTTAAAAAGTTACGATTTTGTCCTATTTTATACTACTGGATTTATTTATTGCAAAGAGCAAAATTCATCAATATTTGCTGTGCTCTACTGACATATACTATACACTGTGTTATTTCCTTCATTTTTCTGTCTTCTTAAAGACTGCAGAAAATTTTTAATTTGAGTTAAATAAAATGGAAAAATATAAAAACATATTTATAAATCAGATGTGGTAAATTTGTTAATAATCACCTCTACACATACATACATTCTTTCATTTGGAAAATACTTCCCCTCCCTTTCTTATCCATCTCGCTTACTCCCACCTACATTGCAAATCATAGAAAAAAACATTACCTTCCTTAAGAAGCCCTCAGACACCCTCCAATCTGATTTAGATGTTCCTCCTCTGTACTCCCATTACTTCCTAGGCAGATTTAATAAAGTGCTGGCTCACCTGTCTCTCTCCCCTACCTCTGTGTAAATTCTCTAAAGACCGTGATCATAATTGGCTCATCTTTGTATACCCAGGACCTAGCACAGTGCCTGGACCATAGCAGGTATAGTCAATACTCATAAGATATTCACTGAACTATCTTTAACACAAAACCTTTTGACAAAGTCAACAACCACTTTATGTGTTCAGAATTTTCTAAGGCTTCAATTTTAATAAGCATAGTGATACCCAAATGTGACTGTGTCTAATAATTCTGATTTCATTTTGTATAAGCAGGAGAAAAGTAAAATAAGAAGGAAAAAATGGTGCAAATTTCCTGGCCTTTAACAAGGATGAGAAGTTGAGAAAGTGGAACTATACTTTTCTAATCTTCATAAAACTGAAACATATTTGGAAATTCCTGCCTTAAAATTTGCATAAAGATAATACATACTCCCCTACTCTTCCCCATGAATCTTAAGCCATGTCTATTGTAGTTAAGAATTGATTTAAATGGGATGAACAGAAACCAAAATAATTTACATCTAAACGGCAAATGCAGAAAACACAGTAAGAAAAATTTCAAGTGAATGGTAAGCTAAAATCATGTTTTCATTATATAGTACCATTTTCCCCATGAGTAGATGCACTGATACACATCCATAGAAAGCTAAGCACCGATCTGATCCAAAGTAGCCCCGATGTATTTCTTTTCTATTAAGTATCTAACACTTTGTAAAATGACACTGACCAAAACAATTACAGGATTTTTATATCCAAAAGGTTCAAGATCTCGGTGTAATAAAACCCAAGACGGAAGAAGCTATATTGGATTTAGAAGTTAAATTATCCTCTATGAAAAGGGAAGAAGCTATACCGAATCTAGAAGTTAAATTATTCTCTATGAAGAAGTTCATTTCTCTCTATATAGTGGTCAAAAAAGGCCAATCTGAGGTGATATCCTATTGTCCTCTACCTTCTATCATCTCCTCTATGATCTATCTGTTCTGTTATCAGAAACAAATTCAGCCTGTCCCCAATTTCCTGTGCTTTTAGTAAACGCTCCCTTTTTAAAGCTTTTTAAAGACAATTTTGTTAAGTACAGCTTCATTTTTTTTAAAAGCTCTTGATTTTAAATACATGCTTTTAAGTACCCTTGCTGGAAAAGAATTTTATAAATATATATAATCTTCTTGCTACCCACCCAAAATAAACAAAGTGTTCTTTTAGCTTAAATTGTTCAGGAAACTTTTAAAATGGAGTAGACAATTTCTATTATTTATCTAGAGGTAGACTCCAAAAAGAAAGAATAAGGGACAAAATTATGTTAAAAATAAAAATGGAAAAACCTAAGATTGTTACATTATATAAAATCAAGGAATTAAGGAGGGCACATAATGTAATGCGCCCTGGGTGTTATGCGCAACTGATGAATCACTGAACTCCACCTCTGAAATTAACAATATATGTTAATTACTTGAATTTAAATAAAATCAAATTTTAAAAAAATCATAAATAAAAAAATAAAATCAAGGAGACTTCCCAAAACCAAATGGGGAAAAATCCAGAGAACAGCCCCAGATTTCCTCATGAGTATCCTTCCCCACGGCCTTTTTTAAAAACTTTCATTGTAGCAATTAAGGCTAATCCCAAGAATGAGGTCACCAGAAAACCATAAAGTGTCATTGTATGACAAAAAATCTGAGTCCAGCATAAAGCACCATTCCATTCTAGCTAACTGTTCTGAAGCCAGGGCTTGCAAAAACTAAGGTCCTAACACTTGGGTTATTTCTGTATTATGTGGGTGACAGAGGTTCTACACCTTCAGCCAAAACCAAACCCTATTCACCTGTGGGCAATATTCAATACAAAACTCACATCACTGAGAACTGTTTGGCTTTTTTTAATTAATTTATTTAGTTTTTATTGTGTTCCACTGACAATTGTTTCAACTCAAGCGCTCAAAAGGCCCTAAACCCTGGGCTCGTACCCAGAATATTCCAGATAAGCACAGAAACAAGTATTGTGAGTAAAATGTCTCAATCTGGAGATGGTAAATGCATATTGTTTCCATTTCCAGAGAACATGTCTGGGACAACAACCCTGGAATAGAAGAAGGTAAACACTAGGAAAATATCAAATTTTTATTAACTACTGAGGGAAGAAAACACGTACTATAGCTCCAAACTTTAATTTTTATTTAGTTTTGTTTTCAATTGCTCCCTTCTTCTCAATTATCTCTTCAAACACACATCAATGCCAATTCACACCAACAGAACTTGGGTCCCAGGGTCAACAGAAAAAGGTAGTAATAACATACACTTAAAGATATTTGATGAAGAGCTGATAATTTCAATGTTTAATCAAGCCTCTTTAAAATTCCTCTCCTGACTCACAAACCTTTCGACTACTCATATTCTTTCTTTACTGTGAATGTAGGTAAGAATTTATCTCTAAGCCTACCTAGATTTCTATGGAATTGTAACAGTCATTTTAACAAAAACAGCCCCACACACTGACAGCCACAACCTGATTTGCAAATGGGCACAGCCTTTCTTGCTCATCCAGTTCTTGCTGGATGAGCAAAGAAAGGCAGCAAAGACAGAAAATTTTGCTTCCTTTAATACAGGACCATATCAGAACTTGAGCATTCCATGTTTGTGTTTTTTAAAACGGGAAGGAAATCTACGTTTCTCCATTTGCAGCAGCACCTGATTTGGCAAACCCAAGATTTATGTTGCCTTCAACGAAAGTTTTCTTCATTCTAGAGAGGCCAAGAGACTTCTCTTGTTTCAGCTTCAGTCCAGAGTTCTCAGAAAGAGCTACAAAAATAATCTAAACCTCAATATATTAAATTAAAATGGGGGGGGGTAAATCCTATAAGGGGTATTGGCTTTCTGGAGCCTGGTCTTCCCCAACTACCATAAATGAGTCATAAATTCCTAGAGGAATTAAAAAAAAAAGAAAGAAAAAAAGCAGATGCCCTAACCTACCACCCCTTTCATCTCCCTTGCTGCCACTCCTCCTGCCTGGCAGCCCAAGGGGGTCCAGCAAAAGACAGATTTGGGACTCAGCAATACCTATAACCACGTCTGTCCTACCTAAGTTCAACCCAGCTATGTAATGCTAGGCATATGGTAAATGTTTGGAAAATGTTTTTAAAGCCAAACTGTTGAAAGATCTGGCCAGTTTTCTATCTCCCTAAACAAGTCCCTAATTTCCCACAAAAGAAGACAAAAATAAAATCTGCAAAATGATAGTTTACTCTAGCTTTCTAAGGTCACAAAGACCTGGCAGAGGAGATATTTTCATCTCTTTTGTTTATCACTCTTAAAATACTCTCCTCAGTAAAAATTCATTCCACTTTAGGGACATGGGAGTGATATTCATATAGAACAAGAGGGATTTAGAAAGGGAGTTTTACCAGTTACACCACTCCAGGCCCAGTGCGAATGTCCTTCCCACCATCACCTCTTCACATTAACAGGATTAAGTCCTTTGGAAAACCAGTATTAAAGCAAGTAACCCTGAGTTCAAGCAAAGGGACAAAGGATTTAGCTAATGCGGTTATTAGCGTAGTGCTGGTGATTAAATAACATTTCTCCTCTTCCCCACCAAAGCACACATTACCTCATCGAAAATACGAAAACCAAGGCATTGTAATCACTTTGGCTATAAGCCTAAATAGAAGTTACCATGGAAAGTCTCAAATACTTTAAGTTTTATATTAAAAATGTCAAGTGAATCAAGTATCCTCCTCCTCATGTGATCTGGATTTTTGAGTTAAATAGAACAAGTTTATAAATTTGCACACAGTGGGCTTCTGTATGTGCTCTTCCAACTCCACTGAAAATACCCCCAAATCAGCAACCTTCCTACAATACAATACCTTAACCTTAAGGAGTAATTCTAATGATGTGGATTCAGAAAGTAGCCGGTCACATCCGAGGTTAGTTGGCTGGTCGGTGTCCTTCCAGTAAAATGAGAGTAACAAACACCTGCTGTACCTAAAGATGGAGTTGGTATTGACTTGGCAACACATGCTTAGGATTAACATCTCAGCATCTAGTGGGCAGGGATTTCTAGCTGATTTCCAGCTATGTTCCCCCACCCAAACCTACAAGTATTCTAAGACCAATGTGAACACTGGCCAAACAAATCAGAACCTTAGCTCCCAAAACTCTTGCTTTCTCACCCCTGAGAAGTCTGACCAAAGGCAATGCTACAATAAAAATACCCTCATAGTTTACAAAACATTTTCATACAAATGATTTCATTTGATCCCCACAACAACCCTTTAAGGCATGCAAATTGCTATTAGCACCATTTACAGAAGAGGAAACTGCAACTCAAAGAAATAAGGAACTTGCCCAAAGTCATTCAAGATGGCCAAACCTGTACCAGAACACAAGCTTTTATCTACCAGTCCAGCATCCTTCCACTCACTACATCTGTTGAAATGCAGTCAAAAAACCTGATGTCCACCCAAACCTGCGAACCTCATTAACAGAATATTCTCATGCAGATAAGCACCCACATACCAGCTATGTACATAAAACACATTTATGCCAAAGACCAGCTAATGGCCACATGCTTGTCAAAAACCAAAACAAGACAGAGTTCCTAGGATAAGAGGGGCCACCAACGCTGTATTTCAGAACCACTCTTCATGCACATGCCCTAACAAGGACATTCATTAGTATCACTCCTACCTCCACAACAAAAGAACCCCACTTTTGAAAACTTGCCAACTCTAGGATTCAATATACTGCTATGTATTATTTCTCAGGAAAAACACAAAAACAAACTACCCTATGAGGTAAAAGAATGGGTGGAATTGTACAGAGTTCTTCCTTTGCAAAATTATAATTAGATACCATTTCTTCTCAATTCAGTGTAGCATCAAGAAGCAAAAGGAAATTCCGAATCAGATCATAAGAATGATCACATCTTATGTTGACAAGATTTTACTCTTAAGAAAGTGACCCTATTAAAAGTAGGCAACCCATCATAATTTGATCAAGCTACCCATCATTCAACTGATCGGAAATAAATTCCTCCAAAGAACACATCTGCAGTTAACTTAGTGAAAACTGAACCTCTAAACAGAAAAAGTGCGGCCTGCTAGTCAGAGAAGGCATGTAATAACTAATGTGGTAAACCAAGAATGCCATAAGACACAGAATATTGTCTTCATCTGGTCTGCTTCTCTCCTAATTAAAGGAAATCAACTGAGACGGAAAAAAAGACAAAAACTCACCTTCCCAAACCAAGGAATACAGTATCCAGACACATACCCTTAATCATTTTGGATCCCGTTTCAGGAAACCTCAAACATCTCACAGCACTATTTTTCGACAAGTCTCAGAACACCACACTCTTGTCTTCCAAAGTCAAAAGGATAAATTTCATCATTACAGTTTGGTATAATGTTCCAGAAAATACCACCCTATTTTATGTCCATACCACTAAAAAACTTAGAAAAATAATGACATGTTAAAATAGATTACTTTTCTGTATCTCTCACAACATTTTTTTAAAGGACATCTGACACCATATACGAACCCTGGTCTATGAATTGGTAGATTAATTTGAAATAAAACTTTAAAATACAATTGGTCTATAATAAATAATATACTTTCCACAAATAAATATTCCATCAAAATTCAGAAAATCAAATGATATAAATCTAAGGAGAAAATGGAGTTTTGAAAAGTGTCGGGCAAAAAGAAAACCAGCTATAATTGAGAAAGAAAGGAAATGGGCAACTTCTTTTTTTGCACATAAGCCCCATTTATGAAACAAGAGCTGTCTTTGCTCAGCTGGAGGAAAACCACAGGACTTGGAATAACTCACTTAATGTACTGTCCCTCCTTATGTGAAAATGACACTGTTGACTCACCCTCAGTAGGACATGTGCTTGGTTTAACTCGTTTTTCCAGTAACAGTAACTAAGCAAGCTGCTCTAATATTCTAATGATTTGCATCCTCACAACTGAAAAAATATTTGGAAATATCTATATATATAGAATACATGTCCCTGAGTTTGTCTGGCTCTGCTGTGTAGCCAAAATGAGTTTTATTCCTCTCTAATTTGCTCTGCACTCTCTCCACAAATGATGACCAGTGTTATTCCTTTTTACTTCATTACGAAAATGAAATTTCTTCTAATTACCAAAATAATCTTTCAGTGCATTTACTCAGTATATCTTTGTCTTAACTAATCCCCACAGTCCTGGGCTTCCAAAGTCTGAAATGAAATGAACGAATTTATTTTCTTTACTTCTGATTACAAGTCCTGCTCAACTTTGGGTGATACTGTAGAAGGCCTACAACAATTCAACAACCATTGTGTGTTACCAATACATTTACCAGCAGCTCCACAGCAAAGTGTGGTATACTGTCCATTGTACCGCTGTCATTTCTAGTTTGCTCTCCAGTTAAGACTGAAGGAATTTTTTTAAAAATCAGCAAACATTTGCCAAGCCCTAATACGGAGTATGAGGTTAATCAGTATAATGGTGGGAGGGAAGTCTTAATGACATCAAACAAGGGTTTTGTACCAACACAGACCAAGAAAGGGAAAGTTGTAGGGTACCTAGCTGGCTCCATCCATGGAATATGAGATTCTTCATCTCCAAGTCGTGAGTTCAAGGCCCACGCTGGGAATAAGAGTTTACTTTAAAAAACAAAAACAAAAAAATTTTAACTGGAAGAAAAGGGGGGTTGTTCATTTTCCTTAGATCAAAACCAGCATTCTTTCTCAAGGATTCAACTTAATTCATGTACATCCTCCATTCTCACATAATCCACCCTGGAAAGAAAGCCTTTTTTTTTTTTTAATTCAATTAGCCAACTTATAATACATCATTAGTTTCAGATGCAGTGTTCAATAATTTATCAGTTGCATAGGACACCCAGTGCTCATCACGTCACATGCCCTCCTTAATGTCCATCACCCAAAGATAGCATTTTAATTCAAAACTTACATTCAAAAACTATTTTGTAGAGGGACATTAGAAATATTGAGAGTAAAAAATCTATTTAATGAAAGTACCAACAGCTTTGACATTAAACTCTTCAATTTTCATTCTGGACCAGTGGTCTGCAAAATGAGATGTGTATATCCCAGAAGTAGAGGGGTGCACGACGATCCCATGGGGCACAAGAAGCACTTTAAGACTGTCTAAATATTTACAGTCTAAAAAACACATAACTAAGCTTTACTAAGAGTTAACATACGCATGTATGGTTTAATAGTTGTACATGTATATAATTCGAAAATATTTATTTACCTAGTTGGAGGAGGGGGTCCATGCTCAAAAAAACTCTTTCTCTTGGGGCATACATTTTATTAAAAGTTTGGAGGTTCTTACTTTACCCCTACATTTCATGAAATAGGACACACATAGCCCTGCGGGTACACAGCATTTGAGGGAAAAAGCAAACAAACTGGAGAAAATGCAAAGATAAACCTGGTACATGTTCCTGGTGCCTCTATTTCATTCCCTGTAGGGTAAGTGACAGTCACTCCTTCCTGTGACCAGGTGCTTTGGAAGACAACACTGGTGAACATGTCTTAGAATGAAAGGGGCCACAGAATGATAACCTAGGAACCCTGCCCGCTCCCTATCATCTAGCCATCTGACTGAAGGCCAAGCACCTCACTCCTCCAGGCCTTTTAGGCTCCTTCTCTCTTGAATTTTATGATACACAGTTAAGATTTTCATCTCATCCCTACCTACTTCTACCTGTCATTTTTTTTAAGAAGAATGTATTAGCCTCTCCTCCCCACCAATCTCCATCCCTGCCGCCCTCCTGATGAGGCCTTGACTTTGCACATCCTCAGCTTCCATGGACCATTGCTATGATACACAAAGGGCACTTGCTGGAAGGGTCTGTAAGCATTCTCAAGTTATTTCCAAGTGTCTCCCATTACTCTTGGACAGACCGTTAAGCCCCTTGATATAAAGTGTTGGGGCAGCATTCTCTAGAACGACCGACATATATCACCACCTGATCATGCTGACAATCCACAGCCCTGCCCCTGATACAAACCAGCAATGCACTGATTAAAGGGTTAAAGTATTAGGTACCTAAATTGCCACATAATGAAGGTATATATTCTAGAAAAAAAAGAAAGAAAAGAAAAGAAAAGAAAAGAAAAAAGAAAAGAAAAGAAAAGAAAGAGAAGAGAGAAAAGAAAAGAAAAGAAAAGAAAAGAAAAGAAAAGAAAAGAGAAAAGAAAAGAAACAAAGCGAAGCTGAAACCATGCCTAGGTAAGCCAGGCTATGAGAAAAATAGCCCTGAATTCGACAAGAACAAAATGAAGAACTGGGGACAGCATAGAGAAGTGTTAACTCATGCTGGTAGGACGCCCCCTCTCACTCCAAACCGCCGAATTCATGTCCCAGCCACGGCCATGCCAAAATTATTAGTAATTACATGAGTTAACATATGAAACACGCTTAGAGCCTGGTACTGTTAGTTAATATCATCATCCTCATTCTACCAAGTATACAACTAACAGGAGAAATGTTACATCTTCATCTGCACGCTTTGGGGGTTTCATGGCAGAATTTTCACCTATTCAGAACAGATGGACATTCAACTTCCCTTTTCAAGTTTTGTCAGCATCTCTAAAGTTTCCGTGGCATATTTCCATCATGTGAAAAGATAAGACTCAATTCCCAGGCAATATAGTGCCCTTTTAAGGAAGCGGCATCATGTGAGAAAGGAAGCAGTGAATCAGGGGCTAAAACTCAAATACCTTGTCTTGGTACTGCCACTGACTACTCTGTGCCCTTGAAAAATTACTTATTTTTCTAAGGCTTAAATTTTCTAATCTTTTTTTTTAAATGATGACCTATGGTCCCACAGCAGTAGTTTGCAAACATTTTTTACTGTGATCTACAGTAAGAAATGTATTTTAAGTCAGAACTCAATATTCACACATATACATACTCAGAAAAAATTTCAAAAAGCAATGCTTAACCTATGTGGTATTTTCTATTCAGTTCCAACCCCCACCCCCGCCCCGGTGCTGCCTGAGACCTACACCAAATCGGTTTCATGACCCACTAGCGGTCACAATCTGCAGTTTAAAAACCCTGGACTACAGCATGGTAGTAAAGAGTATGGCCTTGCAATTAGACAGACCTAGCTCCACCTATAACTACAATGTTTCTAACACAGAACAAGCACTCAATAAAAAGTGGTGGTGATGATTAGTAATATCAATGTCATTATTACTAAATTCAAAGATTCCAAAAGAAAGTAAAATAAGTAGAAGGGAGCTAAGAAAAGGAACAGGCTCACCTGCAAGCATCAATGAGCAGCAGGACTGATATCAAGTTAATTCCAACCTATGCTCATGGAAGTTCCACAAACAAAGGGATTTTTGTGTGCTTTCTTCACAGTATCCCCCAACAACTATAACAGTGGCTGACACATGGCGGACACTCACGTACTTGTTGGATGAATTAATTAATACATCTGGAAGCTCACCTCTGTGCACTGGAAGAGCTGTGAAAAGATCCCAGCCAAGCTTGCATAGCTCTCTTTGCCCCAAAACTCAAACACCTGATGTTGCTCTAAGCCAATGGTTCTCAAAGTATAATTTCCAAAACAGCAGCAGCAGCATCTGGGAACTTGTCAGAAATGCAAATTATCAGGTCCCACTGAAGGCCTACAGAATCAGAAACTCGAGGGGTGGGCCCTGGGCCCAGGAATCTGTGTTCTCATAAACCTTCCAAATGCCCACTCAAGTTTGAAAACCATTACTCCAAACTGTGATGACTTGGAACCTTATAGCAATCCCAGAGAGCTACATGTGCAACCAAAAGGACTCCTGCAAAGTTCATTAGTCATAGGAACTAGTTACTCATCTAGTTCAACCAGGACTCTTTAGAGCCAGCTACAATCTCCAAGGAAATCCCCTAGAATGGCTTCTTCTCTTTTGCTTCTCCTCAGCTCACCACTAGGAGCCTAAACTAGACAACCAAAACAAAACAAAACGAAAACCTCTGAAACGATTACTTTAACATTCAGCACAAGGCCTAACTCTTAGAAGGAATACAAAACCTACTCCCTAAATGTTCTCTTACCTAAGTACATTCCCTGGGCTTACTGTGCCCCATTCCGAGACTTCTGGACCACAGGCTTGGGGTGATTTCTGAAAAATCTACATTCGTTCTCAAAAGGTAAAAGTAGGTCTCACAGCCAGTCTGCACACAGCAACTCTGGCACTGAAGTTGTACGATACTGTTGTACCAATACTCATCTTGCATTTGGCCAATTGCCGAAATCAATGAGCACTAGTTAAGCATCCATTTTGTGTACAAACACATGCTTCAGAAAGAAGTTAATCAAATACTAGAACCCCAAAATTAAAGTTTATAATGTGTTAAGAAATCAAAGAACACATTTGTATCACTAGATTGAGTCTGTTCCTTCAGAAAGTCATGGAAAAGCACATTAATTTCTATAAAACCTTAATTTTCCAAAAGGTAACTTAGTCAGAAGCCGTGCAGTGCCATCAGACTCTAGTTAGAAATAATAAGATCTGGAGATAACACAATGATATTTTATCAAAAGGCTGGAAAATATAACTATCTTCTCTCCACTCTGGAAAGGGCTGCTAACATACCTTCCAAAAGGCAAGCAAATACCTTTTAAAAACTGAAAGATTCCATATTTCTGCCAATAAAATAATGATCCAGTTATACGCCAAGGAAGAGAATAAAGACCTGGCTTTGATTCTCCAGCCAGTCCTGGGACTTGACAGCGTGACTTTTGAATAGGTCTCAGAGGGTCTCTCTTGCAGTCTCCAGAAATGAACACATAGTCTTATAAAAGATACAGTGCACTTGAAAGTGCTTTGAAAACTATTACATATTATCTTCTCAACATGCAAATTTATTCCTGTGAACCGATTCCTCCCCTCCCACTCACAGTGACCAAAATGACTTATATTAGAAAGAGCTCAGAAGTGGTTTGACAGCAGTTCTAACAAAAATGTAAACTAGAAAAGATACTGAATACCTTTGGACACATAAAGCAGCATGAAACCAGAGACATGAAGGCTTTCAAATGACAAAGAAATGGATTAGAAAAATAACCCAGACACATTGGCCCTTCATGGTTTTGGCAAAAATTTGAGCTAGAAAGACATGATATTTAAGTAGGAAAATGAATGGCAAGCAAGAAATAACGTGAGATATTTCAAAACCAAACAAAACGAAATGTATAAAGAGAAGTTTGGGAACAAAGGCTTAGGGAGAGCTATGTTTTTGTCAGGTCTGACTTACCCTTTACTATGGGTACACTGTCTTTTCATGTGGCCCCAAAGAAATAGTCGAGCCATTATTATTGTTGATAATAATGAGCAGATGCTGATGGGACGATTGCACATCAACAGTTCTCAGACTCAGGTCTTGTGTAATTGGGTGTGTCGATCTATGTCACTCCACAATGGTTATTAAACTCATTACAACTTCCCTAAATCTTTTTGCTAGACCTGAGCAACATTTGGATAGCTATTCTCCGCCAACTGAGAATGGGCACTATTATAAAAAAATTCTTTTTTTTTTTTTTTAGATAGAGACAGCCAGCGAGAGAGGGAACACAAGCAAGGGGAGTGGAAGAGGAAGAAGCAGGCTCATAGCTGAGGAGCCTGATGTGGAGCTTGATCCCATAACGTCGGGATCACGCCCTGAGCCAAAGGCAGACGCTTAACGACTGCGCCACCCAGGCGCCCCTAAAAAACATTCTTTTAACAGTTCCAAGGTCTATTCCTCCTCCCGAAAGACACACACACACACACACACACACACACACACACACACACACACAAATTAGGGACGTTTGTTTAATTCAAATTCCAAGTTATCAAATTCGAAATTTAACACTTTACCAAAACCATGAATATTCTTTTACTTGAGTGAATGTTATAAGTCTGTTCATTTCAACCCGTCATGAAGAAAAACTGTAATCAATTCCCAACTTTCTAAGAACAAATTATATTTATTTTGAATAAGCTATGTACCTCAGGAGCAACACTGCTATCCCTGTGCTAGTAAAGCTCTCCTCAGGGTGATAGAGACTGGGGAATCCCAGGTCTCAAAGACTTCCTAGTGAGGAAGGGTGCATGGCCCTGGTGTGGCTGGATGACAGTTGCCTTCAGCAAGGAAGCTATCAGCTGACCACAGGGCACAGCCAAATGTCCAGCTGGATTGCTGGAGGGGTCACAATGGTCCACTTGACATTTTGCTGATATTGAGGTATCAAACCTTCAACCAGTTGGCCACTGGGTGGAAAGCTTTCCTACGCTGTTCCCCTTGAAAGAACACTTGTTGAGATAGCTCCCTCGAATGAAAAGCACAACTTGTGAAATGGATTCTGTGGAAAGACAAGCATACTTTCATATACTGACAGGTGTAAACAAGGCAGAGACGCCTATAAATCATTAACCTTGGAATTAATAAGCTAAACTGAAGTACAATATGAGAGCTTGATCATTTTTCTTTCCTTCCCTATGAACATTTGGCAGACTTAAAATTTTAGCCACCAGGCACTTTGTTCCCTGAAATGTATCAGTTACATTTCCCACAGAAGCTAACTCCGCATTTCCTCGCGGGTGTGTGTGTAAAACTACCATAACAAAACATTCTCTATTTCCTCATTTTGGTTAAAAGGAAAGAAGAAAAGCTAAAGTGCACTTACATAAGTGACAGTGCAATACTGACATGCCTATCTGCATTCACAATTTATATTCTGCTTAAGTTAAGCAGAGAACTGCCAGGGGCTATGAAATAAAATTACATCGAGGAGAAGCCCATGCTGCACGCTCTTGAGAGATTTTAGAGAAACTGTAAGGAACAGGAAAGTCACTTCAGGCCACTCAGGAAGAACTAAGGCTTGAGACATTAAAAACAGCTGAGAAAAATACTAAGAAATAGACCCCAGAGCACATAAAATGCGTGTAAACGAACATGACATTACAGACCCACTGGCAGAACACATGGAAAGCTGTGATGGACTAAGCTGAGTCAGCCACACTCTCCTGCCTATTTCACTTTGGATCAACATCCTGTCCAGGTAACAGTGGTAAGAGTAACAACTGGGGACACAGAATAGCTTTAGGAAAAGCTAACCGATCATCTGGGGAAAGAATCCTCAACTTCTGCTTTACTGCAGTCATGCTCTGCCACGGCTAATCAAACAGAAAGGAAGAGAATCCTTTCCTATCTTGGGGCACAGAATTCAGATTTAGGTACATTATGCAGGAAGCAGTGTGGTATAATGAAGCAAGAACTGCCCTAGAAATCAGGACCTGAGTTCGAACCCCAGCTTTGCTCTATACTCACCATGTGATCTAGAGGAATTCCTTTGAGCTATTTGAGACTTAACTATTCTCACGTGTAAAACTAAAGTAATGTCACCAGCCCTCCCTCCTTAGAAGACTTTATTTGTGGCTCAAATGGGATCATGTTTACAAAAGTGACTATACACCAGAAAGCACTATTTAATGTAAAACTTCCAATCCGAAATTCTGTGAAACAGGAAATCCTCACCATCAAGCCCAGAAATGACAAACTTTTACATGATTCAAATTTGCTCACCTACACCTGTGTTATGAGACCAGCACAAATGGGAGTGGGATGTGTGTTGGACTGGTCTAAGTTCAACATTTTTTTTTAAATATCCCTACTGCTCACCCAGTGTCTCGACAATGCTCAGGAATTATAAGCAAGAGTGATAATCTCCTCAACCTCCCCTAGCCTTCTCTGGCACAGAAATCCAACACAGGCCACTTCACATGCCTGATTAGATAAGCTTTCCCAATGCTGAAAACCAACTGCTTCTAACATTTCAAACCTGATTTCCATTAAGACTCAGAGTAGAAAGATGGAAACAAAAAAGCCAACCAACTAGATCTTCCTTATTAAAAAAGTTCTCTGGCTTTAACTTGAAATACTAAATAATTTTTTCTATGAATCAACTGTTTCTGAAGGGACAGGTGCAAGATGCTGCAAACTTGAGTTGACAAAATGTTAGAAACAGAAAGGCTTTTAATTCACATGAAGTTAATTTACAAATTTGAAATTACTAGACAATAGAGCTTTAGTCTGCTCTTCAGGTGATCCATAATTTTGTCTTGGCAATGAAGCAGAGTCTAAAGGGAATCCTTGGAAGAAACTGAAACAAGAAGGGTCAGAGACAAGTACTTCCAGACCATATCTTCCAAAGAGGGGAATTACCACGAGGCTAATGAAGTTTTAAACTTGAGTGTCTGTTTTGTGCCTAGAACCATGCAATTAAACATGTTGTTTCTAATATCTCTGCAAATAATCCTGCAAATTAGGTATTACTATTATCCCTGCTACATAAATAAGGGAACCGAGACTTAGAGAAGTTAAGTGGCTTGCACAATATTCTTAACTAAGAATCAGAGCCACGTCTAGGTGGTTCCCAAACTCACCAGCCATGCTAAAGCAAAAATCAAAAAGTAGTAGGAAAGGGTACCTAAAATCAATCCAAGAGAGAATTAAAAACAAACAATCAACCTACACTGTCATTTATCTCTTTCATTTCCGTAATATCTCTGAGCATTCTCCCCTTCACCATTCAAAGGGCAGCTAACACAACTAAACCTTGAGCAGAGTCCAGTATGTTTGAAAGGACCCACATGTGTGAGGATGCATGTGTAGGGCTCTATTTTAAAACAGACAGGATTATCTGGAATTATCTGTTGGTGTCCGACACATTCTCTCATCTATTAGTACAGACGACTATTGACTATGAGTAACAAAGGAGATAATAATATGGAAAAAGATCGCAGAAAAGAGTGTGCTTTTTCTATAATGATATATGTAGAAATGCTGCACTTCCCAGGTCAAAATAAGTTAGTACTGGGTAGTTTCAGTAATTGGCTACGTCCATTGTTCATATGCTGAGGAATTCCAATTGTTTTATGTGGTTTCTTACATCCCTTTCAAAATTAAATAAGAATACACGTGCATGTGCACAGTCAAGAAAGAGCTATCTGAAGAAAAAAAAAAAAAAAGCTATCCGTAACTAAAAAGGCTGGCACAAATATGACTCTGGATGGCCATTTTCAATCTTTCAAAATGTTTTTTATTAAGGAAAAAAAAGAAGCTACCCATTCATTCCTGATCTTAATCTACTAAAGAATTTCTTTTAGGATCAAGAAATCAAAGGGAAAGAAATGCTAAACAACTTTCCTTGGATTATGACAAACATAAAGCCATTCTTCCCACTTTCAAAAAGATGTAGAAAGGACTGCAAATCCTCAAAATGGAATTTTGAAGTTTAAATAATTCCTATATAATACAAATGTTCATTCAGCGGTAACATGTTAAGAAGGGTACAACTTAAGGCAGTTTGGTACACAAAATATTATTACATCCAAAGTTACATTATCTGTGACTACAGGATTCCACCAAATCCAACGATGGCATTATTTATAGTGGTTAAGTGTGTGAACTCTGGAGTTGTACAAGAGGGGTTCCAATTGCTGGCCTATACCAATGATCAGCTGAGTGGCCTAGATGACCATCCCTTAACCTCTCAGTAAATAGGAATCAAATACCTACTATAAGGACCAAAGGAAACAGGTGAAGTACTTTGACCAAGTACTGTCATGCATCTGTCACACAATAAATCCTCAGTATAGGAAAGCTATTGTTACTGCATATAAGCTCCATAAGGACAGAGATTTTTGTCTGTTTTGTTCACTTTATTAAGAAGGAGGCACGCCTCGGTCCACTTTCAGGCATATACTCCCCGTTCCTCCAAAGTGACATTCACTTTTATCTACATTAATTACGTTCAAATGCTGCTATCCTTAGTGTACACCTCCTCTCTTCTACCATAAGTGCTTTCAGCTGTTTCTTTGGAAAGATTTAAATTATTGGAAAATATTTTAAGTGTTTTAAGAGTATTTGAGTTACCATATGCACCACTTACATTTTCTGTAAACAGTGTGCTTACACATCATTATAAATATCTCAGACTATAAAAGAAAACCTTTCATAGTATTCCCACAACTGAAAAACAAAGTCTTAGAAATAATTATAGAGGGAGCAGAAGGGAGTGGTACGTAGAAGACAGTTTACTAAATCAGCAATATAAAATGTGGAGTTTTGTCTTAAAACAAAACAAAACAAAAACCTGACAACCATTTGGTCAAGGCTGCCAAAACTTGAGAATAAGCAAACTGTCATGGGAAACAAATGTAAAAAAAAAAAGATGGTCGCTATACTGACAGACCATTTGAATAATGAATGCAGAGGAAAGATCACTAGAAAATAAGAGCTTGGATTCAGGCCCCAACCTTGACCTAGCTCTGGGTCCTTTGGCCAATCACTTCTTTGGGCTTTGGTTTCCACATCTATAAAACAAGGATGGACTAGATGGGTAATCCCCTGAGATTCCCCAAATTTCCAGGAGCCCCCAAAGGTGTAATAACAGACTATAGGATATTTTCATTATTTCAAAATAGCTAACAGAGATAGCCCATTAAGGGCTATAAGGCTAATCAAAACATTAAATATTTGGGGTTTAGACTAGTATTGCACATGGGGAAACAGAATGGCATGTGATGATGTTTGCCACATCATATGAAACTGGGGAACAACTGATATTATCCTGAAAGATACACCTCAGAAAAATCGCCATTTCTGTAGTAAGCATAACATCCAACCACAAATGTCTGATTAGTAAATAATGGGGAAATGAATTAACACCTATCAGTGAAATTTGTGTAACAGACAAAATTTCTCCAAGTTGCAAGTACACACCATTAAGGGAACAGACTCAAATACGATACCCCTAAATATTTATAGGGTCACTGAAAACCAGTGAACAATCTACATGCTGCAAAGGTGAGGCTCCTATTTCTCACCAAGGGTCCAAATCACCCAAACACTTTTGAATAAAGTGAAAGCAACAAAAAGTCCATATTGCAACATAAAATAATACCACCAACAACAACTACTATTTACTGCACTCTTACTCTGTGCCAGGCATTGTAATATGAATTATTATTACATTATACACTTTTATTAATTTATTTAACCCTCATAACAACCCTAATAATTACATGCTCCTACAATCTTCATTTTATTAATAATGAATTTGAGGCACAGAGTGCTTAAGAAACTTGCCCAAGGACATGGGGCCAGTATGTTCAGAGCCAGACTTAAATATATCCCCACCTTCTCTCCCCATAGTGACAATTCCCTCTTAAGGAAGTCTCCAGAAACACAGCCAGGAATGTCCCCAGGCAGCACCCTCAGGAGTCAGACCATGGCTCCTGAGAACAGTCCTCTGAAGATCTCATAGCTCTGGCCCATTTTGGCTTAAAGACTCATCCTTAATGAGAACTCCCCTCCTCTCAACCCAAATTCAATTTGCTTGTCCTAGTGATAGAAATCAACTGAAGGAAGTCAAGGGCCATCAGTCAACTAACGTGCATCCATTTCTTTTTTATTCAGAAGATACAAAGGAGTACTAATAGCTGACCTCTACATTCAAAGAACTGCCAGTCTAATGAACTAATTCATATCACAAAAACATGCATCTTTAGTATACTGGAATGAGTAAGGACTGCTGAGCCAGACAGACATAGCTTTAAATCCCAACTCTGCCACTTAACTGCATTATCCTGGGCATTTTATAAGCCTCAGTTTCCCCACTTAATCTACTCCCCATCTCGTAGAGGTGTTGTGCGGTAGAACTAATGAATGCACGTAAAGCGCCAAGGTTGACTGTAGAGGCCCTGGAGCCAGAGGTCTGAATCCTGGCTCCATTCTTCATTAAGAACATTATTCACCTCCACACCCAAAGCTATGAATCCAAGTTCCAAATTCCTTATCTGTAAAACAGTTATATACTGTCTACCCCAAAGGACAGCCATGTGAATTAAATGAGGAAATACATGTAAAGCCCCAGCAAAATGACAGACACATAGTAAGAATTCAATAAAATGTTTAAAAGAAAAAAAGCTGAGGTTTAAAAAGTCAAACCACAAGTTTTAGTCCCAGCTCTGTCACTTATTATCTAGAGCTAAACAATGGTACACAAGCCAGTAACTCCTCTGAGGCTCAGTTTCCACCAAGGTTTTGTGAAGAATAAAGGAGGTAATTATGTAAGAGGGTTCTGTAAACTCTACATTGCTATGTAAATGCTGGGGTTGTTTTACTTTATGAAAATAAGTTGTATGTTAGTTATATTGACTGATGCCCTTCCAAATACTATCTTCATCTTTAAAATGGAAAAACAGGCAGAGAACTTTTAAGCCATAGAGGGAAGGCTGATCATTCCAAAAGAAGGATGGAGAAAACGACTGGGCCAAAATAAATTCAGACCGGGACAGAGCAGAAAACGAATAAGCCTTCAAGAAGAAAGATGAGAATAAGCACCCATCAACCTGTTTTTAATCAACAGCTTCACCTGCTGATTAAGCCTCTCAATGCACAGTCTAGGCGTAAGAATTCTCTAATTACCTCCCAGAAATAATATTAGACTTCAGGGTAAGAAAGAGCTTCACTATCAAATCTCTCTTCCCACACATAAATTAATTTTGTGGATGGGGCACAGAAACAAAGACCAGTGGACACAAACCAAATCTCTTAACTGGCATTCTCTAAACCACACCTAAGAAACAAAACAAAACAAAACAAAACAAAACAAAAAGAGTCACAATCCTCTTCAGAAAGGTTTCCTTCTTTGGTTGGTCAGAAGTGTCCTTGTTCCCCAGGTCTCTTCATGCTAAATATGGCAAAAGCTGGCAAACAACCAACCTAGTAAATTCCAATGATACTTAAGAAAGCATTCATATTGCCTGAAATTACTCTGAATCTAACACTTAAGACGGGCAGGACTTCCACATACAACAGTTCAGCTGGAGCTCTTAATGTCAAAAGCAGCAGGATACCTTAAGAACATACAAGCTTGAAAAACAAGCAGTCTACTCTTCTTTATTGCAACATTCTTCAGCAACAACATGGATCTCCTACCCACTGCACACACAGCACTGCACTAAGGCAGTGGGAAGCTGGAGGGAGAAATGGAAGAAACCGGTGGTGTCCATGGGGTGCCAAAACAACAGGTTGATTCAGTCAGTTCTGTCCCACAACTAATCCATTTGGTGAGGAGAGAGGGGAGGGAATCTTAGTCATCCTGTTGTCTGACCAAACTGACTGGCTAGACCACGGTACAATTATCAATTAGGTCAAAATGTCAGATTTAGCAGTGCACAAGCCCTGCCTTTTACGGATGTTACATACTTGAAAAACCTTGGCTATCGAGGAAGACAGGACATAAGCAGATTACCCTCAACCCACAAAAACCCACATATTTAGCTCCAGAATATACTGTTTTCCTCCAGGATCTTTTTATAAAATGTTAAATGTGCAATTCCTGAGCACATACAACTGACAGCTTGTTGTTTGATGATACATATTAGAATTTTAAGTTGGCTAAAGAAAATACCAGTTACCAAATACAAGGAAAACTGAACAAGCTCATTTCAAGTAAAGGATTAAAAAATTAACCTATGAATAAACCGTTTTTGATATCAATATTGGTAGCAATGGGTATTAAGGAGGGCACTTGTTAAGATGAGCACTGGGTGTTATATGTAAGCGATGAATCACTAAATTCTACTCCTGAAACCAATATTACACTCTATGCTAACTAGAATTTAAATAAATATTTGGAAGAAAAAAATACATATACTGGTAGCAATTTGAAATGTTGCAACACATTCAAGACAAAGGACTAATATCCTTAATGTATAGAAATAGCTTTTTCAAATCAGTAACCAAAAAATGAATACATGAGGGGTAAAAGACACAGTTTACCAAAATAAGTAAATCAGAAGTGGCCACTGACCATATGCGAAACCATTCAATATCACTGTGTAATCAGGGAGGCAAATTAAGGTGAGGTAGCGTTTACCACCTACCGAATTGGTTAAGTTTTAAAAACAAAAACCAGTGTTGAACACAGTTGGCAACACTGACAGTTTCATATTCTGCTGATGGAACTATAGCTTGGTCAAACTATATGGAAGGGAATTTGGCAGTGTGTATCAAAGTCACAAAAAGATCCATACTCTTTGATGCAATAACTTGACTTCTGAGAGCTTAGTGTTAACAAAATAAATATCCCTACCAAGATTTATATATAAGAATTTCATTATAGCATTATTTATAATTATGAAAAATTACAAACTAAGAACTGATTTCAGTTTAAATTATATATATAACTGATCCTTAAGACAGAACAGTATGCAGCCTTTAATATTGTTAAAGAACACTTATATATATAGGAAAACATTCACAGTATTTAAGTAGTGCAGAAGCAGATGATAAAACTATACATATGCTAAAATCCCAACTGCAATAATAGACACAGAAAAAAAACTGTCTACAATGTATCAAAATATTAGTGGGTTTTGGTTGGAGGTGATGGAATTATTGGAGATTTTAATTTTATTTTCCTGTTTTTAAATTCTGTTTCCCAATTTTTTAAAATCACTCTGACATAGCAATTTTTCTTCTGCAAATCTAGCTTAATGAGGAAAAATCCTAATGAGGAATTTTTTTTCTCTATGAAGATGAGTATCATTTATATAGGGAAAAAATGGAACCAACTAAATACGCAATCAAACCAAAGAATGGTCAAAACATAGTAACCCTACTAATAAGAATATTATTGGGCACCTGGGTGGCACAGTCGGTTAATAACCCAACTCTTGGTTTCAGCTCAGGGTCATGTGATCAAGCTCTGCATCAGGCTCCACACTCAGCACAAAGTCTGCTTAAGACTCTCTCATCACCGGCCCTCAGTTTGTTTCCCAGGGTCCACAGTCTCTCATGGTTCATTCCCCCTTCTGTTTACCCCCCCTTCATTCTTCCCTTCCTTCTCCTACCAGATCTTCCTATTTCTTATATTCCATAAATGAGTGAAACCATATGATAATTGTCTTTTTTAGTGCACTGGGTGTTACACGCAAATAATGAAACATGGAACATTGCATCAAAAACTGGGGATGTACTGTATGGTGACTAATATAACAAAAGAAAAATTATAAAAAAAAAAGACTCTCTCTCTCCCTCTCCCTCTGCCCCTCCATGCCTCTCTAAAATAAATCTTAACAAAAGTCTTTTAGAAAATAAGAATATTAAAAAAAGAATATTATTTAAACAATAAAATTCAATTTATGAAAAATGTTTAAAAATATAAGAAATATTTATAACCATCAAAGAAAGGCAGTACAGAAAATTTTGTATATATTATGAATCAACAACACTTTAAAACTAAAGGTAGAAAAAAAAAGACCAAAAGATGTACACGAAAATATTAAGAGTGGTATGATTGTGACTATTTTTCTCACACTTTCTTAGATTTTTCAATGTCCTTAACTACTTTTAAATGTAATTACTTTTTAAGTAAACTCCCTCTCCAAAATAATCTTGTAAAGGTGCCAGAGAAAATCAACAAAGTATAAGTTAATTATGTATAAGCACGAGGAATAATTATTACTACTTAAACCTACCTTAAAATACTACAATGTTTGTTTTTAGTTACAACCATTTTCCTTAAATCTCTTAGGAAGCATATGTCACAGGAGTCATGAAATATTCTCACTTACTTTAAATAGTAACACAGGACCAAGGACTTGAATGATTCACACGATATGGCTTTTCTCTACTAATCCTCATAAAGCTTAGAAAGTGCTTTAAATGTTGTAATAAAGTAAATGTCCTCAACATTTCCAATTAAAGAAGATCTAGCAAATAAATAAAGGCATGTTCACAGCAAAGAAAAACATAATAAACATCATAATCAAAATATACACATCCTCAAACTTCAACGAGTCTCAACACTTTCTGGACAGACAAAAGCATGTGAAAGCAGAGAATTAAACAACAGTTTCTTTGCAGCTTACTACAATTACCATTTAGAGAAGTTAACACATTAGCACTGTCTAGTTTTCTGACTATTCATATTCAGAAACTCAACAGAAGATATTAGTGAGTAAACACTATCCAATTATTCTTACTTGAATGTTGGATAATTACGCCAGCATAGCAACCTGCCCCTCTTAGGGTCTAGGGAAAATACACTCTTTAACCCTCAAGGCTTAAAAACTTTCCAGAATCTCCTCACAAGACAGATGAGAGTAAACTTATGGGACTTCATCAAGATAAAAAGCTTCTGCACAGCCAAGGAAACAGTCAAAAAAACTAAGAGGCAGCCCACGGAATGGGAGAATATATTTGCAAATGACACTACAGATAAAAGACTGGTATCCAAGATCTATAAAGAACTTCTCAAACTCAATACACGAGAAACAAATAAACAAATCATAAAATGGGCAAAAGATATAAACAGACACTTTTCCAATGAAGACATATAAATGGCTAACAGACACATGAAAAAATGTTCAAAATCATTAGCCATCAGGGAAATTCAAATCAAAACCACACTAAGATACCACCTTACGCCAGTTAGAATGGCAAAAATAGACAAGGCAAGAAACAACAATTGTTGGAGAGGATGGGGAGAAAGGGGATCCCTCCTACATTGTTGGTGGGAATGCAAGTTGGTACTGCCACTCTGGAAAACAGTGTGGAGGTCCCTTAAAAAGTTAAAAATTGAGCTACCCTATGACCCAGCCATTGCACTACTGGGTGTTTACCCCAAAGATACAGACAGTAGTGAAGAGAAGGGCCATATGCACCCCAATGTTCATAGCGGCATTGTCCACAATAGCTACATCGTGGAAGGAGCCAAGATGCCCTTCAACAGATGACTGGATTAAGAAATTGTGGTCCATATATACAAGGGAATATTACTCAGCTATCAGAATGAACGAATTCTCAACATTTGCTGTAACATGGACGGCACTGGAGGAGATAATGCTAAGTGAAATAAGTCAAGCACAGAAAGACAAATATCATATGATTTCTCTCATCTATGGAACATATGAACTAGGATGATCAGTAGGGGAAGAAAGGGATAAAGAAAGGGGGGGTAATCAGAAGGGGGAATCAAACATGAGAGACTACGGACTATGAGAAACAAACTGAGGGCCTCAGAGGGGAGGGGGGTGGGGGAATGGGATAGACTGGTGATGGGTAGTAAGGAGGGCACGTATTGCATGGTGCACTGGGTGTTATATGCAACTAATGAATCATCGAACTTTATATCGGAAACCAGGGATGTACTGTATGGTGACTAACATAAGATAATAAAAATCATTTAAAAAAAGACAGATGAGAGTAAAATGAGACGAAAAAGAAGCAAACAGCAACAATTGTAAAATGCACCTGCCTCTGAACAAGGTGGTATACTTTAGAACGTAACCACAGCGTCTTGTACAACACTTTATTCAGCAAGCAAAATTGTATTTTAAAGTGATGCTATTTGTTAAAAGACAATATATTATTAAGGAGACGATATCTGACTCCAATCAAAATATTATCGTCATGTTTTCCTTACTTCATAAAATATACACATGCTTTCTTCATATGATTAAATACATACAAGGGAGGGAGAGCTACTCTTAACCCAGAAACAGGTTCTGCAACACCCATAGATCCAACCTGTCTTTGTGAAGCGATGAGTCCATCTTGGCATGATGTTTGACTGATGTATTCAAAGACCCAGAGTCACTGCCCAGGTGCCAACATTCTGAAAGCAACTGACTTGAAGACTAGAAACTGCCTCAGGCAGGCCTCTGGGGAAGGTGCTTCAGTCCAATGAGAAGAAAGTCCAAGGCCACTCACTGAATGGCCAAAGTCCAAGGGCACCAGAGCTGGA